>NW_022631055.1:4943724-5406224 GCF_010015895.1 Lontra canadensis
ATCTTAATAGTATTAAACAGATGCCAGCTAAGTAATACCACATTTATTTTCATGAGCTTTTCTCTTATCCTAATTCTCAGCTCTCACTTTAGTACTGTGATTGATCACTGGGTAAGTCAGATGAGAATGCAAAACCAGTACAACCTTTCTAGAAGGAATTCAACAGTATGTGGCAAAGTCATCTATGTATTTATCCTTGGACCAGTCAAATGACCCCTAGGATTATATTTCAAAAATAAAGTGGCAAAAAAAGCCTCCAGAAATAAAAACAAAAATAAAGCGGCAAAAATACAAAAGGTCTTTGCACAAGACCATTAAGCGTAGTACTACTGTATTAGCAAAAGTTTGGAAATAATTCAACCACCATCATTTGAAGACTGTTGAATAAATTATGGTTCATCTACACTTTGGAATAATATTTAACCACTAAAGAATAGAGAATATATTCATATACTGTTATTTAGAAGCCTCCAAATTGTATTGTTAAGTAAATGACAAATTAAACATGAAGATGTATGTATAATATTTGTTCATTTCTTTAAAAAAGAGTAAAAACAGATATATAATAAAAATTACACATAAAGTTGATTTATAATTACATAGTTTTAAATATGAAGAATAACTTCAATAATAAAATAATAAACTGATGAAAATTATCTAAGAGGGGAGAGGAACGAGGGATAAGAGGAATGAGGGATGGAAACCAGACTTCACAGAAAATACTTCATACATATTATTTACAACTATGTAAATGTTTTATACAATTATAAGAAAAATCTAAATTCTAACTACAGCTTCTAAGAACCAGAGGAAAAGTAAATCTAGCAATGCATCAAGTTGGTGCCTAAATCATATACTGAGAAGTTATTATGAATGACTGTTAAAGAAAGTAATTTGATGAAGAATTCCTGGTAGATAGAAAACACACACACAAGAAACCTATAAAATAAATCTCAAGGTATTTTCAGTAATCATATAGTAGTAGTAATATCAGTATTCTGAAATTATTGCATATAAGAAAATATGTGTATTTATAAATTAAAAACATAAAGTAAAATCTTAAAATCTTAAATTTTTACATTTTGACTGGAAATATTGATATAAACTAATGTGTTTTCTCTTAAGAAAGAAAGAAAACTCTAGTTCTGAACAGTGAATCAGCTTAGAAACTGATTCTATTCTATGTTATAGTACTGACAGTATCTCTAGCACCAAGATTGTTGGCTTTCAATAATATTTTACACTCAAAGGATGTAAAGCTTCTCAGAGAAATAGCTAACTGCAGACCTAGGGCAGGAAATGTATAAATGATGGAAGATCTGATTATAAGAGAAAGCAATGAAGTTGTCAAAGACTGCTAAAGTTAGGTCAAACAGAGGGAAGGGGCAGTATGAAGAGATTCCTGCCGCATAAAAGTGAGACATTGGTGAATATTCTTATAATAAAACAAACGAATTAAGACAGAGCAAACCTCTTAAACTGATCAGTTCATGATAATGTAAAATCCTCACTGGTCATTTTATCACTTATCCATTAGCAATGCTAATCTTGTGAAATAAAACACGGTCAAACTCAGTGACTTAAGCAAAAATCATGGGTTCTTGTTCATGTGTCTGTGGGGTTCCTGGAAGTCCAGGTTTATGTGGGCTCAACTCCAAGCAGCAGATGGGTCCAATTCCCCTCTACATTTCTGTCATCCTCTTTGGGTCTGCAACAGGCCAATGAAAATGTCTTCCCATGGCAAAGACAGAAGACAAGAAATAAAATGGAACTACACAAGCCTATATGAAGCTATATAATGTTTCATATCTGCTAACATACCTTTACCCAAAGGAAGACTGAGCAGAAGTCTGCTTCTGCTAAAAATGAACTGAAAAGTAACATAGCAAGGATGTAGACACAGGTAGGATGAAACATTAATATCAATGACTTATTCTTCCACAATCACTTATGGGATCTTTTTTTTTTTTAATTTATTTTCAGCATGACAGTATTCATTGTTTTTGCACCACACCCAGTGCTCCATGCAATACGTGCCCTCCCCAATACCCACCAATTGGTTCCTCCAACTTCCCACCCCCCGCCCCTTCGAAACCCTCAGGTTGTTTTTCAGTGTCCATAGTCTCTCATGGTTCACCTCCCCTTCCAATTTCCCTCAACTCCCTTATCCTCTCCATCTCCCCATGTCCTCCATGTTATTTGTTATGCTCCACAAATAAGTGAAATTATGGGATCTTTTAAAGAGAACCAACTAATATTATAAAATATCAGCAAATAAGAAAATATTTTTAAAAATATGCTGCCTTTCTAATACAAACTATATATCAAGATATTCAGAGAGTTGATGGAGAATATATTTCTTCAACTAACAAAAAAAGAAGAAATGATGAAATCATAATATTATCATTCTTAAATACTCTAGAATTAGACTATCACCATTCTGTTATGTATAATGAAATAACATATTGACCCATAATCATCATTGTTTAGTAAAAATATTACAAGAAAATCTTATGGAACAAGGAAAATACAAAACCAGAGTGATCAAGAAAAAAATTAGTAACCAACTTAAATCAATTCCCACTGGTCAAAGATGATAAAATGTGAGCATTTATAAACATAATAATGATACATCAAATTCATTAAAATATTTAAACACAAGTCATAAAGATATTAAACACAAAATTTATACAAGCAAAAATAATGTCATGATGATAGCAAGAAATGAAATCATTATTTTAAACATAAGAAAGAAAGGAAACAGGCATTTATCTAGCTTTTCCTATCTGAACTGTAACTCAAGATAACCAAATAGTTGATAAGAGAAAGTCTCTCTTTATATGAGTATTTCAGTTACTGAATTAATGAGGGTTGAATGAATTAGAATATTACTATTCTACAATCCCTAATCAAATAACAGACTTAAGTAATGATGTATCAATTGCTAACATTACCCAAAAAAGCTATTATGTATCTCTTGAATAAAATAAATAATGCCACCTATAAAGTAGTATTCCCCAAACCTAACTTCAATCTAATCAAGTCTCTAGATCTAACCTCTAATTTATTTCAGAGGCAGGGGAGACAGAAACGAGCTACATTTAACCATGGAATGCAATTTGCAAAATCCAGACTGTAGGGAACTATGATGTAGAAATTGCTCAGAACAAATAGGATTGTCCATGAATTGATGATTATTAAAGTTGAGGGAAGGAACACAGAAGTTTGTTTTGTTTTGTTTAAAGATTTTATTTATTCTTTTGACAGCACAAGCAGGGGAAACAGAAGGCAGAGGGAGAAGGAGAAGCAGGCTTCCCACTGACCAGGGAGCCCAATATGGGGCTCAATGTAGGGTTCGATCCCCTGACCCCAGGATCCTGACCTGAGCTGAAGGCAGATGCTTAACGACTGAGCCACCTGGGCATTCCAGGAACACAGAAGTTTTTAATCCTATTTTCTTATAATCTGAATTTGAATAATGTATTTTTCCTTAAAATAAAGTAAATCACCAGGTATTTTTTTGAAAGGTGTGATTTAAACAGACATAAGATGTCTTATTTTGGGAATAGAGAGCCCAGGTTATCCTTTAGGCTGCTTGACTTAGAGAACCAGAGGACAGTGGCTAGTGGACATTTTCTAAGTCACGTCTTTCCGAATACAAGTTAGAGTGGTGCCTAATATCAAGGACATTGAATACTAGAGTAGGTACTATTTTCCAAGATTCAGAATTTAATCTTTAACCCAGGCCAGTAACTAAAATTCTGAGGATAGGGGATTGAACAACTGAAAAAAACCCATGTGGCCATATTCATGCATTAAGCTAATATGGTTCCTGTATCTGATGATCCAACATCCTGAGTATATTTATAAATGACTAATGATAGTATATCATCATGAATAATTGTATATTTCATAATAAGACATTCTTGCTGTTGTAAAACAGTTAACGAATTGCCACCAATACTTAAAGAAGTAAGATGGGACATGTAATTCTGTGTCATTTATATTCCTTAGGCATTCGTGAAAGGCTGGCATTAAAAGACATAATTTATTTTGTGCCATACAACTCTGGTGTGCTAGAGCTATCTTCTTACTGCTCTGATGTCATTAAGCCTCTTCACAAAAGTTATCTAGTAAGAATTTTAATAGCTCAAAGACAATGGGGCTCCAAATGAAAATGTGTAAGAACTGCTATTAAGAAGTATTTATCAGTGTTTTTGTTGTAACTGTAGAGGCTCTGATTTGCAGATGGACTTCTATGTGGTTATCTAGCTGATTTTTCTAGACTTGAATTCTGCGGTAAAGACATTAGTTCCTGAACATGTAGCTTTGAAGTAAGGGTATTTATTGTCTTTGATTATGCTTTTTAATGAGGGCAATGTGAAACGCATTAGAAAATGTGTCAAATGTTGAATTGTATGTGAAATCAACAAGTAAAACATAATTTCAATTTGAGCAAGTAAAGTGAGGGCACAGTCAAAGACTAGGGAGATAGATGGATACAGAGAGAGAAAGAGGGAGAGAAATACAAAGATACAGAGATATACGAGGAAGAGGGGATGATGCAGAGCATATAAGTAGATACATAAATGGAAGTGCTCCCTTATATCATCTGAGGTTGACAGTGTGCTCATGGAACTGGTCTTGTGTTGGTGAAGTTGGCCAAAATTTAAGTACTGTTAGTTTCAGGAAGGAAAACAATGTCATGATACTAGTACTAAAAGAATTAAGAATATGTCTTTCCTGTACCTACTCTTAGGTTTATTTCTAGAGCAAGAATGGTGTTATATACAACCATATGGCTTATTGGTCTGGCTCTGTGTATCACCTCCCATGCCCATGTAGGACATTTACAACATGAGGGCACCTGGGTGGCTCAGAGGTTTAAGTGTCTGTCTTCAGCTTAGGTCATGATCCCAGGGTCCTGGGATTGAGCCCCAATCAGGCTCCCTGCTCAGTGGGGTGCCTGCTTCTCCCTCTGCCTCTTCCTCTCTTTCTTTCTCTCTTTGTACTCATGAATAAATAAATAAAATCTTAAAAAAAATAAAAGATACAACATGAGACATAAACTCCCCAGAAAAAGTTTTAGAGCGAAATCTGCTCACGTGATGTTATTCTGTAATAACAATGCTATTCTGTAATTTTGTTATTTATGAAATGGAGAAGAGCAGCTACACATTCCCATGCATTTGGAGGCCAATTGGCAAATAGGTAGAGCTTTTAAGAAGACTGAATCATCCCACCAAACTAGCACACTGAAAACATACAGATTATATATAGATATAGATATATAGGTACACACACACGTGTATATATATATACCAATGGCAAACAGAAGGATTAATACCCATTGGTACTCAAGTAGAGTACCAATTATGTGGACCAGAAAGTTAAAAAATATAGATTCTTGGGCTCTACTCTTAGGAAATTCCAATTCACTAGATAGTGGAGCAGGTCTAGAAATCTGTATGTTAGTGAACAGCCCAGGTGATTTCAATATGTCTAGTTCCTGGAACATGATTATCATAAAAACTAATAAACTGACCCAATATGAAAAGAGGTAGAAATTAGAAAACCTACATTTACTCTTCATGAGATTATAGGAAAACATTAAGGCTCTGATTGTGGGTTGTAGGTATAAGCATATATATCTGCATTATATAATCACATGAAATATATTCTTAATCACATTTTTAATGAAAAATAAATGGTAAATTTCCTGCAAGTCAATAAAATGAACGCCTAGATCAACTAGGTACAGAATTCACCAATTACTATCATTTTTAGAATACCAAATAGATTCTACTTTAAATTTCCAAACTGCATAACTTAATGAAAGTAACATATCTGTGAAAGTCCATGAAAACATGAAGACTCATAAAAATGTCACATTTCAGGGGATGGGGGCATTGTATTGAATATAACCAGGCAGAGTCTCTGGCCAGTTCGTTCATTCATTTGTTCTTTCTTTCTTTCCTTTTTTTTCTTTCCTTTCCTTTCCCTTTGTTCTCTCCTCTCCTCTCCTCTCCTCTCCTCTCCTCTCCTCTCCTCTCCTTTCTTTTCCTTTCCTTCCCCCCCCCTTTTTTTCTTTTCTTTCCTTCTTTTCTTCCTTTCTTTCTTTCCCATGTAGTTACCCTTAAGAAAACTTTGCCCTGCCAGGAGAGATACAAGCAGTAGAAAACCACTGTTAGAGTCTAACCAAGTGTTTTTCCAAACATCATCCTTGGACAACCTGCAACAGAATCACTTGGTATTTATTTTAAGGTACAAATTCCTAGACCCTCCCTTACACGTATTAAATAAGAATCTGGTTAAGGGGGTGGTTCAGGATAATGGTGAATATCTCTAAAGAAATAATTTCCAGTTTTAGAGTTTGAGGTCCACTGCATAAAAATGTCAATTCTTTAAGAATAACAGAGAGGACAAAAAGATTATGTGGCTTAAATTTCCACTGTATTTTCTGAAATTTTTGCTTCTTTCAATACTAGAGAAAGGAATGCATGTGGGGAACAGGGCTAAGATAAGGTGAGTGAGGCACTTGCCTTGGGTACAAAAATTAAGGGGTACTTTAAAAAAAAAAGAAATAATAAAATCATGATAAAATGTTGTGCCAAGCCATACTGGAGCTGAAGTAAAATAAGTAATACTTAAAGAGGTAATATTTATTCTCTCTCTATTTTAAATTATTTTTATTCATCATGGATATTTTTGCATTAATTTTATTTTTTCTTTTTTTATTAACATATAATGTACTATTTGTTTCAGGAGTACAATATTATTTCAATAGTACATTAAAATATTGCTTAACTTGATTATTGAGTTTTTAGCACCCCCTTAATTTTTGCACCAGAGGCAAATGCCTCACCCTAGTTCTGACTCTGCTCCTCTGCATTGTGTGGAATGGACTTACCCAGTTATTTAAAAGCACATAAACATCCAGGCATGAAAGATTGTTTTCCTTCTATTGCATCTTCTCAGTAAATATGTTTCTGCCTAAAGGTAGGACCAATAATGCTCCTCAAATTTAATCAGAACCATTATATAATGATACCTAATGAACTTGTTTCCTTAGACTGAAATGGAAGTGGGAGTGTCCTAAAATATATCCTTTGGTTAATACTTTTAAAATTAACCTGTTAGGGTCACCTGGGTGGCTTCGTCATTAAGTGTCTGCCTTCAGCTCAGGTCATGATCCCTGGGTCCTGGGATAGAGTCCTGCATCTGGCTCCCTGTTCAGCAGGAAGGCTTCTTCTCCCTCTTCCACTTCCCCTGCTTGTATTCCCTCTCTCACTGTCTCTCTCTCTCTGTCAGATAAATAAATAAAATACTTAAAAAATAAAAAAAAATATTAACCAGTTAATGTACTAAGAATGAAATAAGGTGGGAAGGAAGATGCATAAAGGAAAAAATATATCATGCTGAACTGGAATGCCTATATTCAGTTTTGGGTATATAATAAAAATACTCACTTGATTAAATAATAATCTTCAACAACAACCTGCTCTTCAAAGTTTCTACTTTTTTTTTTTTTAAGATTTTGTTTATTTATTTGACAGAGAGAAGAGGCAGCAGAGAGGGAACACAAGCAGGGGGTAGTGAGAGAGGGAGAAGCAGGCTTCCTGTGGAGTAGGGAGCCCAATGCAGGGCTCGATCCCAGGACCCTGGGAGCATGACCTCAGCTAAAGGCAGATGCTTAATGACTGAACCACCCAGGTGCTCCCAAAGTTTCTACTTTATTGTTATCATTATATTTGGATTGTCAAGTTTCTCTAAAGAAGATGCTTTTGAAGTCCTATGACCAAGAAGAGGAAACCCAAGCCAAATACTTGATTGCCTACTAAGTACTCGCTGTGACATATATTCACAGAAGCAGATTTTGTCATACTTGCTCTTTCACTGTCGCAGAGTTGCACAGTTGTCTTCCTTAGACTAAAACGACTTGTTTAAAGCCTATACAGGCAGGGGTCCTTAGACAATTTTTCAAACATGGCATAGATTTGCAGACTATAAAGGAATGAGAAACCTGAAAAATTCACTTAAAGTTTTCCCTTCAATCACAGTTAAGGAGTGAGGATTTGGTGAGATGTGGAATTTAAAAAAAAAAACAAAAACAGTTGGGCGCCTGGGTGGCTCAGTATGTTAAGCCTCTGCCTTCGGCTTAGGTCATGATCTCAGGGTCCTAGAATCGAGTCCCGCATCGGGCTCTCTGCTCTGCAGGGAGCCTGCTTCCTCCTCTCTCTCTCTGCCTGCCTGTCTGCCTACATGTGATCTCTGTCTATCAAATAAATAAATAAAATCTTTTTTAAAAAAGTAACACATTGATGATAATTTCTTTAAAGCTTCTAAAAGAAAAATAAGCAAATGTAGATGGGTAAAATTAGCAGTGGTGATGGTCACCAATATGTTGATTGAGATTATCTCTGGAAATATGACCTGGGTGCTTTTACTCCCCACAAAAGAGTACATTGTTTGATTTCTTTCTACAATGATATTATGTTGCCTATAAACAAAACTTATTATACTTGTCACTTTCAAAAATATAGTCATATCCTAATGTCAGTGGAAAAATTTTGGGGTTAGAACCTAAAAGGAAATTTTTTGCATTATAAGGGTTATGAAGCCCTAAAATGTTTAGTTTTACATAGTAAAGTTTTAGGGACATTAAAAATTGAAATTGATCCTTTTTACAAGTGTTTATGTTACTACCCTATACAGTGGTGGAGAAACAAGAAGGAAGATTGCTTTAGGTCATTTCAAGCTTTATAATTATATTATTTGAAATGCTTTTCCAAAAAATCAGAAAGAGTGCTATAATAAATTATCAAGAATTTTGTCGGTTCCAATAAGTTATTGGAGAAAATATTTTTATCATTAACTTATATGAAAACATTATGTAAAACACATATAGTTTATCTTAATTTAGGAGAGTGGATACCTTATACCAAAAACCTAGTTCATTTCAGCAAAATAAATGACAAAATTCTAACAATTCCTTAATATTTAAGGATATGGAATTTTTTCCTTTGCCTCAAGTCTTTCTGGTAATTTAATATAAGGAAATTTATACTCTTATTTACATACCATTTTCACTTATATTTTCCCCAAACTTAACCATTAATCTTTCATTTTAAAGATTATTCTTGGGGCACCTGGATGGCTCAGTGGGTTGGGCCTCTGCCTTCAGCTCAGGTCATGATCTCGGGGTCCTGGGATTGAGCCCCGCATCAGGCTCTCTGCTCAGCGGGGACCCTGCTTCCCCCTCTTTCTCTGCCTACCTCTCTGCCTATCTGAGATCTTTCTCTGTCTGTCAAATAAATAAATAAAAACCTTTAAAAAAAGATTACTCTATTTATCCATTTATTGTATATCTACCATGTAGCAGACACAGTGTGAGGTACTGTGACCTGCAGAAACAAAGGCAGACAAGCCAGACAATAATGACCATCTTCAGGAAGCAAAACTATAGGATTTCCTCTTTTGCCTTGCAAGAAATTACCAATAAGTAGAACATTTCAAATATCCAATCCATAACTTTGGACATGATTATTCTAAAATCTCTCTACTTTGGAGATAATATTTACAAAGTCATTTAAATTTTTATGGTGAGAATTTCTGAGATTATTTTGAGGAATAAAGCAATAGAAAATGAGAAAATGCATGCTCACTGTTATTTAATTGATGATGAATGCTTTTTGAATAAAGCTTAGTGCTTATAGCCATGGTAAAGTCATAAAAAATTCTGTTTAGGTGTTGAAGTCAAATGCATTCATGGTTTCCACTTTAGAGGAAATATTTCTATGTACTCTCAGCTAGGTATACATTAACAATTCACACATTGGGTAACTATACTTCATTTGCATGCTTTTAAAATGTTTGAAAATTCGCAAACATGATGAAAATCATGACTGTTTGCACATGAGATTAATTTGCTATCAGAAGAAGAAATTCTGCATAAAGCTATCTATTCCATAAGGACATACATTCTACCCTCTGTACCACCTGCATGAAGAATAGGCCCCTGATATGTACATAAAGAAATGTCTCGACATATTTCTAAGAGTGTAGTTTACAAATCCCTCCCTTTACATGTCATGACATGTCATGAATTTTCTTTAATGATACAGAGGACGGACGTTCTTTGAAGTTCCACTTCCAGTAGTGATAGAATAGTTTATGTAGATTAACTGGCCCACCAAGAGCAGTTAGAAAAATCTTGAAAAGGTTTGCAAGCCTCAAGGTGCAACTGAAGCAGCCAAGAGGTGATAGACAATGATATGTAACAACAGGTTAGTGCATTTTGATTAGACTGACAGTCTGCTGTGCTGTTAATTTCACAACATTTCCCTTAGGTGAAAGGCTAATAAATGAAAGAAGAATGTGGCTTCAATTAAAAATTACCAGGCATTTGACAACAAAACCAAATGATTAAAAAACAAATATTTTTAAAAAGGGAAGGACAAGGAAAATAACAATTGATTCGGATATTGGGGTTAATCAGATATTGAATTTGAAATAATTGTGATTCGTATGTTAAGAAAATGGATAATATAATGAAGAATTTCATTAAAAACTGGAAATATAAAATAATAAAGTAGAAATTCCATAATTGGACAAAATACAACCACTTAAGTAAGAAAAGTTAAATGGGGGCAGGTTAGAACCAGCAGCAGCAGAAAAAAAAAATAGTGAATGACATAAGTCAGTAGAAGATATCAAGACTAAAGCATAGAAAGAAAAAATAATAGAAATTAGAAATAAAAAAATCACTTGAGACAATGTAGTGAAATTACCTAATACATTTGAAATTGCAGTTCAAGCAACAAAGCAGAGAAATCATTGGGATTAAGCAATATGTGATAAAATACTGGCCAACAGTTCTCCAAAATTATTGAAAGACATTAGGTCTTTTCAAGCTTTATAATTATATTATAATATCCCTGCTGAGAGTCTCTGCAGGGAAAAACAGAAATAGATCACAACTTCAAAATAATTCTAAAACTGCCCAAAACCACAGTAAAATTCTTAAACTCCATCACTGGGGCTAACAATATACATTTACTTATAGAATCAGGAAGACGACTTGACAGTAGGCAGTTCAACATTCCATAATTGGTAGAAGCCAGAAAATATTGGGGTGATAGTTTCAAAGTGCTAAAGGAAAAAATTTTCCAAATAAGAATTTTCTGTAAACTAAAATTTTCTTTTAAAAATGAAGACAAAATCAGTGTATTATGAAACAAAATCTGAGATTTTTTTGCCACCAGTACATCCATGCTAAATGAAATAACAAAAGCAAGTTTTCATAGAGAAAAAAGTAAATCTAATCAAAGAAAGAAATGAAGGAGGGGATGAAGAGCTATGGAAAAGTTAAGTATGTGGCTAATTAGAAATAAATATTGAACCTATAAAATAATGTATTATCTGTATTATAATATAGAAATATAATACAAGATGACAATAACACCAAAGCCTTTCTGGCTTTGAAAGGGGCAAGGCATTTAAAAAGTCAAAAGCCCATGCATTGTCATGACAATATTAATTTATGTTTGACTCTGGTAAGTCAAGCTTGCCTGCTATAATCCTAGGAAACTACTAAAAGCTGCTAGAGAAGAAAAATTAAATAATAAAAATAATCCACAAAGTGATAAAATGCAAGAAAAGAGAAGAAAAGAAAACATAAAACAGGACAAGGGGTCATGGAGGTAGGGAGAGGGAAAAATGAAACAAGATGGGATCAGGAGGGAGACAAACCATAAGAGACTCTTAATCTCACAAAACAAACTCAGGGTTTTTGGGGGATGGGGGTGTAGGGATAGGGTGGCTGGGTTATGGACATTGGGGAGGGTATGTGCTATGGTGAGCGCTGTGAAATGTGTAAGCCTGATGATTCACAGACCTATACCCCTGGGGCTAATAATACATTATATGTTAATAAATAATAATAATAATAAATAAGAGTATAGTACTAGATTTATGCCCAAATATATCAGGAATTTACTTAAGTGTAAATAGACTAAGAACTCCAACTGAAATTTTAGATTTCAACCAAATACAATTTATAGAGAAGCATATTAAAACCATACATGCAGAAAGGTTAAAGTAAAAGGATAAAAAAAAGGATACGCCTTACAAGAGCTAACCAAAAGAAAACTAAGTTAGCTATACCAATATCTGACAAAATTAACTTTAAGGCCAGTAGCATTACTAGAGATAAAAAGAGTATTACCATTACTGACTAAAGCATTCATCTACCAAGAATACATAACAATTATATTTTTTATTCAGCAACTTATACAAGTATATAATGACAAAATATATTAAATATATGAAATTATTATAGCAAGATATATTAAAATAATTTATAGAACATATAGGATATATAATATATGAATTACATGGTAAAAAATTTAATTGATTTAATTGACAACATAGAACACTTATGTACAACTATGGAGCAAACATTCTTTCAAGTGTATGTGCGACACCTAAAAATTAACATATATGAGCCTCTAACATAAGTCTCAGCAAATTTCAAAGAACTGATATATAGAATATGACTTTTGATGCATAGTGTTATGAAAAAACCCTAATGTTTGAAAATTAAGTTATGTACTTTTAAGTTTCTAAGGATCAAAAAAGAAATTACCATTACAAATGAAAAAATTTGGGGTGCCTGGGTGGCTCAGTGGGTTAAAGCCTCTGTCTTCCGCTCAGGTCATGATCCCATGGTCCTGGGATGGAGCCCTGCATCCTGCTCTCTGCTCAGCATGGATCCTGCTTCCTTGGCTCTCTCTGCCTGCTTCTCTGCCTACTCCTGACCTCTGTCTGTCAAATAAATAAATAAAATCTTTTAAAAGAATGAAAAAATACAATTTTTTACCCAAATAATAATGAAAATTCCACATATCAGAACTTGCAGGCGTAGCTAAAGTCATGCTAACAGGGAATCTTCTTTGAAGATATTTAAATGATAATATTATAAGCATCTCAAGAACTTAGCTAGAAGTTAGAAAATGTGCATTAAACCTAAAGAAAATAAAAGAAATATTTTTTAAAAGCAGAAGTCAATTACATGGAAAATAAATACACAATAAAAAATTAACAATCTTTGATTCTTAGGAAAGATGATTAAAGTTAGTAACTCCCTACCATGAGTTATGAAGGTAAAAAGAGAGGATTAAAAATTACTAATACTAGGGGGTGCCTGGGTGGCTCAGTGGGTTAGAGCTTCTGCCTTCAGCTCAGGTCATGATCCCAGAGTCCTGGGATCGAGCCCCGCATCGGGCTCTCTGCTCAGCATGGAGCGTGTTTCCTCTTCTTTCTCTGCCTGCCTCTCTGCCTACTTGTGATCCCTGTCTGTCAAATAAATAAATAAAATCTTAAAAAAAATTCCCAAATAAAATTAATAAAAGAGTAATATATTATGAACAAATAGGGTGTATGGCAGGAATTTAAAAGTGTTGGAAAGTATTGGAAATTTAACCAGTATTATTAATCACTTTAACAGAGGAAAGAAGAGAAATTATGTGATTGCATAAAAGTACATTGAAATAGCATTTGATGGAATTCAATAATATTAGTAGATTGAGATTAGGAAGGAATTTATTTAACATGATAAATTATGTTAAAATGCAATGGGAATTATACAATAAGGTATGTTTGCTTTTTCAGTTTTGGTATTTTTCTCTCTCCCTATTTTCAATCTCTTAATATTTAAAGAAGATTCCAGAAAAATAATTTTATATTCTATTGTATAGCTTTCTGTTGTTGAAGTACAGTGACAGAATGGTGCAGTGAACAAGAATAAGGGCTTTCGTCTTAGATTTAATCATCACTCCATCAAGAAGCAATCTGTTAATTTCAGAGCAAGTTAATTAGCAACTCCAAGCCATATCTATCTATATATCTATATCTATATCTATTTTTTTTAAAGAGAGAGTGCACTTGTGGGTGTAGAGAGAGGGGGTCATGGGAGAGAGAGAGAGGGAATCATAAGCAGGCTCCATGCCCAGCACAGAGCCCAATGCAGAGCTCCATCTCCCAACGCTGAGATCATTAACAGAACTGAAATCAAGAGTTGGACATTTAACCGTCCGATCCATCTAGGCTCCCCATCTAAGCCATAGTTTGTTGAGAGAGTCAGAGAGACAGAGAGATGGAGGGAGAGAGGGAAAATGAGAAAACAAGAGAGCAAGAGAGAGGGAATCAATGAATGCATGAATTAATGAATGTCTATATCTCAAGGTTGTTATATGAATTCAAGTTATGTATATGTAAAATCATCTAGCAAATCACCTCTTATACTTGTTTGTCCATACCTGTATTTCCCCAAACTGTCTATCATGTATATTGTATTAGTTTCCTAGAGCTATTATAACAAAATATCACAAACTAGGTGGTTTAAGACAACATAAATTTATTTTCTCACAGTTTGGGAGGTTAGAAATCTGAAATGAAATAAAAATGAAAGCAGGATTGGTCCTTTCTTGAGACTCTACCAAGGAGTCTTGATTGCATTTGCAAAGACCTTCTTTTTCAAAAAAGGGTGTAGTCATAGATACCTGAGAGTGAGAACTTCAACTTGTGTTTTGGGGGGGACAAAATTCAACCCACAACGTATATCAAGCAGGCAGTAAACTGAAAAAAGCTAAGAGATGTGTGTAGAGTAGTAAATGAAACTATTAACAATGCCAGAACTAGAAACATATGTGATTCAGAATCCATTGTTTCTTCTCATATGCCAAGCTACTTAAGAAATCATCTTCATAATTACAAAAGTAAACTTTTAGTCTTGATTGTATGTATTTGTAGTCTATTCTATATCCTTGGCTGGGTTTAGAATGTGTAAATAAATCATTTGAAGTGTTGAACTCAGAGAAAAATAATACATGAGTGTGAGTTGGCATGGGTCTATGTGAACACAAAGTGAAGGTGACACATAGGCAGCCTTTTCCAACCAGCAGAGAGATCTGTTTCATCTCATGCACAGTGGTTGTGGAGGTTATTATTTTTAATGAGCTACGATTTTTAAAATCAGAAGATTTTCCTTCAGATTCCAGATTTCCAAATGCTCTTGAAAAGTCAAGATCTGGCAACAGTGGATCCACATGACACAGGCTGCTAGAGCTGAGGAATATATATTTATTTATATTTATATTTATATTTATATTTATATTTATATGTATGTATTATAAATATATATATAATTTTTAGGGAAGTATGTGATTTTTTAGTTGCCCACAGTGTCAACCAATCTTCATCATTTTCCCAGTTCTGTTTACTTAATTCATGTATATTGCATGCCAGACTTTGTCAGTCATTTCAATCTCCTTGATCTTTTGGTCTCTCCTTGATCTAGAGAAAATTAAATTACCTAGCACTGCCTATAGTCTCATTCAGTGGGATGTCTAGATCAAGTGCACAAGTGTAATTTAGGGTCCAGTTCATCTCTATTTTACTGTCATTTTTCCTTCAGCAAGAATAAATCTCTTATAAAATAAAACTCTTGTCAATTCTGAATCACAAGTAACTTCGAAAGCCTAATTTTTTTTTTGTATAAAAAAGTAGGTGTCTGAACTCTAATTTGTGAAGTTCCAATGGAGTGTATCTAATATCTACCATTATCTTATTGCCAACATATTTAACTCTGTGTGTGTGATCTGATTTATAAGAGATATATATTTGATTATTCAGATGAACAAAATATATTTCTCAGTTTTCTCTATCTTCATCCATAGTTCCTGAAAGCACTTCAGGCTCCTAAAGGTGAAATGGGTGTTTTTTTAATTAATGAAGGCCACATTTGGACCTACCCCAAAGGTTGGGCTGGTTGCCAGAAAGACCAACCATGTGGTCAGATGGTTGGAATTTTCAGTCCCACTCTTTCACCTTCAGGCCATGTGAAAGGGGCTAGAGGTTGAATCAACCAATGGCCAATGAGTTGGTCAATTACAACTATGTGATGAAGCCTCCATAAAACCCCAAAAGGACTAGGCTCAGAGAGCTATTAGCATGCTGAACCCACGGAAATCTGGAGAAGAGTGGCACTCTTGGAGAGGGCACAGAAGATCCAAGCTCTTTCCCACATCTGGCTCTATGTATCTCTTTATCTGGCTATTGGTTGGTATGCTTTGTCATGTTCTTTAATAAGCTGGTAAATATAAGTTAAGTGTTTCCCTGAGTTCTGTGAGTCATGCTAGAAAATTAAACAAATTCAAGGAAGAGGTCATTAGAACCACCAATCTGTAGCCAGTCAGATGCCCAGGTAACAACAGCCTGGGGCTTACAACCTGAATATGAAGTGGGGGTTTGGGGGGCAGTCTTAATCCTTAATCCTTAATCCTTAATCTGTGGAATCTGATGGCATCCCTGGGTGGATAGCGTCAGAATTGAATTGAATTCTTAGATACTCTGCTAGAGTCTGAGAATCACTTGGTATTGTGTTGGGGCAGGGTGGTGGTTTGGGCAGGGGACCCTCCCTCTCCAATGTTGGAACTAGATCAGAAATACTAAAAGAGTTGGTGTCAGTAGTGTTTGTGTGTGTATGTGATTACATATTTAAATATTTGTATGTATATATGTGTTAATTATAGGTTTAAATAATTACGTATATAATAGGAAACAAAAATAATATTAAGCAGATGCAACAGGGTAAAAAAAAAAAACTAACTAAACTAGATAAGAAAGGTAAACATGAAAAGTAGAGGAGAAGGAGAGACCCCTACAAAAATAATGAAGCTTAGTGATAGGAACAGGAAAATGTTAAGAATGGGAAACAAACAACGAACAAACAAACTAAAATCACACAGGATGTGTTTAAAAAGCCAAATACCAAATACTTCACAGAAATCTGATTTTCCACTGATTTTTAGGGGTAGAAATAGCTTAAACGGATCAAGACACAAGGCTCTGAATCTTGCTATATCATTAACTTCAGCACAACTCTCCAGCTCTTCACTTAAAAGCCATAGTAATGGAAATTAAAACAGGACTAGTTAAACAAATTAACTGATTGCTGGGACTCAATGAAAATATAAGTGTATGGCTAGATTCTGATGAATGAGAAAATTCCTTTCCTGGAATCTGGCAGTTGTGAATGGAAGGGGTTGACTGTATGTGGGGGTGATGGTAGTGGTAAGGAGACAGTTTCCATATAGAAGGAGACATAACTTTCTATAGGGAGATGATGAAGACAGGCTCAAGTATGCCACCAATCTTGAGAGAAACTCCCAAACAGGGGTTTCTTGTGGTAACTGCTATTCTTCTTCAGAAAGATTTTTCATCATTGTTGGGGAAAGAGGGGTGGGAGTAGGCATGGCAGAACATACCCAGGTGTTAGTGCTGCCCTAAATTTAAAAACATTGCCCCTCAGACACACTGCAGTGTTCCCACAGTGAAACCTCTCTAGCAGGTGCATCCTTTAGAACTTAACCACTAGTCTTAAGTACCTATCCATCTCTGTCTCTATTGTTGCTTGGTAACTTAACAATTACCATTAGTCTAATTATCTGTAGCCATTTTAAAATCACATTCTATCTTATGATTACTGAAAAATTATATACTCCTGTGAAAGTAGCTTACTTTTATGATGCTGAAGATTTTTTTTTCAAGGAGTATGACATGTAACATACTGAGTTTGCTTATTTCTCCTGAGAGTACCATGGTCAACTTCATAGGAAATTATGTGGATTTTTTCTATATTTGAATTCCAGTGTGGTTTTTTTTCTCCAGTTTATACCTGAGTCTAAATCCCTATATTTGATTGCTTGCCTTGCATTTAGAAATTCCTCTAGTTGTTGTGCTGAAAATGAGGTATATATAGCAGCATGTTCATTAACTATCATTCAACTTTTTTAACTAGAAAACTCATATTGGTTTATATAAAGGAAACCAGATAGAGACATTTAGCCACAAACCAACTAGCAAGGGTTATATTTATTTTTAAAATAAATAAGTTGTTGAACTAAACAGTAGCATTCCAATTATGCAACAACGATACTGTAATTGGTTAGAGGAATTCATTATTAATCTGAAATTTAGCTGAGAATACCATGTAATCTGATCTCTCCCTAGTAATACCATTATTTCAGCAGAAAAAAAATGGCTTCATTTTGGTTACCTACATCATAGCAAACAGAAAAATGCCCTCAGAGTGACAAATCTTATTGCTCTTTCAAATTGTTTACTATCTTTAGTAGAAATATATTAGATGCATATCAACTCATATCCCTCCTCCTCATTATTACCATGCATTTCTTCTTAAATTATTTATACTAGTAAAGTTAAAGCCACCTTCTAAATTCATATCAATTTGGGGATTCATGGGTGTCTCAAAGACTCCACTTTGCCTTAATGTTAATTGAGAAAGTAGGTGTTTACACTGATTCCTAATGTGAAAGCACAAGCTATGATTGCAGCAATAAACACAGAGTCTCTCTGTATTCATTTATCAGTCAGAAAAATCTTATCACTTAGTTTCATTTATTTATAGTGTGGAGTCAGTTTCCGTGTTAGAATGTTCATTAATATTTAATACCTTATGGAAATATATTTGTTTATGGAGATCATGCATTTCCATTTTCATTGTTGCAAAATGTTTACCAGTTTATGGCATGAGATATTACTTATGTTTCCATATTTGGGTTGTCAGGAATTCTCCCAATCAGACATAATCATAAACAACCATCTTGATTTCACAATTATCTCATTTGTTCTGAGTGGTAGCAAGGGGCAGGAGTTAAAATCCTTCACACATTACTGTAACCTAAAATTGGTAGATTCTCTACGGTGACTTGAGAGGAAGTAACTCTAGTTTTCACCTTTCTAGAAAAATACTAGATTGCTCTGACAAATGTTAAATTGCCTCAAAATAAGATTTATAGGAATAATTTTACATTTTACCTACAAACAACAACAGAATAAAACATTAAAAACATCTCACCTGTTTTCATTAAGATATTTCATACATTATTTGTCTTGAAGAATGACATTACAACATTAAAAAGTTGACATTTAATTTCCCAGATTCCTCTTGATGAAACCCTTAAGAAGGAAAAAAGAATTAACATTCATTAGCATCTGCATTGTGCCAAGCAGTGTGCTCGGTATATTTGATCATTTGATGAAAGGCATATAACAAGATGTTTAACGCCACAAGCATCAATTTGTATCCTTCCTTGCACTTATACCTGCTAATTGTGAGCTTGAGTGGGTCAATCACTCTGTGCTTCACTTTTCTCATTGACAAAATAAGTGAAATTCTGGAATTTACCTCATAGGGTTGTTTTGAGTGATAAACTAAGTTAATGTAAGTAAAACACTTGAAGTGCTGTTTGGCATGGAGTAGGCACTTAACATTAAACATTGGTGTTATCTCCATTAAATCTTATGAAATGAGATGCCATTATCCCTATTTAATTGATGAGAAAACTAAACTAAGTCTCAAAAATTTGGAGCAGTTTATGTAGAAACAACACAGGAAGTCATACTTTAGAATAAAGTAAGAGCTTTTATCATCAAATTATGTTCAGATTTTTTTCCCCATTCTAAGGACATACTGATAGTTTCCTCTCTGCATATTAACTGAAAAAACCCCAAAGAGATCTGTGGCTGTCCATCTTCCTTAGACTAGCTAGATACAGTAGTTAATTTAAATCTGATAATTGCAAAGCAGATAACTCCAGCACATAATGTAGTTCCTCAGTCTAGATTGTGTGTGTGTGTGTGTGTGTATGTGTGTGTGTGCGCGTATGTGTGTAAGGGGTGGGCACAGAGGACTTTTTGTTTTAAAACTTATGCACGAGGAATAAGAATTTTAATGCACATTTGAATCAAAACCACAGAAGAGAGCCCAATTAAAACTATGATCCAGTGGAAGCTCTCTGTAGCCCAACTGAAGATAAGACCAAAATTTACAAGGGCAAAATTAAACTAGATAATTGTTCAGGTCATATGCAGTAGGGGCAATTGATTTTTTTTTTTTTAATGATTCCAGGTAAGAGATAGGGTTTTGTCTCTTATGAGTGCTTGTAGAAATCTGCCATCACCATAGGATTCATTGGTGAATATACATACAAGGTCTGAGGGGCATCATGGAAACTTTAGATTCAATTCTTAAAGATTGGTTTTCCATTCCATTTACTTTCGCAGTATGGTTTACCTCTGTACTAGACATACATGGGCATATATTTTTTTAAGATTTTAATTATTTATTTGACAGAGAGATCACAAGTAGGCAGAGAGGCAGGCAGAGGGGGGGGGGAAGCAGGCTCCCTGCTAAGTAGAGAGCCCCATGCGGGGCTCGATCCCAGGACCCTGAGATCATGATCGGAGCCGAAGGCAGAGGCTTCAACCCATTGAGCCACCCAGGCACCCACATATGGGTATATCTTATGTGCTGTTTTCTCTAGAACCTACTGGTAAATTATAGAAAAATTCTTTAAAAAGACCCTGAATTAAGTAGACTATTGTGCGTGGAGGGGGGGGGTCCAAAGTCACTTAATGACTGGCATAAACTTAGGTTAGGTATTATTTTTGAGACTTAGCTCTACATTATTTAAATTTTCATTTATATTTTTTAAAAGTCAAGTTAACAGTTATTATTTCAGTCCGTTCCCTGAGAAATCCTATGGAAGGAGTTGGCAATCACTAGTATTCCTATTTTAAGGCCACAAAATCTGGATTTCAGAGAAGTAACTTTCATTGAGTCAAACAGAACAGAGTACATTTGAAACTAATAAAAATAGCTGGTATATACTCAACACAGTTCTAAATATCTTATGCCCACTTATTTGATCTTCACACATCAAACAGATGTGGGAGCTATGAATGAATCCGTTTTACAGATGAGGTGATTGAGGCATCATAAGGTAAAGTATCTTACCGAAGGTCACAGCTAATGATGGCAGAGATGAAACTCAAGCACAGACAACCTGATTCTAGTGCCTGTACACTTAATCACGTGACACACTGCCTTTCTAAGGGTAGTAAAATAATAAAACTTTTGGTTCCTGCCTTCAAGTTATTTAGACTCTTTTACAAAGGTAGCGAAAGAATAAATACACTTATCATAAGAATGAGTTATGGTTTCTTTGGAAGGAAAAGAATTATTGCATTTGGAATGTATATTATTTCAATACTCTTGAATTTGTCTAGTTCTTACAGTCTTGCTTTATAGAGCCTAGAGGCAGAAAATAGTCTTATCCTACAGCATTTGAAGCTGGAGCTGTTAGGGTTGTGGTGTTGAAATAAATATGTCTGCTGTTTCTGCTCTAAAACTAACCCAGGCTAAGAATATAATAGGGTTAGGAATTTAAATGTCCATAGCACTCAAACTGTAATTTAAAGCCACACACTTCGGACTTTTCTACCACCTATTCTGCAAGCTCTCTGAGAGTTAACTCCTTTGTCACCAAACCCAGCAATGCCTACTGGGCATGCCCAATGATTTGGTTAGAGCTTCCCATAGAGTTTCACTTCCTTCAGGTTTTACCAGCTGCAAAAGAAAGGAGGAGACGGAGACAAGAGTTAAACAGAGAACTTGATTCAGCTCAGAATGCCAGTGGCCAAGGCGAGCACGGAAAGCTGGGGAAGACAAGAGGCTGTGGCAGAAAGCACCCTGTCAGACAGACTTGAGTCTGGTCTCCAAGTTGGCGCGTTAGCCGGGTAGGTCCCTCTCACGTCTTCTTGGCACAGCCTAGGCAGATCGTGAAGATTTGAAAAGATCACTCAGGTTAGGTCCACAGTAAGGGGTGGGGCAGGGACGTTGGATCTGGGGGAAATGCCAGCCACTGTGTGAGTCTTGCTTGTCCCTGCATTCCTCGAAAAGCTGCAGCTTTTCAAGGGTTCCGAACAGGAGACCAAAGCGCGCAAGTAAAACCAGAGCTCATCTTAATCACTGACTCCTTGCCCCCTTCCTTTTAGCTGCCGAGCTCTTCCCTGGCACCCTTTCAGGTACCCTCGCCCAATCACGACTGAACCCCGGGAGAAGTGGAATCTCCACACAGGTTTCCGTGGTTCTAGCAGGGGCCTGGGCATGCTCAGTAGGCTACGTGGTTCTCCGGTTCTCTCCCTTTCTTTCTCTCTCTCTCTCTCTCTCTCTCTCTCTCTCGGGGGAGGGTGGGTGGTGACAAGTTAGAAGCTCTTGCGGCAGGTCCCCGCCTCCAGGATCGGGCTTCCCCTGCAAAGGGACGAAGCAAAGGTATAAACACCTCCCTCCGCAGCATCCCGACCTGGAGGGGCTGTGCCCGCCGGCCGAGCCCACCAGTATCCTCGCCTGAGGACGGCCCGCCGCTCTCCATGGTACTGCGGAGAGCTCAGCTCCGCCCTTCTCTTTCAGAAGGACAGCACCCGGCGTCACGTAACCCAGCCTTCTCAGGCTCCACCACTGCCTCCTCCTTCCCAGCTCTTTCCCTCTCTTCCTCCTCCTCCTGCTCCCCTCCGTTGCCTGTTTTCCCCTCCCGCACTCCTGGAGATAGACGCTCAAGCCTGACGCCTCTGAAAAGGCAGCGGCAGTCGCCTTATCCACAGACCTCAGGAAATTCGCTTTGACCGATGTATGCTTCAGGCTCTGGGTCGAGCTAAGGGGAATAACCGGGCAGGTAAAGAAGCTCAATTTGGGTTGGGGGAGGGGATGGGGCGAGGCAACCTGGAGAAGGATATATTTCCCCCTAGTAACTGAGCCAGGATCTGCCACAAATGCACAAGGAAGGATGGGTGGTGGGAGGGTGGAGGAGTATAGATCTTCGTTGTTTTGCATGAAGCTTTTTAAATAGATGGCAAGAAGATGAGATGGTGGAACTGAGGTAGTAACTTAAAGGCTGAATGCAGTGATTTATTGGCAAAAGAAAGAAAACAGACAAGTTAGAAACCAAAGCAATAAAATATATCTGTATCTACATCTTTCTCTTCTCCATGAGCCCTTAATTTGTGCAGTTGACTCCAGGCTCCAAGAAACTGCACTGGTATTAGAGATGGAGCTTAGAGACTGGGCGGGAAAGCCAGGGAGAATTTGGGTGTGCATTGGTATTGAGGGACTTTGTAAAAGCGAGGGGGGAAAAGGCACTTTTAAAAATTATCCCAAAGATTTCAGTTTCTTTGTGGTGGCATGTATTGAAGGATGCATGGAAAGATAAGTGTGCATATGTGTATGTGTGTTATAAACATATTAAAATAAATGCAACTGCAGCGGATGAGCATACTGTATTGATCCTTCCAGTGGCTTGGGAATGAATTTGATTCTGGAAATGAAAGAAAAGATTAATGAGGCTGTTAGTCTGCTTTTGAATTAGAGCGCTTCTTCCTTTGGCTGCATTAGGTTGTTTTTCAGATCCTTTTATTTCATCCTCTAATTTGTGAACTCACCAGGTTTTTCCAGCACCTAGAGAGAATCCTTTCTCCATATAAATACAGATACTCTCTCACACACAATGAGCTTCCTCTAAGAACTGGGGGAGTCAGTTGACCTCCCCAGTGGTAAGAATATATATGTGTTACCCCCACTCTCTATCCCTTAAAAAAATTGTCAAGGTGTGCATTAGTGGAGGAGGGCAGGAGAGGGGGTGAAGAAAGGTTTTGTGATCCATATAATATTAATTAATAAAATAATCGGCTCTAGTTGAGTCACACACACACACACACACACACACACACACAAAGGTTTTCTAACACATAAGCTTCTGGATGGTTTCAAAGCACTATTCTTGATCTTAAAATTCCAGATTTATTTTGCAAATGACTGAAAAATTGGCAGATATCCGAGTTCACTTAAAAAATGAGAGTATATTGAGTAATATGCTATCTTAGGATGATTTTTAAGACCACCTTTCTTTGGGCTTGGCACAGAAGTAGACAAGATATGGCTGGTGATTGCTGATGGTGTGAAATGTATCAGCCATAATAAATAAGCAATTGAGATTTTTATGTCTTTTATTTCTACTGGGCAATGTGTATGTGTATGTATGTGTTGTGCTGTATCTGTGTTGAAAAAGAGAGAACCAGTCATCAATTTCATCTGGGGAGGAACTTGAAGTGGGATCCCCTGGCTTGGTGGTGGCTCTCAGCTGACACCTGTAGGGATTGCTCTGTACTGAAGAGAAATGCTCTCAGCTCCCTCCATGGAGGAGCAGCAGCACAATGCGGTGCCATAAATTACTGCTAGTTTCAGCTTGGAGGAAAAAAAAGTGTTAATTGGACAGTGAGCTTCTATGTCCAGGCAATAAATGTGTGTGTGTATGTGTGTGCAGGGGGTGGTGTAGTATAGTGGGAAAAGCTGAGGGAAATGCATGTGTTTGCTTGACATGACCAGATGAACCATTTGTGTTTTTTTTTCCTTTCTTTCTTTGTGTGTGTGTGTGTGTGTGTGTGTGTGTGTGTTTGTGTCAAAATGTGAGAGTAATGTTTTTGGTGAGAAAAAAAAAAAGACTTAAAAGCAACTCACTAGTTATGATTTCTGTACCAATTCTGGAACCTGTCAGATTAGAGTTAAATAAAGAGGTAATTTTATAGTGAGTGATTCAAAGATATGACTTTATATTCTAGCATTCTGGAGGCATAGCAGCTAAGGTGACACACATGCCAACTACTGTTCTGACCACACAAATTCCAAGAACTGACAGCTAGATAAGGACTTGAAGAGGAGTTAAGATCACTGCTGGCAAAATATTAAATACTTTACCCGTCTTTAAAGGAGTTAATATTATGGCAATTGAGACATAAATGCTACCCCAAATAGATAGGACTCCAGTTAGATGACTTCTCCTATAACAGATTATTCCTTTAATAAAAGGAGGAAAATAATGTTTGAAATTTAAAAGAGAATCCCAAGAAACTATCGATATTCTTTCTGTGAAAAACATAAAATGGTGAGAATGCTATACAGATCCAAGCCAGCAGCTTCCAGTTGCAGTTTGATCTGCCTTGCCTGTTGTAAAATCTGTATTAACTGAGTTTTGACTAGGTTATATTTTTATTGTCCATATTATCAGTACACATCATAAGCAGAAGTCCCTAAAAGGGTCTTTTCTTCTTCTTATATTTTAAAAATTAAACTTTCTCAGAAAAAGTAAAAGATAACCATAAACCTATCTCTATAAAATTCTGAGAGGGTTACCTATTAACAGTTATAATAAACTGCAAGGGGGTAATGACTGATTGTAAAAGTGCAATATTAACTATTAGGAGACATTAGGTCTCCCCTGATAGATCAGGACGAACAAGCCCCTTCCAGTAAGGTTAACTCTGGTTTCCTAGGAACTCTGGTTATTTACCTGGTTTCTGAGCTGAATAATGATTTATATGATACTATAAATGACTTTAGAACTTAATTTTTATTTGAATTTTCTGCAGATTTTCTGGGTCCTTATAAAAAGACAAAACCAAAATGCATCACCAACACACAACAAACTGATATGCTGGCATCTTAGCTTGGCCTTGCAGAGGGAGAGAGGAAAGAAGAGGAGCTGTTGTGACACCTAACAGCTTCTGGCTATTCCACAGCTTCTGGGTTCGAAACTTACTGTTGGGGAGGGAAAAAGAGAAGTAAAATCCAGCCTGTGAGGCCATGCATAAGGAATTCTGCGTTGGCTACAGTGATGCAGGAAGCCCATGATATGACAGAAGAAGCAGGCCTTTGAAGCTACTCAGGGGTTAAGTGGTGCCCGTAAAGAGTCAAGGAACATTTCTCTCCCTTCTGGTTTGGGACAGCACATCTGGAGGAGAAACACTTGAGGCATTTACAAGTATCCAAGGATCCTGGTTCATTGCTGGTTTCTTGTATTTCCCTGAGAAGTATTTGCTTCTCAACAGTCTAACTGCTTTGCTTTTGCCGGGTACCACTGATGGTACCTGGTAGATGATAGTATTTGAAGAGAGAAGCATCTGTTGACACCACTGATGCCCTTGAACTAGGTCATTGGACTCAGATGGATAAGTGACTTCCTTTGACCTTCTGTTAAACGCCTTTTCCAGAACGTTGCTTCCAAAGTGTATCCTCCCTTTGGTCTGGAAGATCTGCTGCTGCCCTGTACAACTGGGGTCTACGTTTTCCAGTTGGGAGGTGACTATCGGGAGAGAGGGAGGGGTTGCTGGAAGAAGAAGAAGAAAAAAAGAGCTAGATAAAGGAGGGTGCATCCCTCCCACTCCTGCCCATCCCCTTACCCTACTTGTTTCCGGACCCTCATTTCTACATCACAGTGTCCAGGACCATTTTGACCCTGTCGGCCCCGGCACCCCCCCGCCGCACCCCAGCCCCGAGCATGGGGACGGCGCTTCTCCAGCGCGGGGGCTGCTTTCTCCTGTGCCTCTCGCTGCTGCTCCTGGGCTGCTGGGCAGAGCTGGGCAGCGGGCTGGAGTTCCCGGGCGCTGAGGGCCAGTGGACGCGCTTCCCGAAGTGGAACGCCTGCTGCGAGAGCGAGATGAGCTTCCAGCTCAAGACGCGCAGCGCCCGCGGCCTAGTGCTCTACTTCGACGACGAGGGCTTCTGCGACTTCCTGGAGCTCATCCTGACGCGCGGCGGCCGCCTGCAGCTCAGCTTCTCCATCTTCTGCGCGGAGCCGGCCACGCTGCTGGCTGACACGCCGGTCAACGACGGCGCATGGCACAACGTGCGTATCCGCCGGCAGTTCCGCAACACGACGCTCTTCATCGACCAGGTGGAGGCCAAGTGGGTGGAGGTCAAGTCGAAGCGCAGGGACATGACGGTGTTCAGCGGGCTCTTCGTGGGGGGGCTGCCCCCGGAACTGCGCGCCGCGGCGCTCAAGCTGACGCTGGCCTCTGTGAGGGAGCGCGAGCCCTTTAAAGGGTGGATTCGCGACGTGAGGGTCAACTCCTCCCAGGCGCTGCCGGTGGACAGCGGCGAGGTGAAGCTGGACGACGAGCCGCCCAACAGCGGCGGGGGGAGCCCGTGTGAGGCTGGTGAGGAGGGCGAGGGCGGGGTGTGCCTCAACGGAGGCGTGTGCTCCGTGGTGGACGACCAGGCGGTGTGCGACTGCTCGCGAACCGGCTTCCGCGGCAAGGACTGCAGCCAAGGTAAGGCCCGACGCCTGACCCACGGGGGCCTCGGCCTGGGCAGGGCGCGGGGAGGCAGGGCGAGGCAGGTGGGGCCCTGCTGGTGCATGCGGTCTTCCTTCTCTGGACAGTGCGTGTCAGCTAGTTTCAAGGTGAAGACCTGGTTTCAAGGTTTTGGCCTCTCTGCCTTATCACCTCCCACAGCTCCTCCTTTGGCGTTCTCTTAATGGTTGAGCAGCCCCATTTCCGGGTTCAGTTTTCTCATGGGAACCCTCACGTGCCAACCCCGCTTACTTACAGGTGGCAAGTAGAATGACCTCTCCTCTTAGGAGTCCTTGGGTTCTTTGTCAGGCTGCTCCCCAACTTAATTGGGCCATGGCTCGCCTGCACAACTACTGTGCTTTCCTCTGCCACCTCGGAGTCTGTAACACACAGGTGTTCCCCCTAAGATGCAGATAGGCATCTAGAAGATTGGGCACACATTTGGTGAAGAAGGAAGTGCAGGAGAGGTTCACTATGGTTGGGAATCTCCACGTTTGTTATTCATGGTAAAGGACAGAAGGAGGGGGGAACAGGATTCATAGGAACTGCTTTGCCTTTTATAAGTAAAGTAGAAAGTCCTGCTCCTGGTTGTGGAAAAAGGGGCGTGGGAGGGGGCACATTTGAAGGTTTTCTGGATTAGAGGAAGGAGGGTTCTTGGAATTAATGTTAGTTTCTTTGGTTATGTCCAAGTCCAACTTTTGTCAGTTTAGGAAAAATTATGTGATTTCTGTGATTTCTTGAAGTGGGAGACAGGTCAGCTAATATTTAGAAATGTTAGAGATTAAATAACATATTTCTTAATTAGCAGATGTCTTGGAAAGATAAATAACACAGAAATGTAGACGTTGTTGGACTGGAAAGCTTCTGTAGGCTAATAAACAAGGGATGAATATGAAGGATTGTAAGAGATTTTCTGAGTACATTTAGCTAATGATATTTATCTGAGTAGCGGAGGCCAACCTGTAAATTCTCTTGTTTTTAAGGACTGAAAGTGTGGAATGAAAAAAAAATCATACCTAAGTTTTATTTTCTCCCCTTAATAAATAAAATTCATTCTCGTGTCTCTAATATTGCTACATGACAATGACCAGGGAAAAATACTGTATAAATACCGAAAAGCCTATGACCAGAAAGTGACTGATATGAAAAAGATGAAGCATGGATATATTTGTGGCTGAGCAACAGAGGTGTCAGGGTTTAAAGTAGATAGTGCATGGGTCAAATCAAGACAGCACATGGATAAATGACATTTATGGCTGTAAATGTTTTTAAATAGATTAATTATTAAATCTTATTTTGAAATCTGTGAGGACAAAAGCTGTATGTGTGGCTGAATTTTATTGTATAATGTCTTCTCCTGCTCTCTTTTTTTTTTTTTTTGCTTTTTTGCTGACACTTCTAAGAGGAACTAGCCCTTGTAAATCTTATTAGACTTGGCAGTTCTCTCTCATCTGACTTGAAGAGAAATGAAGACTTGATAAAATTTGTAATTGTTTAAACAGCAAAGGGAGTTTGTTAGGAAGGAAAAAGCTGGTCTTCAGAAAAAGAAGAGCTCTGTAGCCTTCATGGGTTTATGGAAAAAAAAAAGGAAAGGGTTATTTTATTATTCTCTGCCTTCATGAAGGTTTTTGTTTTCATTTTGTTTTGGCTTTAGTAATTATAGAAGACTGTGTATTCCATGGGCTAGACTGCACTTCAGCTTGGCCAGTAAATTTCCATGGATTTAGTACCAGGCTTTATAGTTAGGTTTTACAAAAATAAAACAGTACATGTTTTTCCTCTCCCATGTCTAATTTAATTGTAAATCTTGAATGGAGTAGCTGGTAAATATGATGATTTGCTATATTATAATTTGAGGCTCCATATCTCTTCACTGATTAATAGAAACGTATTTTTTAATAGAACATTTTTTATGGGAAAAATTGCTCTACATATCCCATAGCCACTTTAAAATACAGAGCAGAAAATTTAATGAAGGACGCCTGAGATATAACTTCCTTCCTTAAATTAGGAAACAAATATGACACAATGACAGCTTGTTCTGTGTAGGAGGGTGTTTTAAATTAAAATTTTTATTTTCTTGTGCATTTTAAATGTAGGGATCCAGGGATCATGCATAATCAGGAACACTTAAGAGTGGAGAAAGCATGGCAAAAGTAATATGTTGAAGAGAAGCAGAATTAAATGTTTCTGAAATGCATTTTATTTTGCCAGTGGATAGGATCTTTCCATAAAAGGAAGAATTTGGAATTACCGAGATACATAATTGAGCAGTATAGTACCTGATGCTTACAGTAATTCAATTCAGAAAAGAAAATCCATCAGGATGGTTCTGGAGCATTGATTGGTTTTGAAAATTTGATCTGAAAACGGAGTGCAAAGATCACCACTAGTCATGAAAGGAAAACAAAAGGCTGGATTCTTTTCATTATCACAGAAATGGGAGATGGACTGATAAAGGCAGAGTCCATCTGCCCAGAAGGATCGGCTCCATTTTTATGTATTTTCTCTATTTCATGTGTGTCAAGTGACTGTTAAATAATTAATTGAGAATGGATGCTTCTCCCTACACCAATCATGTATTGATGGCCAGGGATAGGTGGTTTCTATTCAGATGAAGTATGAGCAGAGCCCTGCCTCGCGCAAGTATTTACACTGATTGCCACATCCTTTTTAAAAACTAATTTGAAAACAAATCCACATTCATTAGAGAAAATTTAGAGAAAAAAAATTAAAACAAACATTAAATAAGATTCAAATTGTATCTTTTTCTAACCACAATTTCTTTTTTAACTTAATAAAGTCTAATATTATTTAGTTGCCTTCATATTAAAAATACAGTCAGAACTACTAAATGGGCAATAATAATATTCTTTCTTTCTTTTTTTCCTGGCTCAGAATGTCTTGCAACAACTTCTGCATCTATGGTTTTCTAGAATATTTTTATTTAATGAGCTCAGTTTCATCCTTACTCTAATTTATTCAAGCCTAGCAAGTTTTATTTATTTATTTATGTAGTGATGGAAAGAGAACACAAGAAAGGTTATGTGTCAGGACCAGGTTAGTGGCAGAGCCTGCATACAAGTGCAGGCACTCTCATTCTAGAGCCCTATATTATCTTCTCTGCTGAATGAGATTTCCATTTTATGAGGGTTGATATTTTTTCAGGTTCAGGGATTATTCAAAACATATATATATATATATATATATATATATATATATATAAATCGTTGATGAGATAGAACTAACCTATATATCACTTACATTCTTTGACCCTGAAAATGAGCCTCAGAACTCAAGTATCCAAGAATGTCATCTTTCCTGAATGATGGATGCCTGTGGGGTACATAGCTTTTTCAGTGAATCAGGCTCATCTAAGTACCCCAGGACCATTATTATTTAATAAGTCTCTACTTAAGAGGACTAATAGTTTCTTAGCAGCTTAAAAGAATTAGTGAATTTCATGGCTGTCTAGCTTAAAAATGAGAATAAAAAGCTGATCAATAAGAAGTAAAGTTATACTTTTAAAAATGATTTCCAGGTTTCATGTATTTTAGGGTCATTTATACTAAAATTTCATACTAGACTCTTCAGTGTCACTTTTATTTACTTTCCCTATTTAAATGGACATAAACACATACCCTTACAATGGCTAGTTACTAAATATTACTAAACATGGTAGTATGATAGATGTCACTTAATGAAGCCCATGCTTTATATGACTTTACTAACGTGATCAGATAGACAACCATATTCACTCAGTCATTTCTGCATTCATTTCTTTATTCAGCACATAATGATTGAATGCTTTTTATGTGTCTGAGTAGCAGGCTCAGGTAAAAAAAAATGTGAGTAAACTCTCAGAAATAGTTCTTACTTTGCTAGACCTTGCATTCCAATGAGGAGACATAGTTATTTAAAAAGTAAATGGAAACTTAAAATGGTGGTATGCATTTTGGAAGACAAGATACATACACAATACATTGTATTGTGAGAACTTAAAATAGTGTGAACTGACCTAATCAAAGAAGGTTTCCCTGAAGATTGAGGTTTAAATCTGAGAGACAAGAAGGAGTAAACCATGTAAATGTAGAGGAGAAATACTAGTTACAAAAGCCTGGTATAGGAGTTGGCCTGGCATATTCAAGCAACTGAGAGAAGGCCCTGGAATATGGAGGTCTTAGAGGAGTAGGCCCGGGTCTTGCAGACCCTTCTAGAACCATACCAAGGATTTGACTCTTTATGGTAAGTGTGATGGAAAAATAATGGAAAGACTTTAGTGTGGAAGGTGTCAAATTTATACTTCAAAAATGTCACTCTGGCCACACTGTAGGAAACACATTGATAGGGGGCCGGAGTAAAAGAGAAAACATTATTTTCTGTTTGTCAGTTAATAAAATTTGTTTAAACACCCACTGTAAGCTGTAGACTGAACGAGGGGAACATAGGGAAAAACAAGATTCTTTCTTTAAGGAAGTTAGAATCTTGTGAGTTTGCTTACATATAGAAATCTAAGGGCATTCATTGTTAGGAACGCTTGATTCTGTCTGTGAAAATTATCAGAACCCTTTCTGTGGATTATCATGTAGTTTCCCCAGATAAACCTAGCAAATCTATAGGCTTTTGGAGCCCACTGGCAATGTCATACTATGTTGTACTCTCCAAGATCCTTACTCAATATGCCTTTCTTGTGACAGTGTATATTGGTTTATTTTGATTCTAGGCTTTCAGTATTTTAACTGCTGCAATAAAGAAAAATATTACATAGGTACTTAATTCTTGATTTACTCTGTTTCAGAATTTTTATTAAGAAAGCCTTTAACACAAAAACATTTGTAAAAACTATCACCCTCCATATAAACTAATACATTCATTCATCTCAATCCTATATTTAAATAGTGATTCTTACTATATTTATTCCAGTGTGTAGATATAGATATCTAATGGGCCTATTCTATTTAAGATTTGTCTTTGAGGCTCTCCTATAAGTTAAAGTTATTTACATGTATCTGCAGAGAAGCTAGGTAATATATTCAAGTTTTAAAAGCTTAAGTAAGATATTCTTACAGTTATTATAAACAGATTATATTTTTTACCATAAATTTATATATATGCCAGTGAAATCATGTTCCAGTTTTGGATACCTTTAGAGAAAGTGTGATAATAAACTGATAAAAAAAAATGACTCCTGACTGACTACAGAAAGGACTAACACTATATAATATTTATGCTCTTCTTAGCTGTATTGTGAGAAGAAGCACCCTGACCTACACTAGCTCCTGAAAAGCAGTCATTGACCCATTCTGTATCCCTTTCTCAGTAAACATTTGGTGGCCACACCTTAACTCCTATAAATATTCATTGAAAATTATGTATCATAGATACTTAACGTTTTGTTTTATTTTAGAGATATAAAGCTGCTGTTTGAAATTTCTCTGCAAACTTTATTTTCAAGAAGTGCACACGAGTTTTTGACATAATTAAGAACAAGTCATTTTTGCGGTCTAAAAATTTTCAGTTCATGTTCACTTCACATATTCTAAATGTTTAGAGTTTGTTGTACAAAACAATATTATACAAACCTCATATACTTTTTTTCTTGTGCACTTATGTATAATTTTACAGCTCGGTCCCTTTTCTGTTACTCGAAGCACAAGATTTGGTAAATTTCTTGGTCTTTGCTAGATAGTAAGACTTAAAATGTCCCAATTAGGTTTTGAGGAAGAAAAAGGTTTTTTTGGATAATTGTATTAGACCTCTTCAGAAATTGCGTGGCTTTTTTTTTTTTTCTCACTTCTTTTAAGCATAGATTCCATGTGTTCTACTTGAATATGGGAATGGGTGCAGTGCTCTCTCAAATCCTTTTCTTGCCTTGGTATTTACACAGTGTGGGTAAACAGAATGTGGCAAGGTGTCTGAACAACTAAATTCCAGATGTGGTATTGCCTCCAAATCACTGTTAAAAGTAGAGTGAGATCACTGATGCTCTGCATTTCAGTTTTCAAGATTGTAAATCGAGAAATACATAATCAGGCAACTAATACATTGTGAACTTAGGCTAACTTATTTCAGAGTATGAATAGTTAATAGGTGAAAACTCCCAGAAAAATGTGAACATTGGGAAGAAATATCTAATGGCAGCAAGGGTAGATGCCTCTAAAGTGTTGTAAATGTTAATAGTGAAAATGTTAAACATGTTTCTATAAATCTATGTTGGGGTCATTTTAGAGGAAGTTTAAATCATTCATGTCCAATAGTATATATAAGATTTGGTGGAGTTTCCTTATTACACACTGATACATTGGTACAGATAAGCTGAGTAAAGAGGGCATTCGTCTCCTTGTTTCTTCTTTGTAAAATCTGAACAAATGAAATAATTTAATATTGGGAGAAAAAAAAAACATTACCAGTCTAACCATATAACTCTCATAATATTCTCCAAATCTACAAAAATATGTGGTTTCTCCCCTCAAATATTAGACATAAAATTATTTCAAAAGGTGCACTAGATGCCCCTCCTTTCTTGGTGCCATAAGCACCTCTTGTGTTTGAAAAAAAATTGAAATTATTCTGTTTAGAATCATAAATTATTCTAATTATTGTTTAGTGCTTACTGAGTGAAAAGCATTGGACAGTGTACTTTGTCCATCTTAACCTTATTTATACCTACACAGTCTACATGAATAGGTTTTATAAAATTCCCATTTTACAGAGGAGAAAATTGTGGATTAGAAAAGCTGCCTTGCCAAAAGGCACATAGTTCATGGCAGAGCTGAAATCCGAGCCCAGGTGTGTCCATTGCCCCAACAGGCAACTCTGTCCATTATATGACATAACCTGTTTTACTTAATAAACAGCTAGTGGATGCTGGGAATTTGTTTTGTGTTGTCAGCTTGCTGCTGATATGAATGGCTGACTTATAATAAAGACTTCAGAACTGAAGATTGTGGCAGACCCTTATATTTAGTGCCATTTCATAATGTCACGATAATAACGAAACAGAATAGCTTGTCAGGATTCATTGCACTTTGTTTCTATAACTTGCTTATTTGTTGCTTTTGTTGACCTTCTATTAATATTATGCTTAATGGGTTGATTTTACTTTAATGAAACTAGAAGTAAAGCCCCAGTGTATTGCATCTGAAGAACTACAGTTTTTAATCTCCTGAATGAAAATACTTAGTTTTCACAAAACCAGCAACACAGAATTTGCATCCTCTTCAAAGTCTGGGAGATAACATTATTGAAATTATCGAAGTCCGTGGTGATTTAGCACAAGTACAAAGATCTATCCCCATCACATAAGCAGACACTTTGACTTGCTGAGTTAGAATGTGGTTCTGCTGAAGGTTTAGATGATGGTACACTGGGCATTTAATTGAAATTACATAATGAGAAGGTAGTGTCTCTTTGGATAAGTTTGGCTTCCCAACACATTGCCGAAAATTGAATTCAGGAGCAGTTCTTAGAGTTAGAAAGATGTATTCCCTATGCTATTTCTGGTATATATGAGAAGCTATTATTGGAAAGAAGTGGGAGGAGAACAAGACTGACCTGGCAAGCCAAAATGCTGACCTGGACTCTTGTCTAGTAACTTGTGCTCGAAACTGTCTGGACTGTAATTAGAAATACACTGACGCCACATTACAGGAACCAGTGCAACTTCAAATAGCACTTTCTTAGGTTGGTTCCCAGGAGGGATCTGGTGGTCCTGAAGTTAAAGGAGGAGCTTCCAAGAACAGTTGCTTCACAAGCGCCCTAACATCAGGCGGGGCTTTCTGTATTTAATTATAGGCATAATGAATTCTGTGTGGATGACATTCCATAACAGAAACAACACTGATCACAGTTTAGGAGCTGCTGTTGTGGGTGACCCAATAAGACCAGGCCTTGTATATGGAACCAGCTAAGCTCAAGTGTTACTCAGACTTTGCTGGATTCAGCAGAATGAACTGCCCCAGTCCAGCAGAGGCAAGGAAATTAAAGACTCCTGTTTTTCTCCTAAGTAATGATGTCTCTCTATAATTAAGCATGCCTGGACTTTCCTTAGGGAAATAGCTGGCATGGTAGCATATAACTATAGCTGCCATATGGAAGATAGTACTATTCAGCTTAGACTCTTTATCTGAATGCAACATTGGTTTGTTTGTTTGTTTCCCAGGAAATAATGTGACTATTTAAAATCGTTGCATGTGAACTTTAAGGGACTAAATGTTTAATCTATACAACTGAAAACATTGTAAAAATAGGATGTAACATATTGTATACTGTAAATGTTAAGACATGAACTTCTATTTTAAAAATTGGGTCAACTTCCTGTGACCTAGAGTACTAAGATTTTTAAAATGATGAAAACATGTACTTTTCATATATAAATGATTGTGCATATGTGTATAAACACAGAAATATATACAAAAATATGACATATATAAAAATTATATAAGCAGAGAAGCATTTTTTAAAAAAGTCTTTGAAATCATGTTAAAATCTTCACAAATATATTGGTTAAACATATCATTAAAATATGTCTTTGTGATTTTAAATAGTCTGTGTAATATATATTTTTTTCTACACAAGACCATAGAAACCTAAAAAGTCTGTGTTTGTAGTAAGACACATGACTTTCTGTGACCAGGCATGGGATTTGAAATTTTGAAGTTTTTACAAAGTACCATTTTCATATTATTGATTGATAATATCCTAACTATTCCTGGGGGTTATATGAAAATCTGACTATATTAAGTCTTCCTCTAAGATTGTTCTGACAGTAACCAAGAGTAATTTGCTTTGATGGAATTTTAGCTATCATTATTAAATATTAGTTATTATTTAACTCTTTATTGGAATGAGCCACAATTATGTTCAAACACATGGAAAAAATTAAGCTAATATTAATAATGACATTTAAAATTTTTATCCATAAGAAAACAACGGGGTTAAACTCATTTAATGAGCTCCCAGTGAGTTCAAAATAAGCCAACCACCGCAGGGATATTTCAAAAGAGTGATCTGGGTAAAAAACAGCTCCCAAATCTCTCTTACCAGAGTAGTTGGAAAATCTATAAGAATTTTAGTTGTTAATGTTTAAAGGAGTCATGCGTAAGTTTTAATATGCCTTATTGGTCAGTTTCTATCATTATATGAGAATTTTTAGATTCATACATCATTAATTTTCTCTTCCCCTGGCCTCTTCAATGTTTGTTTAGATTAGAATGGTAGAATTAAAATAATACGGCTTTTCTGTTTCCATCACAGTTTCTATTTTTTGGTTTCAAATAACATTTAAAGTTTTTTATTGTTGCTGATTTTTTTTTTCCACTTGAATTTCATCCATTGTTTTCTCTTCTATTCTCTACATTGATTTCCTTCATAAAAACACAGACAAGAGGTAGAGCTTCAAGAATATGAGTAATTCTTCATCTGGGAATGGCACTTCTCTCTGACTGTTAGCCGAGAGCTGTGCGCTTTCCCAGAGGTAATTAGAAATAAAGAATGATGGGTACCTCCCCTTCTCCTAGACCCAAAATGTTATCTATCCTGGACAAAGTCCTTGTTTGTATGACACAGAAAATGCTGTGTTTCTTCCTAAATCGAGGCAATAAAGATTTGGATTGGGGCCAAATATACAATCCTGTAGTGTCTTCTGTCCACAAGGGATGGAGGATGGAAGGATGATGAGACTTCAGGGAAGCTGTGGAGCTCAGGATGTGTGATAATTGAGAAAATGAGACTGAGGACTGAAAGAGGAACAAGAGATAGGAGAAAAGAAGATGATTGGGGAAGAAAATGAGTGCTGGAGAAGAAGGTAAATTGAGAGAGAGAGAAAAACAGAATTTGAAACAACAAGAATACTAAGAACTGGTGAATTAAAATAAGAAAAATCACACATCTGGTTAGTGGAGGAGGGGACTAGAACATGAATTTCTTGACTGCTAGACCTGAGATTGCACTGGAGAGCTAGGAGGAGGGAAAAAGACAAGGACAATACATTATCATCTAAAATTAGAGTCACATAAAATATAATCATTCCTTAGTATGTTCTGGCAAGATGTCATTGGACTTGATCCTACGAACAACAGGGACAGCAATAGCAAAATCTTGCATATCTCATACCCTGTGCCAGGCACTATTTTAAGCTCTTTACACATACTAATTCATTTAATCCTCCCCCAACCCTTTAAAGTAGGTGCGATTTCCCCCAATATACAGCTGAGAAAACTGAGGCGCAGAGAGATTTTTAAAATCACTCCATTCACACCCTGGGAAATTGCACAGTTGGCATTCAGACCAGGGCTGTGTGACCTCCTGAGGATGTGCCCTGAACTTGTAATTCGTTCTTTTTCAATAATAACTGAATGTACATCCTCCACACTCTCTTTCTCATATGAGAACTTGCCCTGTGTCTAAACGATGCCTGTATAAACCAATGCAATTTCATTTTCTCTCCCTCTCAGTATTCCATCTAAGTGTTTAATAACTTTTCCTGGGCAGAATTTCTTCTTTAAATTTAATGAAAATCCTTTCTCTGACATAAATTAATTTCTTCTTGTTATGTCCTCAGTGGAAATAAAATTCAAGTAGTCAATATCTCCTCGAATTATCTTTATCTATTTAAGAGAAAGAGTGCTGTCTTCACTGAGCTAAAAATGTTTCAGATCCCCCTTCTGTGAAACTGATCTGACATTCAGCCTCCTTGTCCTAATAGCCATCTGCTTTATTTATGTTACTCACTGTTTCCTTTACTAAGTAATGCTTTTCCAATTCTTAGTTCCCCAGACCTGGGACAACCCTCCCTTTTGTTCATCACATGCTGCACTTTCATTGACTCCCTAACCTTTCCTTTTGCTTCTTTCTGGCTTACTAATTTCCCATTATATCTTGAAAGTACCAAGATAGATCTATATCTGTCTATGTCTATGTCTATATCTATATCTATATCTATATCTATATCTATCTGGGCAGAGGGTTCCTAAAGTCCTTAGTAGGTGGTTGTTACTTGGCAGTTAAAAAAAAACAACAACAACAAAACAAAACCTGCCTCTTACTAGTGTCTGTGGATCAGGCAGTCTAGAATTGTGTAAAGGGAAAGGTCTTGATAGCATTGCATTTGTTAGCAGGAAAAGTAGGCCAGAAAAATATGAGTTGACAGACAGAAAAAAGAATTTGGACTAAGGGAACCTGGCAGTGGAAGTCTGGTCCACAGAGGACTACACAGTAGAAATGAATTTGAACAAGAAGTGTGTTGATTTAGGCCTAAGGGGGGTGTGGGAAACACCATTTGCTTGTAATTCTAGTATAAATGTGAGAACAGCCTACAGAAGTGGGGGTGGGGGTGAATCTCTATTCCTGGAGATCCTTAAAAATAGCTTAGATACATGACTAACAGTTTTAAATTGCTTAGGATTTCCCTTTCTCTGGTCAGAGGCTTGGACTAAATGACCTTCAGAATACATTTTTCAGCTCTTATATCAGTTACATAAAAAATCAAACTTTTTGGAAAACATTTAACACACAAATCTCTCAAATATGAGATAGAAATAACCCAAAACAGCCCCCCCCCAACAAAAAAGCCCAAATTATCCACTGGCAACAAACAAACAGAAAAAATGACTTTAAAAAGTATCTGAAGTTGTAATTCACAGATGCATTTGTTTAAAATATGGCATTAACTGCCACAAGAGAACTTAGTTCATGAATTACTTCTCAGTTGCCTTAACCTGCTGTTGCTGCACATTAAGTGTCCCCAGAGTAGACTCTGGGCAGGCTCTTGGCCCACATGCTTGTCCTGAGCCAGCCACTCTTGTCGTCCTCTCTACACAGTGGATTGCCCCAGTTTCAGGTTTCCTTGAATGTGTTTGAGCTCGAGTTACAGCAGCTGCCTGTGTCTCAACTCAGTTCACACTTCCGCTTGTTCACTGTGCCTTCTCTAGAGTTTCCTCCCCAGACTGAACCCACCCCCCACCAGGTGTGGTGCTCCTGCTCTGCTACCCAAATTTGGGCAGTGTGGCCATGTGATGCCCTCCTGTATCCATCCTTTTCTATTCTGTGTCAGTTACTCTTTCTCTGGGGAACAGAGATTTGGATGGGAAGGTTTTGGCACTGATGTGAATTCTTCCTGGAGGCAAATGGAATGAGAAGGTGAAAAAGTAATTTTTTATTTAAAAACAAAAGAAAATAAAACCAAAACAACCACAACATTAGAAAACACGTGTTCTTGGGCATTCTGTAATGTGCATGGTTTCTTAGTACAACAAGTCGCATGAACCAGAAATCTTGTCTCATCTTTGAGCCCTGTTTTTTGCTCATTGATGAATTCATTCATCATTCCCAAACCACTTACTAAGAAGCTGTTCTACACATGATGAGATCTTAGCACTTACATAGCTGTTCACCTCTGTGTTCTCAGTCCTCTTGAAGTCAAAATTTGGAAGCACAAACCAAAGTGTTGAAACCTAAATACAGGTATAAAATATTCAGGGAGCAACAATATGAATAAAACTTACTATTAATCACAATTTATGAAGACCTATAATAGGGTGCACATGTGTACAATTTAGTGATATTACTGATGTCCTCAGTTATAGTAAAAATGAGCTTTGCTTTTGAAAAATCTAAAAATCTACGTGTGTTGGTATGCCTATAAAGAGTGACAACCAAGTGGATCCTTTTAAAAATTATAGTTCATGGATTGTTTCACAATTTGAATTAGGTTACCATCATTTCAAATTACTCCAATCATTGGATTTTTCCATACCACAAGAAAACAGTTTGTGGTGAGTCTTTAGGTACTCAGGATAGGTAGAAAAAGCATCAGATTAACGAATACTTTTTTGGCATAAACTAAACAAAGGAAACTTGTTTTATCTTTTGGTGAAATACTATGTTTTGATTCACAACTTTCAAAAGGAAAGAAGTCACATTCTAATGGAGTACGCTGGCAGATACATGCCTGATTGCATAAATTTGTTGCATGAATGCAATAAGTGCTGTCACCGGTGTGAGCAGATACAGTCATGTGCTCTCAGTAATCTAAATTCACTTGATTCTGCTGATACACTGTTTCAGGTTCTCCTGTTCACCCATCAGGATTGTTGTTATAATTTTTACTACTTTTCCTAATCCCAAGCAGTATTCCTCATTTCCCCACCCAAAGTCATCCCTCTCTACTACTGGGATGGTCTTTTAAAAATGGTATTTTTCTTTTGGCTTAAGGATTAAGGAGAAAGCACACATTCTTAAGAGTGGCACCAAGTATTTTTTGAAATCTGTGTCTGATCTTTCCAGTCTCATTTCTTACCACATTCTACCAACAGAAGCCTTGTGATGGAAGCTAACATTATTTGTATTATGAATAATTATGGTATTTACATGTCTTGGAGCCCTTTCTAGTGCTATTCTTTCTGGACCAAAAGCCTTCTGTCTACCCTGAGTGAAATTCCACCCATCATTCATGACTCATCTAAAAGATCTTTCTGAAATTCTCCCTGATGTTTTTTCTGACCCTCCTGCAGAGCAAATGCTGGCTTTGTGTTGATCTTAGTTCATACAATATTGCACTCCACACATTTTATTATAGTTATTTAACACCCCACCATATTTCTTCATGTGATTCTAAGTCCCCGGGGGAGCACTTATACTCCTATTTATTACTCTGTTATATAAGTAAGAGCCAGCAGACTAGCCCGTAGTAGGAGCTCAATAAATGTTAGTAAATTTAATTAGGTTCAAGATTTTAAGAAGAAAATATTGAAGATAATGGTCAGAGAAAACAAATAAGCAGTTCTTTAAAAGAGAAATACAAAAAGCCAATACGTATAGGAAAAGAAGCTTGATCTCCATAAGTAAAGCAAAATAAATTAAAATGAGGTTGTTATTTCTTGCTTAGCAGATTGAAATTAAAGAGCATGATTGTACACAGTGTTGACAGAGATGTGGTAATTATAGGCCCTCTTATGCTCTTGCACATCTTTGGTTGGAGTGTGAGTTACGACAACTGTTTTTAGGGGAAATTTAACAGTAGCTATGACAATTTAAAATGTGTGTATCCTTTAACATGGCAGTTCCCCTTCCAGGAATTGGTTTTAACAGAAATATCTGAACAAGTCTCACAAATGTATGATTGCAGGTACATATTGCAATCATCTGTAATGGTAAAAACAAATAAGTGGAATCAATTCAAAGATTAATTAACATCGTAATTAGCTAACTAAACACTGGTAGGCCCACATATAATGTCTCACAACATGATATAAGTGAGATATATCTATATAAAGTAGGATGAAATATGTTAAAATATATTGGTTAGTAAACATGATCAAATTGCAAATGTACACACATATATGTATAGTATACACAGCTGGATTGTATATATATATATATTATATATGTATGTTTTTATGTAAAAAAGTAAATAACTTGTAAAGATCAGATGTTTCACTGTCTTCACAGAGAAGAAAGAAAAAAATCTATTTAAATTGCTGTAAGATAAATATATTTGCAAGTACTAAAACTAGATTAACAAAGGACATTGGTGACTCTCCATCTTGAGGGATTTTCAGTAAGATTTTGAAATGTCAAACTAATAGCCCATTTCAGAAGATCAGACTCACTCTATGACTTATCAAGGATTTGTATTTTCACTCTAGATTGAACATTCTGTTATAGAAATAAAAACAGAATGTTCATGTTGTCAGAACAAAATATGGCATTAACCATGCAGGATATATTCTGAAAGAATATCACAGAAGAGAGAATTACAGAATTTCAATCCTATATAATTCCAAAGATTGATCGATCAATTGATTATTTATTTAATTAACTTGTATGCATTTGTCAGGCTGTATGATCCTTCTTCTGGCATTTAACAGAGGCATCCTAATAAGGTGCATGGTCTCAGCAGAGTGATTTCTGTTAATGTTCCATTTACAACATTTCCCCCTGCCCTCATCTCCGAAAGGAAACTTGAGAGATGGCTGAACAAGTCCGCATTGAGTCTCAAATTGGCTTCATCGTCAAGTGTATTATCATTCCTGTAATGTCTTCTCTTCCTAATGGAACTTCTAGAAACATCTGAGAAGTTCCAAATGACTGACAAGGCTTGTGTGCTTTACTTCATACACGTGTATGTTATCAATAATTACTTAGTTGACTCTTTAATTTGTCTAAATTTGTGCAGGCATAATGGAAACTGACAATGCAATTTTCCATTGAAAATTGTAACTGGATGACTAAGCTGAGCAATTCACCTCCTTCCCATTCCTTTTGTACAGATATCTTATGCTACACCAGGATGCCTATACTTTGAAAATAGCTCATCTATATTCATTCACCCATGCATATAAATTGATTTGCATGCTCATTTTGCAGTTTCCAAATATGCATTTGTTGCATAAAGTTTTTCATATCTATCCCAAAATGGTTCTTTCACCTCTTCCTCAGAGATTTAGTTGGTGTGAGCCAACTACACATGCTATTAAGGTGCCTGTGCAACTAAATTTCTATAGAAAATGCTAAAAACCTGTAGAGGAAAGACAGATCTTTCATTAGTCATAATTTCTAGCTTAGATCTGGCCTTTATGGGTCAACTCCTTGAAATTATTCAGGGCAAGATTGAAAGTAAGTGGCAAGAATTTATTTAGATATCCAGATTATTTACCAATTCATGATTTCACTAAAGATATTTGGTAGAATGATTAATTGATGGATTATATATATGTGTATATATATATATATATATTTTTTTTTTTTCTCCCAACAACTAGCTAAGGAAACATTGGTTTCTTTTCAGTATCTCTGATTTTCCCACTTAAAACAAAACAAGACAAAAACTCAAACTAAAGTTAAAACAATAATGTGATTTACCTCCACAAAAAAATCCTAATATTGTTACTAAAAATATAAATTTCAAGTACAAGCTTTTAAGAGTCTAACAAAATGTTTTGTGACTATGACCACTTAAAAAAAGTTAAAATACTTTAAGTTGAGAAATTATCATTATTTTGATGACTTTTAGTATTCATAGATAATCTTTATACATAATTTTAAAATTATGTGTTATATGAAGTAAAATTAATGTATTTTTAAAGAGCCTTGAGTAGCAATGTGTAAGAGGAGGAAGGGATTAATGTTTACTGATTGTCTCTTATATGCTGTTATGATCAACTTTATGTACGTGGTCCCATTTAATTCTCACCCCTACAGCTAGATTTGATTTATTAATTTTGTTTTGCATTTAACAAAAATGCAGAATGTGTATGCAGCAAGGAGAGAATTTGAACACAGGCTTAAACTGCAAAGGCCTCTACAACCCCACACTTTTTCCCCTGTGTCTCCACAGTCACCACTCATAGCTTTAGAATAGCTTGTGTAGGTCCAGTGGTGTCATATATATGAATAATCAAGAGTCACCCTCCTTTTTTGGAGAGCATAATAGCATTTGAGATACTCTTAAGCTTTGCAAGTATTTCTTTTATTTGGAATTTGGTTTTAGCTAATTTGTCTTTCATATTTTTATTCATACCTCATCTCTTTTATGTATGGTTGACTGTATTTCCCAACTAAATGATGTATTGCTGTTAATGATCAAGAAGAAACCTGTAGATACAGTTTCCAAAGACTTTACGGGGAGACTATAGGCAACCTCAGCATACGTACAGAGTCCCTTGTTTTTGATTCTTATTTTCTTCATCAGACCATAATTATATTCCTGATTTTGTTTTTTCCTTCCATTCTGTGAAAGAGTATTTTTTCTACTGTTTCTTTCTCTTTTAAGGCTATGTCACCTTATGATTTTTTTCCATTATATTTTGGCTTATTTTTCATCATAAAAGATCCATAAACATCATAAAACGATGTACCTACTAAGATGACAAGTTTTGAAAAGAAGGAAATATCTCAATTTTTTTTCTTAACCTCTGCAGACTAATGCTCTAAGGATTTGTTCACATTTTAGTTAAATATATTTTATGATATTTTATCTCAATTTACCCAGTTTAAGAAACAAAGATTCCTGTAAAAACTCATTCTGTGAAAACGTTCATTTAACTGGTATTATTCTTTTCTCCTTTCAGAAATCTGAGTTGTCAGTAATTCCACAAATATAAAAAAAGGAAATAATATGTCAAACACATGGGAAAAGGATATATGTGAAAGTATGTTCTTAAGTGTATAGTGGTTAACTATGTATTATGCATACTTTCCCTTAACCCTTAACAGTTTTCGGATAACTTAGTTTGACTTTGGCATTTATTTCATAAATGACTCATAAAGTATATTCTTGATTTTCCCGTCATATCACCAAAACTTCTGTAAATAATTCAGAAATTATAGTGCAATACATTTTTGGCCCTCCTTAGATTTCAAACCTGGTAAGTGGATATTGCATCAGTTTCTCTTTGGGCAATAATTTTTTCCTTGGTTTCTACCTAGACATTCAGAAAATCCTAGTTTTTTCTAATCCTTTGATAATGACTTGAAAAATATGTCTAATTGCATACCAAAACAAAGATAGTTTATTACAAAATGGAACTCCGAAGTAAAAATGGATCAGTAGCTGTAGTTTATTATAGTGTCTAAGGTGGTAATCAATGCATCAGAGAGAAATTTTTAAACATTTATGACATTTTAGGTGATATTTAAAGGCACTGAGCTTAGACACTGAGGATGTATTTGTGATTAGATGTGCCTGGTCACTTCTCTCATGGAGTTTATATTTCTTTTGGTGAATAAAGAAATATATAAGGTCAACTACAATACAGAATAAACAACACTAATGGTAAAGTACGTAAACCCAGACTTAGGAGGTACAGAAGGCCTCCCAAAGGATAAGACAGCTAAAGTGAGACTTGAATATGAATAGAAGTTAATTAAGGGAACAGAAGGGAAAAGAGAAAGCATGCAAGAGGAGATGGTTCCTCATTTGTAGAACTGAAAATAGTTTAGAATTTATGGTACATAGAGGAAAAATGGTGAAAGTGGCTTTAATACAGGCTACAAACTAAGCTGTGTAAGTCTTGTAAGCTGTGTTAAGGGGTTTGGAACTAACCTTTTGACCACGTGGTAGAGTGAAAAGAGCAGGATGTAATATAAGATTGTAATTTTGGAAAGACTGCTGTGACTACAAAGGTAGATCTTGGATGGAAAGCAGAACTGGAAATAAATAACTGTGGACACAAATGAGACAAAGAGGTTCTCGTAAGAAAGGTCTGTGACTGCCAGTAGATGGGTACAAGTTTGGAAGAGTGTCCACTTCCACTGTATCTAGAACCACTACAAATAGTGTAGGTTTGTTTTGGGGAATAAGGAAAGGCCTAGAATTGAGTAATTAGGAAATGGGTAGGCTAATTGTTGACTTGGGATGGAGAGAATGAGAAGAAATGAAAGTGGGGAGTGTACAGTGAAATCCAGAGGAAGATGTAGGTTGTAGATCAGTTAACAGAGTCATCAGAGGAAACCTGGAGGGGCAAAATGAACTTAACACAGTAAATAAACTGGCTAATTTTTGCAAAGAGCTAGACATAGGCAGACATGCATATTCTAGTAACTATTGGATATGCTTTATCTTTTTTTTTTTTTTTTTAATTTTATTTGTCACAGAGAGAGAGAGAGAGAGCACACAAGCAGGGGAATCAGCAGGCAGAGAGAGAAGTCCCCGAGGTGGGACTCGATCCTAAGACCCTGGGATTATGACTTGAGCCAAAGGCAGATGCTTAGCTGACTGAGCCAACCAGGAGTCCCTAAGTTTTTGCTTTATCTTTTGACATAAGATTCATTAAGTTTCACCATCCTCTAAAATTAATATCCCTCAGGACTTTATCCCTTCCTCTGATTTGTTTCCATGGTTACAAACCGCAGTTTCCTTCTAATCTAGACTTCCCAGTTATCTTGGCCTAAGTTTGCCTCTAGGTGGGTGAAGAAGTGATTCTCCCAGTTTCTGATATCCCTTTAGTTTAAAATAATATATTTATATCATAATATATAGGTGAGGGAGAAAGAAATAACAGTAAATTGCTGTATTTCCAAATTTCTTTTTTAAACAAATGTCTATTTATAAAATCATGTAATTTAAAGTTACCAAAGTCAGAAATAACCTGTATTGAAAGCAAATATTTATTTAGTGGCTGCTGTATCTTTTATATGCTTTGCATATTTCCTTTGTTTTCTCACCCAGAATCTGTATTTTTATGCTGTCCTTTTTTTTTTTTTTTTAAACCCATCTAAGGCTTTGCTTCGGCAGGTGTATGAGCAGCAGTTGGCCTGTTATGTGTCCACCATCCATGGGAAAGTTAGCTGGGCCCTGAGCGAGGGCTTCCTTCCTCCAAATCTGAAACCTAATAAATGGCTGGGTTTCTTTCAAGTTTCCTTCAAAAACCAAGAAGTGAGGGCCCATCTAGGATTAAGATGGGATGATTGGGAGAAAGGGGATTATGAAAATTAGATTTTTGCCATTCTGTGAAAAGAGAGTGAGAAGTGTTAAAAAGGTGATAGTTGAAATGGTAAGCAGAGAAGAACAGCTTGCTACATTCACTAGCTGAAATCGCAAAGTAATGTTGTTTCCATAACTTTCCAAAGTAAAGTTTTGTTTCCATAACTCAGTTCTTGTTTGGTAACAGTTACAAGAACAATTACTACTCCACTTTCCTTTCTCCTTCCCTTCTTTCTTGGCGCTTACCTTTGATAGAAAGATATATCTTTCTATTTGGCCCATCTATTTTCATTTTGGCCCATGAACAGGGGTGCCCCGAGAGGCAAATAAGTTACTTAATTGTAATACATCTAGTTTATCTGATTATATGTTGGGCGGTCTGCCTTTTTTCAGTTAGAATTTTGTCCATGTCTTGTATAGTCACCCCAGGTCCTACCTGGAGGTAGGCTATAACTAAATAAATTAATTTTAAAGAGGATATTTTAATGATTAAGTGTGATATTAATTTTTTAGAAAAGAAATTTTAAGAAAAGTTTTAATAGCTATAATTAATCCCTAATCATTGTCTTCTCATTCTGGAATATTGAGTAATTGGAATCGTATGTGAACATGACCTCTGAAACACTGGTCTCAATGGTCTATATCTTTTATTTTAGATTTGAATATGCTATAGAAGTAATAAATAGAACTCAGTTAAACATAGGCCTCATATTACTTTAGTAGTGTATCACGGCTGGCCTGTAAATTGTAGTTATTTAGGAATTCATAGTGAATTCATGGTTTCTTCAAGACCCTGTGTACTTGTATGTTGTTTTACCTCATGGGGGCTGCATATAATATGGGAAGCTCAAGTGAGTAGAACTGTAGGACATTCCTGGATAGTTAAATCTAAAACCTCTCCTCTTTTTCCTTTTTTTAAGATTTTATTTATTTATTTGATAGAGACACAGCAAGAGAGGGAACACAAGCAGGGGGAGTAGGAGTAGGAGAAGCAGACCTCCTGCTGATCAGGGAGCCAGATGCAGGGCTTGATCCCAGAACGCTGGGATCATGACCAGAGCCGAAGGCAGACCCTTAATGACTGAGCCACCCAGGTGTCCTCTCTTTTTCCTTTTTAAAAATCATTAAATTCATCAGTTCTTTTAGCTGAAGGAGACTATATTTTAATGTTTGAACTCAGTATTAATTTGTCAAAAAGAATTTATAAGCAATGAAAATAATGAAAATATCCAAGCTACAGAATCCATAGAATTTTGGAATTGAGAGAGCCCATGGGGGTATCTACTACAGTCCCTCTTATTTTAGAGATGAACAAACTGAGGCAAAGAGAAGGCGGAGAACTCTCCAAGTCACAACATTCATTTCACAACTGGAACAAGAACATGAGCCCAACAAAATTTTCATCATTCCATTTTTAGATAGCAAAGAAAATAACACTTCAAAAATTATATTTTATATATCATCTTGTATATATGATGTAATATTTCTGATGATGTGTCTCCTTTTGTTCTCTTTTCATTATATTTATAGAGAATTCTTACTTCTCTCTAGCCTGTTTGAGTCACTTCATTTCTAGGTATGCAGAAGAGACTTTTAAACTCATAACAAAGCTCTTTCTATGCATTGGAAAATAAATGTGTTTTTCTTATGGAAAGTCATTTTAAACAAATCCATCATGACAGGAGTCTCTTACTTTGTATTTTGGAACACAAAAGCAGTGGTGTACTACAGCAAATAAATCAAAACCTTCACAATATGGAGTAAGATTGTATTTTCTAGGAAGACATGTCAGTTGATGAAAAGAGTACTTTCCTAGAAACACTATATTTTCATAGTGCTTTTGGTTGTATGATAGGAGTTTATTTAGTGTAGTGTCAGACAACATCTGGAAAATTTTATTAAATGTAAAACTTTATTTTTTTATATCAAGAATGAAGTAAGACTGCTGCCTGTATTAATCTAATGCATGAATGGGGGGATAGTTTATTTCTTACAGTGTTTATACTATGCCTTCATTTTGATAAAACAAAGTTCAAGTGTTCTGAGAGTATTATTTGAAAAAGAAGAAGAAAAAAGTATGCCTAATGGGTCTCCTTTTAAAGGAGATTACTGGTGTAGGCGATCAAAGCCTAAGTGATTCATTCATTACAATTTTAATAAATGTGTGGCTCTGTTTTTATTTTAAGTACAGTATAGTGCAATAATGAAATTAAGTTTGTAGATAAAAGACACGCAGATGCTCTTTTATCAAATTGCTGTTTTGGAAAGGCACCAACAAAATGATGTTCTAAGTTTGATTCTTTGCTCTGGTTTGCATTTGAACTCTTGATCATTAAAGTCCTAGCAACACAGTGTTTTTTCTAGGAAAACGACTTACACTTTTGTTTAATTTCACTGAATCTACCATTGCGCATATGTGGTTGGAACTATAGGGAAGCAGTGAACTTGACTTGAGCTTTATTCTGTTTAGTACCCAAAGCATTCACTGAGTCCTGAGGATACACTAAAACAAAACACAGAAACTACTCATCCACCAAAGGTATCATAATCCTCTTTAGGCCTTATCATACTTTCCAAGGTACCTTTGGCTGTAAACTTGCATCCTTGCAAGTTCCAACTATATTGTCCTGTGCCTTACTTTCAAATTATAATTTGTGCCTGGTCTAATGTGTCATAAGTTAGCTTGTATCTGATATGAAAATAGAAAAATGGGTGAGTAATTAAGTCATGGATACTACATGTTTTCCATAATTTCTCATCTTTTTAAAGTAATGACCATAGTTTTTGCTGTTTAATTTTTAACTTGAAATTAAGGAAACAAATTGAGTTGCTGAATTAAAGTGCAATTTTTCCCAAAGTATTTATTTGTACTATTAAAATTAAGGAAATTAAAAAAAATACCTTTTTTATTTCCTCGCTCATTGTTTCCATCCTGCACTAGGCATCTAGTCCTCAACCATAAAGCCCCATTTCCAAGATGTTTCCAAACTGTTTCCAAAAATGATTGCCTGATTTGTTTTCATCTTACTGTTTTTGACTATAAAACAATAATGTTAGCAACTTCAGAGAATATAAGGATTTAATGAATAATTTATTTTTCAAAAAATGTTTTCTTAACTCTTGCTATATGCTGTCTGCTTTTGTAGATTCTGAACCATATAAAGACAAAACCCTGCTCTTATGGATATGTTTTCATCATGTATTCTGATCAGAAAACAGCAGGTGCTATAGAGAACATTATAGCAGGTTAAAGGGATAGAGAGTGGTTGGGGGCATTTTGATTTTAGGTAGGGTGATCTTGTTGGGCCTTCTGAGAAGGCAACACCTGACAAACATGAGGAAGAAGCATGCAGTTCTGAGGTTACGTGCTCTGTTGAAAGTGCAGCAGAACTGAGGTTGGCGTGTGCTTGAATGCTCATGGGAGAGCATGGAGGCCAGAGGGATTGAACATAGCAAAGCAGAGATCAAGAGAGAGCCTGGTGTGGTAACTGGGAGCCAGATTACATAGAATTTGACAGGCCATACCATGAATTTAAAATTTTATTCTGAACCCAACCAGACACTGTTGAAATATTTGAAAAAAGGAGGATTTTATTTCTGTTTCAGTCGCTTCAGAGAGAATAGATTATAGAGGCATAAGAGAGGGAGTAGAGGAACCTCATACTGGCCAGATGTGAAGATGGACTGGAATGGTAGTGGAGAAGGTGGGAAAAACTGGTTCATGTTGCTACATGTTTTGCAAGCAGAGTGGACAGAATTTGTTGATGGGATGTATGGTAGGATGGAAATGAAAGAACATAATGAGAAATGACTCCAAAATGATTGAGCAGAGTATGTGGATGACTGGAGGGGCCATTTCCTGAAAGGAGGAACTCTGGGGAAGGAATGCTGAGCACTGTGCTTGCCACATAAGAGATACACAGTGACACTGTGTCTTATCCCTCTTACTCTACTGTAACCTTCCAGCCCAACACAAATACCCTCACTCTCAGGGATCTTTTATTCTAAACTAAGCTAAGAGAAGGTAAGGGCCATATCTGACTATTGTATATGCCATGTCATAGGAACTCAATGCATATTTATTGAATAAGTGATGAATAAATAAGAAATGACTATAGTGGACCAAAAAAGATAAGGTAACATGGATTAAAGAATTATCATGTGGTGTTTGCCTTTCTTCTACAACTCTGGGTCCTATGCTAGCAAATTGCACAAAGGAGTAACACCAGTGTTGGGATCTATAGGCATGTTGGCAGAATGGTTTAGTCTTCTTCAGGTTATAGCATTTGGAAGCATGCTTTGCTACAACAGTTAAGCTATTGCTACAAGCGTTTTTCCAGAATATGTTTTCAACAAGACAATGGGTATGCTAGTCAATTTTAGTTTTAATTTTCTGGGAATCCTGTTCTCTTGTTACCTAGAACAGACACATTCACGTATATTCTAAGAACGGTATGTTCTAGCACTTGGCTAACTGCATTTCATTCATTCATGTCTTAATTAATGTTACAAATATATATTGTATTGATAGTGTACTCTGTGTGGGAAAGACAGTCCTTGTTTCAAAGGAGTTCACACTGTGGTAGTTTATGTATTGTACAGAAGTTTGTAAAATACTTTGAAATACCAGAAATTTATCTACAAGATACTAAAATATGTTTCTGTCATCAATACCACTTTACTGTAGATTTATTTTCTAATCATAACATTAATAGCTTTTTAATGGAGCATTAAATGTGTGGCAGGCATATTCTAAACACTCTACATACATATCCTCATGCAATCATATACTTAATAACATTTTTCTAAGTTGTGTCCAGCCAAAGTTCCTTTTTGAAAATCTATTAGAATCAAACATGATAAGAAGTGAATGCAATCCATTATCTTTGAAGTAGTAAAACAACAATGATTCATGAATAACTGAATGCAAATCCTTTTAGCATGTCCATTAATGTAAAAGGAAGTTTGAATGTGAAAGATTTTCTTTGGATGCTACAGGAGAAATGGCTCCTGTGTTTCAGCATCCTGTTTGCAGTGGCATTCTAGTTAGCACAAGATGGCTTAATTTAGGAATGAGAACATTTATTAAATGCAGCTGAAATATATCTGACCTTAAGTGTTTTCTCCGTGTATGTGTATTGATGAGTAACAATTTATTGCATATCAATATTGTTTGTGTCTAATAAACTTATGGAGGTTTTTGGATGAAATACCTGATTTAAAATGTTTATATTATAGTTAATGGGCAGGATTAAGTAAGGAAGTGGTGTAGTACATACAAATTTTCATCAACTGGAAAGATTCCTTAATTATAAATGTAAACAACTTTTGGTCTGTCTTCCTCTGGCTGCTTTTGACGATAGCCCTGCTTTTTCCCCCCCAAACTAGACTTGGCCTTTCTAATTCTAGAAATCTAATTTTAGACATTTTCTTCTGGTCTTCCCTTTTGATTTCGTCTCTTCTAAAAATTCAAAAATCTTCATAACACTTCATAATAAAAATACATGTAAGTGTGTAAACAGTCCATATTTTATTTAAGAAATTATGTTCATTATGTGTTGGTCTTCAGAAGTATTGCCCAGGTTGTCTAAAATGTTCCCCTTTTATATATTTAAAACTTGGAGATATTTCCTTGGGGAAAATTTGGTCCCCTAATTGAAAAAAGAGTACTTAAAAAAGCCCTGTAAAGAAATTGTGATGAATTTCTGGGCACAATATGCAAACTTAAAGATGTTTTGTTGCAACTTTTTAATTTCATGATCCATAAAAAAGGAGAAAGAGAAAATCTTCATTAATTCATTTCTCTCCCTAAATGCAGCCTGCAAGTTGGGTAATTATAACAGAGACCCAGAAGCTTTGCTTCTGTACTAGCCCATTCATGATGTGCACTCTCTACCTTTGTGAGTTTGGTAAAACCTTGATCATGTGAAGAATTTAAATATCAAAAGGATCTGTGGAAGGTGGGTTTTAACTTTCCAGCTTCTACAGTGTGTAGAAGATAGTATTGAAAGAGGTTAAAGTGGTTTCTCACTGAGTCCTAGTTTAGCCACTTAATTACCTAGTCTTTGCTTTTGACAAGTCTTAAGCACAGTTTCCCCATCTATGAGATGAGGAAGTTGCCCTTGGTTATTTCTAAGATTTTCCTTTTCTAGCTCTAGAAACCTGAAGCTATTGGTTTGGTGAAGGCCAGAAACCAGTAAATGCATTATTTGGAATGTGAAATGAAGTGTTGTGGTTTTTTTTCCAGGGCTGTTTTCCATCATCACTACTATCTTTGATACTAATTAAAATGTGTGAAAAATAAATACATATGTACATGTAAACATAAATACATACATGCTTCCAAGATTTGAGCTAGTTTGAACTAGTCTTATGCTTACTCTGACTCAGCTTTTTAGGCGAGGGGCCTAAATTCGGCCCACCTTCTCTCACCTCATCCTAGTTCACCAATTTTTATCTAGGCTTTTCCTGGAAAAAGATGTGAGATGATTGTTTCCTTCAAGTGACTATTCTTTAAGCAGAGTACATACACAGTTGAAGCATTGTGCCATAAAAATACAGATTAAAAAAAAAAAAAAGATTACCACCACTTTCTTCCCACAAACTGTCCATTTATCATCTTTCCAGAGAAGTGATTGTTTTATTTCCCCTATCTTCAGTTTAGTCACAGGAATTTAGTATTTCTGTGAACTATTTATTGTCAAAGTCATCTATATTCCACATACCCAAGACTTCCCTTTATAATAGCCTTATTTACCCATGTATGTACTTAGAAGAACATGACCTATTTAAAAGCTTATCTACTAAAATCAGCTGAGTTTTTTAGAATGCTAGAAGTTATTACCTCTAAGGGCCCTTCGTGCACTGAGAGATTGGACCAGGATGACAATGAGGAGGTTAAAGCATGCCAGGCTTTATAGCAGCTGAGGCCTTTGCTTAGTCACACAAGAATTATTGCTGTGAGCTGGGCTACTCTATATAAAGCCAGGACATGTCTGCAGATGCATTTATCCATGGCTGAAAGATAAACTATAGGATGTTATGCAGAATTTATTTAAAATCTGGTGACATCTTTCAAGATTCTCCCATTTTCAAATGTTGTCTCTCAGACATAGGCCCCTCTGAGATCTTACCTTTCTCTACCACTAATTCATGGTGGCATTGGGGTAGTAACTATTCCTGTCTGTGTCTCAGTGTTCTCATCTGGAAAACTAGAAGGTAGGACCAAATGATCTCTGTGATCCTTTCCAGATGCACAATTCTTTATTTTCCTGTTTAACCCCTTTTGTCAGCCCTTAAACAATGTAGCTGTCCCCCAAATTGATAATAAGTGACATACTGATTGATGGTTTAGGCCTTAGTAAATATTCTCATCAATGTATTTCTTTTGCCATGATCCTTTATATTCAAGAGCGTCACCCTGTATTCATCTTGAACCGAGTGCAAATACTTTTTTTTCTTCAAGCTTGAGTGACTTCAGTATTTAAAGCTGAAAATCATATTGAGAGGGAATTTTGAAGAAAGGAATAAAAAGCCTAATATAACTGCACCACTGTTCATATTTAGTTACCAAGTATGGTCCCAGATATTTTGTATCCTGTGGTTGCTGTAGCTTTCACGGAGTTCATTTTTCATTTGGTGTTCTTGTATGTAACTTAAAACTCCATTTTAAATTTATGCTTTTTAAAAACTCAGAGGCGTGTATTGTATGTGTAATTTATATTATCTATAGCATTGGTTAAGTGTTAATATTTCTTGAGCATTTCTGGGATGTATGATACTCACTTAATGCATTCTCCCATAGAGAACTGCATCTAATTTAGTAATACTCTTTATGGAAAAGGCAGTTTAAAAATTATTTCTCTGATTATGATGAGGTTTGCCATAGAAAAGGTACAAGCTTAGGTCTTTGGCTTAGACTTCTGCTATGCTTCTCTGGCTGTGTTCCTTTTCTCTGTAGAGGAAACTCTTGATAAACTCTGAGTGTGGGAATCTGTGCAAACCTGAATGCTTTCGACTAGTGATCAAGTAGAGTTGGGTGCTTGAGTGTAGTATTTCTCCATATTTAAGTGTGTATTCTTTTTCTTATAATGATTGCGTTCCTTGAAAAACAGAAGGCAAAATACAGCTAACAAGCCTCAGTGTAGTTTATCAAATGTATGTACATTTGTGTACATGTTTATTAGTGAAACTTAGTACTTAAGAGTACAGGTTCTAAATCCAAAATGCCTGGTCCAGTTCTCTGACAGCAATCAGATTATGTAACCAACTGAGCCACCAAACAATCAGATTATTTAACCTCTGTCTCAGTCTTCTTACCTGTGCATGGAGACAGTGACAGTGTCTATCTTGAAACAAGGCAGTAAATGATGAATGTGAAATGCTTAGAACTGTGTCTAGCACAGACAAAGAACATGGTAAACAAAACTTAATACTTGTTTTTTAGATTTTGTTGTATATTCTGGGAATTGAAACGTGTGTTCTGGTAGGGTGAGTTAGAATACCGAGGGTAGGAATATGGAAAGGTGGTGAAGGTTAAAATATGCACCAGTAAATAACAAACATTTGTGAGGTGCTTGGGGTTTCCCTTTTCTAAATGATAGTAAACCTTTCCTCATGCCAGTGGATGGCTCAGATAGACCAGAGAAGGATGTGCTTGTATATATAATTATTGTTGTGAAGAATCCGTTGCAAGTAGTGTATGAGGAGCTTACTGTGAATTGTAAGATGGTCTGTGGAGCAGTCTTGTATAGAATCTGAAATTGTCCAAGCATTCCACTTACATAGCATTTTACAGGAATGAGCCATATTTTATCATGAGCTGTACGTGTGCAGACAGCTTCTGTGGTGAATAGGACAAGGAATTCAGGTGATGGTCTGAGAGTTCAAAAGAATAATGACAGTTGGAGAATTAAGTTTTAATAGAATGAAGTTAGATTGAAACAAAGATTCAGCCACTGACTAATAAAGGGAAGGTTTGAAGGACTGGGATGATGCAAATATAAAAGAAGAAATCTAAAGATCAGAAGGAGCCTCGCATAGAACATAAAAAAGCAGGTTAGTACTGTATTTTTTACATGACAAAAAATTCGTGGGGGCAGTGTATGTGGTGGGAAGATCCCTAGACTAACCAAATCAAGGTGCATATGGTATACATTATTTGGGCTTCCATTTTCATTTAGTGAAATGAAGGTATTAGTGCATCCGTTCTTTATGGTGTCTTCCAATCCAATTACTCTGAGATTAGTTTTCTTTGTAAACAATTAATATGTAACTATTTTCTCCCATAACCGTCTTTACCTTTCCTTAACTCAAGGGTACTATACTAATTAGTATATGTATATTTCAAATAATTCTTATTAATTGCATTTTCTCCCTGATCCTTATATGTTCCTGTACTTGAGTTTCTTGTATGTGTTATTTTAGAAGTCATTAGAAAGGACTTAGTTTATGTAGCTTTTGTTTATAAAAAATTAAGTTATTCTGTAAAATCATACACTTGGTAAATTCTGTTTCATACTTCTGTACCTACAGGCTTGCCAGTAATGTCTAAAGATATCTATTAGCAATTAACCCACATGTTATGTTGATCCATCTGTCTTTACTAATAGTCCATCCTTTTTAAAATCATTCCCTGAAACTATTCTGGTCCTATGCTTCTAAAGAAACATGAATAGTATCTAGGCTATGTGAAAAAGTAAAGCTGTAGTAAGAAAACAGACTGAGTCGTTCCTAGATGAATACAGAAAACACAAAAAGATTGAAGAAAAGATGAAGTATATTGAATTTCTTTCTCATTAAACCAGCTTCCTGATTTTCATTACATCTTTTCCTTAATCCTCATGGGGCCTTCTTTGATTTTTTTCTGGTCTAGCCAACAGCTTATTTTTATAATAGGTAGCATTCTGGCTCCAATGAACTGTGCCATTTATAAGCACTAAGCCTATTTTGGGGCCTTCAGATTGACTGATGTCCCAGATTATGTTTTCTATTGTATGCCCACTGTGTGCTAAGTAAGGAGGGTGATAGCCTTTTAAAGTCCTATCATGTATGGCTAAGGAAATCTTTGAGGACAGAATGTTTACATTTCAATTCTTTCTGTTGCTGTCTATATGTGTGACCTCAGACAAGGTTATTTAAGTTCTATAAGCTTCAGTTTATTTTCTACAAATGCAGATAGTGTTTATCAACTTCACTAGTTGGTTGGGAAACAAAAGAGATCACTTGTGATTTTAACACTCAAACTCCTTAATACTAGTTATGTTAGCTAGTATTTGGAGAATGTGTGTGTGTGTGTGTGTGTGTGTAATGAAACAAAACATTAATTATTGATGGGTACCTGACTCTGTCATAGATGTCTGCTCATGTTGGGTACCATTAGTTATTATTTGGTTAAATGTTAGATTCAGATATTGAGCAGTTTTTGGTTATAAGTATATAGAAAAAAGCTGATATCTTGTTGAGAAGAACTTTGTCAATAGAAATAGCAGTGAGGTTTATTCATTTTCTCTTTTTCTCTCCCACCTTCCCTCTCCCAATTGATTTGTGTGGCAGTTGCTCATGGAGATGGAGAGAAAACTGGTCAGGTTCTGAAGTATATTTATATCCTCTTTCGAAGTATGTCTTGGGCTTTTAGACTGAAAATATTCATACATGTACACTCTTGATACAGACTTCTCCTTTTTAGCCATTGATGATATAAATAAAAGTAGATAAAATGTCTGGGAATTAGTGGCAGAAATTCTAGAGCAGCCGCTGGATGAGGAAGCGTTCAACTGGGATCAATCCTTTACTAAAGCCAAAGTCACAAGAATGAAATTAACAATAAAAAGCTTGTATTGCTTCGGCATCTTTTAATACTTTGTATTGTCAATCTATTTTTATCTCAGGAGAAGGTGCCCCTTGAATCACATTCCTAAGACTTAAGAGAATCTATGTTTTCTGGAAATTTAGTATGTAGTTAATGCCAAACTATTTTCTGATACTCTTTTCCAAATCTTTCTCCTTGAAGTGCAGAGATTTCATTGACATGTGGAAAGGGGATGTGTGAATGAATGAGAACTGGAAAGAACAGGCAACGCATTAGTATAGGAGTGCAGGTATTTTTTGAAAGGGAGCATGTTCTGCTGAAAGTTTATTCAGAGGCTATTGCAATAATACCATTGTTTTGAATAGATTATCAAGAACACTCAACGGAAGGTTCATTTGCCTAGGCTTCCTGTTAAAATCAGCTCTCCGATCTCACAAGCATCTGTGTCCATGAGATGCTGCAGCTGGACTTTTCTTTTCACCCATAGAGATGAATTATTGAGGAGGTCACTTTTTGCAGAAAGTGGAGGAGGGAAAGCCACAAGGAATATCCCATTCCTCTCACTGTTAAAAAATTACAGATATTTGTGTATGCCTTGTATCTCTCAATTATGTTCAATAATTGTGTGAGCTGAGATTATCTTTCCCCATTTCAGAGAAGAAAAATGAAACAAATGCTTAAAGCTTACTCAGGACAACAAACAACCTGTTATTTCTTTGAGAGAAAAAGCTAAGTCTGTCTCATTCACTAATATATTTCCAGGTTCTCGTATGGTACACGCAGCAGATGGTCAAGAAGTATTTTGCTGAATGAATATATGAATACACGAAGAAAAGAGTAAATAAACACATGAATGATGGTAGATCCAGAGCAGAGACCCAGTTCTCTTGGATTCCGCAAAGTGCATGTTTTCCCCACTACTATTCTCTGCTATCTCCATTTCTCTATATTCTGAAGAAGTTGAGGATTTGAGAAATGTTGAGGTGTCAGCCTGGGAAAACTTGTTCTTTATGACACTCTCAGCACTTTGACCAGCATGCAAGCATGTGATCTGGGGAAGAGCTGGCAGGAGAAAAAGGAGGTTAGAGGGTGTTGGCTTATTGAGTTGGGAAAGCAGAAATCACATTTTTAAATAGGATGCAGAGATGAATGTGGGTCCAAATCTAAGTTGGAAAAGTATTAAGAATGGAGAGGAGTGATAAGAGAAGTTCAGTCTTTATCTCTACTGGATGACAGAATGAAAAAAATGTATTATCCCCAGATTCTGCTCTGTACTCTGCAGAGCAAACAGTGTTTCCATAAGTATTCTCCTTAGTAGTAAGGTAAGGGGCGAAGAATTCAAAGGAGTATTTGAAGTGCTCCCTATGCATGTTTTTTGAAACTGGATTTAAAAAGTGTTTGTAAGATGAGCTGGGGACATTGTAACTAAAACTTTACAAATTTCAGAATATTCTAACATGCTTTGTTCTTACTGACCATCCCTCCAATTAGGAAAAACTATCATAATTTTATAATATCTTAAAAACACTGAATAAAAAAGAAGAGAGAATTCTCTGAGGACCTGAGTTCCTGAGTTTTGAGAAAAAGAAAAATAGGTGAAAGAGAAAGGGAAAAAAAGGTGAAGAAAATAGGAGAAAGAAATTGAAAGATAAAGAGGGAGGGTATTATAAAGAGAGAAAGATAGGAAACTGGGGCAACAGAAATGCGAATAATCTGTGTGTGTTGGGTGCTTACTGTTTATCAGCCACTGTGGTGAGAATTTGCATGGGTAATCTAATTTAATCCTCATAACAACCTAATGGAGTAGATACTGTTGTTGCTCCCATTTTGCAGAAGGGAAAGCCAATGTTTTAGGCAAAATACATAATTTATGCAACCTCACATAGCTAATAAAGGGGAGCAAAAGCATTTGCAAATCAGGTATAGCTGCTGCTAAAGCTTGTGCTTTGAGTCCCTGCATGGAGTTTTTTTTTGAATACTCTGCTTCTTCATTGAATTATAACTTATCTCAATGAATTATATCTCAATACACATCTTGGCTGTATTGGTTTATAGACCATAAGAATGATACAAAATTAAATAGGGCAGGAAATATGGAGTCCACTGTTAACTTCTGAGTTTGGTCTAAAGTTCACGTATCATGACACTCATTTTCCAAAGAATCCTCTCGATGGTGAGAACCTTTTGACTTAGCAATTTTTTTAAGTGGTTAATGCCTGCCTGCCTGCTTGCTTGCTTGCTTTCTTTCTTTCTTTCTTTCTTTCTTTCTTTCTTTCTTTCGAGAGGAGGGGGATGGGGAGAGGGAGAAGGAGAGAGAGAATCTTAAGTAGGTTCCACACCCAGTATGGAGTCCCACATGGAGTTTGATCTCATGACCCGGAGATCATGATCTGAGTTGAAGTCAAGAGTTGGGCTCTTAACCACCTGAGCCACCTGGGCACCTCTTGACTTGGTTGTCCACATTGTCATAGTAATGAGAGGCATGAAACCATATTGTTCACCTCATCAAGTGTTCCTTTGGGGAGAAAATAAATACCAATAGTTTCTGTTAAAAAAAAATTTGTATTATTTCAATCTGGGTACTTTAACAGATGAGTTGTTAAATGGGAACCAATGCCATTAAAAAGAGAGGAATCAGGAATTAGGCAGATTTAGGTATGCCACTGGAATATTCATCAATGTTGCAAGCTACGTGTAAGGAATAGGTGGAACTCATGTGGATTATTTCTATCAGCTGCATATTAGAGATACGGCTGACCCTTATAGAAGAATCCATATTCCATAAATCACTGTAGCATCAGAACTATCTCAGTTCTCTGGACAGACGTGAGTTAATGTATGAAGATTTCAAAAGTAGGTATCCAGATTTAGACTTACAGATTTTCTGAACTGAATAGAGTATCGACAGCTTGGCCTCTAAAATCAATCTTTTTGATTGCTTACAAATGATGTGTGCTAAGGAAACTTTGGAGTGAAGTTTAAAAAAGTAAGTCTGTATTTTGTAGTGCTCCTTTACTGAAGCTGCCACAAACTGGACAGGGACCAATTGGGGTTAATGGTGTTTGGCTTGAATAGCTCTACTTAGCTAGCCATTAATCCCCAAAGAAATGTCCAGATTCTAAGTTATTATTGATTCATTGACAAGCTCTTCCAACAAAGCCAACAGCAAATGTTCCAAAATAGCTCAGGACATATGTACCCTCTCTCAGAAGCTGCCTTAAGTCTATTCATATGAATTGAATGTAGAGTAGGAAGATACTTCAGTGATCATGAAGACTATACTTCTGGTCTTTCCCTACTTAAGATTCTTGTTTCCTAAAATACATGTAAGATATGCTCAAATGTGATAATCCATTTGTTCATTATTTTGTTCTAAGTTTGTAACAGTATCTGGGACCACTGATTATTCTAAGTATGTTACCACAGATTCCACTTGACGATGTGGGCAAAAGAGCATGCATTTAACAATTTATATATTAACCTGAAACTGACTCCTTGTATATAGGAAAGAATATTTGGAATGAGAAAATGAGGACCATGCCTTAAAAAAGCACCTAGATTTCTGGGGTGTAATTTTTATTTTATTTTTTAATACTTTTCATACTGATGACTGAACTAAATTAAATAGGAAATTCTTAATATTTGTTAATAAATTATTTGCATAATAATCACAATATGAGGAACTATCCACATTTTACTCACACATGGATGTATATTTATTCCTATGTGAATAAAGATTGTGATAAAATTGAAAGAATGAAATTGCTAAGATGTGACAACTACCAGATTACTCTGGAAGAGATTCTCCCAATTTATTCTTTCATTAACAGCATATAGAGCTTTTGTTTTAAGTACCTCACCAAGACAGAATATTATCATGTTTTGCTTGTCTCAGTGTGATGAAGAGAAAAGTGTGCTGCTTTTTAATTCCTATTTTCCTGCTCACTGATGAGGTAGGAGATCTTTTTACATATGTATTGGCCATTTTTACCTACTTGTTTTTTCCTCTAATTTTTCTATTTATATCTTTATTCATTTTTAGAATTGTGAAATATTTTATGTACTCTAGATATTGATATTTTGTCAGTTATATTGGGGACAGACATGTTTCTCAGACTTAATACTGGCTTTTTAAACTTTGTGTTGTCTTTTCTTCCCTTAGAAATTTTAATTAAAAATTTCTTTGTAATTTAATTTTTTATATAGGTAAATATTTCAAAATCATGTGCTTCAGGTTCTCTGTTCATGGTCTTCTGCTAGCCAGGGCTAAAAATGAGAAGTCTGATATGGTCTGATTTTTCCTTCTGATATGGGCAACATTTATTCCTTTTCTGTGGAAGCGTTTTGGGTTTTCATCAGGAAGCTTCAAAATAAAAACACATTCTTCTATTCTTTCTAAGTGTTCTAAAATTTTATCAAGATAATCTGTGAATATATTTTTTCATGTTGATCAGCATTTGATAAATCTCTGAATGAAACATGTGTGTCCTCATTTTGGGGAATTTTATTTTGCGACGTCTATTCTGTCTGTTCTACCTGAAAAATAATTAGATGGATTTGAGAACTTTCTTAACTAATGTTCATGCCTGTTAAGCTTTCCTCCATTCACACATTCCACCTCCTCGATATTTTGCATTGCTTTCTGGAAGTATGCCTCAGCTCAATATTCCAGTTTAGTAACTTGAGTTGTAGCTGCATCCAATCAATCCATTGCTGTAGAGTTTTTATTTCAAAAGTCTTATACTTTCCAATATTTCCATTTTTTAAATTCTTAGTAAGTCCTTTTTCGGTTCTTTAAATTTATACTTGTACTTATTACTTATATTTGCTTTTATATCTTCTGTCTCCAATGTAAATTCTTGTTTTAATAAGATTGGTACCTATCTTTCATAATGTTGGTATCCTTCAAAAGTAGAGTGATTTTTAGTTTTCTGCTCAACGTTGTGTTTGAAAATGCCTATCATGGATGTTGGTGATATTATTAGTCTCCATGTTGAGTATTTAGTAAAACAGAAAGTTTTGATGGTTAAGTAATTGGGTCTTGAAGCTAGATGGATCTGAGCTTGGACTCACCTTTACAAGTTAGTAGCTGTAACCACGGGAAAGTTATGTAACCCCTTCCTATCCTAGTTTTTTCATTTATAGTGTAGAGCTAATCATCGTATCTACCTGTTGGAGCTAAGGATTTAATAAAAGGATGCACATAAAATTGCTTAGCACATGGCTGAAATGTGGTGAGCTTGATGAATATTGCTGGTGATGCTCTGCTGATGACGGTGATGCTCTGCTGATGACGGTGATGCTGGTGAGTGTGGTGGCTGTGGAGGAGGATGAAGAGGAGGAGCTTCAGGACCAGGTGTAGCAGCAGCTTCTCAGGACCAGGCGCCAGTAGCCCACTACACACTTCCTCAGTGACCACATTTACTGCTTTGCTTAGAAGTAAATATCATGGCTGCACAGTGCTCTTTCTTCCGCCACGCCTGTCAGGAAGAGGAGAGGCCGCTGGCCTGGGTGCCTGGGGTGCGTTTCCTGGTTGGAGCTTGCTTCACTCCCAGTTCTGTAGCTTTTTGCGCCATGTGTTTAAAAAAAAAAAAAAAAAAAAAGTTTTAGTATGGGAATCTCTGGATTTACTTCCCTCATTTATTTTTTCTTTTCTGTTTTTAAGAAAGCCCTCAAAATCTGTCATCTGTCTTTGCCACTCTCTTTTATTTTCTGATACTCTTCTGGATCTTTTAAGAACATATTTTCTGTCATTTCATGGATCTGTAGCAGAAAGGAAAACTAACAGGTGTTGAATCTGCAATCTCAATCCAATCTCCTGATAACTTTATGGGCAGATTTAACTCATAACATTATATAACTAAGAAATTATTAAATCTATAAAGTATTTACAAAGGGATGGAGTAGATGTTTTTGAGAGGTAAATAAAATTTGGGATATAGTATAAGCTAATTACTTCTTAAGCTGTTTATCTTCTCAGATTCTCTTAATGCCGTTCAGTTGATTCATTGATATTCACTAAAGAAACTTCCCTTTGCCAAAGCACATCTTGGTTAAAATAAGAACACAACATGGTGCCTTTATCAGTGTTAAAGATAGAGGCCAATATACTTTTAACTTCTAACATATACATTCACATTTGGTGGTAATTTTATATATATATATATATGAAATAGTCATTCTTTCCTGTCCCAGTTAGAACCTTCAGCCTGTGACTCAGCAGGAATAATCAAGATTGTTTCTCTTTATATGCCTTTCTTTCTTCTAGGAATCTAAGACTTTTTATGTAGTAGGAAAATATAATAGGCAAAGCATATATACTACAGAGTGAGGATTGGCATTTTTTTTTCCTGTAAGATAATATTCTAGGCATTGTTGGCCATATGCATTCTTTATTACATATTTTTCTTTGTTTTGTTTTATTATGTCTTTAAATAAACCTTTAACACAATTCTTAACTGTAGAGTCCTACAAAAATAGTTCTAGGCAGGATAACAGAGAAGATCCTCAACTATGGTTCTTTTTGCAGTTTTTCTAGTGACCTTTTTATACTGGGGATCTATAATTCTTATATGTTAATAGATTAATTTCAATAGAAGCATCTTTGGATGTGGTGAGGGCCAGGATAATGGTTCCATAAAACTTCATTTATACATGAACAGTAGCCATGACTATGTTTCTCTACATCTATCATTGGAATCAAAAACATTTTTATAATGAATGCAGCTCATTTTATGTTTTTCAGATGTGTTAAGATGAACTGACATTATAAAACTGGTAAATAGTTTCACCTGTCAGCAGTCTGTAAGTGCTGATTATCTTTGCCCAGTTTATAATTTATCTCTAACTATAGATTTTAAAAAGAACATTCAAAATTTCTTTATAGTTTTGTGGCTCTATCCTGATCTTCAGAGTTGCAGTTTGGAAATAGTTCCTTTAAAAAAACAGAGATTGTCAGTCTTTGCTCCAGCTTTGTTAGTAACTAGATAATGTCTATCCACTATATCATATGGGGAGTGTTACATAGAAGAGACTTAGCAATTACCTTTAAGATACTTGCCTCTTAAATAAAGGGGGAACACGGAAGTCATCATAAAATTTGTTTCCATGGTCAAGATCCTTTCTAGCAGATTTAGGGGAGACAGTGCCTCCCATTAAAAAAGATTCTTATAGTATATATTTTATTCATATTTTCCATTTTTTTGGAATTTTCACGACTATTTCTATGATGAAGAAAAGTGCCCTGAATTGTATATATATAGGCAAATAAATGTGGAACCTTTCCCTAGGAGGATCAATAGTCAATAATTTATTAATTTTCTTCTGAGGAGCTTCCCAGAATGTGAGGAAATATAAATACTTTTTTTTTTTTTTTTTGGTGAGAGAAGACTAAGACAAACCACCAGGTGCTTTAAGTGCCTTGGGACTTTAACACCCACAGAAAATACTGATTCAGTGTTCCTTGAAACAGGAAGGAAACCTTCTCTAGCTAGAGAAGCAACCCACAGTGTCTCTGGAAAAAGAAGTTTCTATCCAGGAGAAAGTAAGAAGTATTTCTAATACCCTAAATTAAAAAAAAGTAGCTTCCATCCTTTTTTAGGGGGTGAGGAATTCTTAAAGACATAAATTTAAGAACATTTAATTGGGCTTAATTAAGTGGCAAAACAGAAGCCAAGGTATCATACTCTTTCTGGACTAATAAGCTTCAAATGTTTTGTGATTTAGAACTGTGAACTTCTAATATAGCAATTTACAGTGAATTTTGATCAGGAAAGATGACTTTCTTAATTTAGTGAATATGAAGACTTACATATAAAATTCCCTGACCAGGGTGCCTGGGTGGCTCAGTGGGTTAAAGCCTCTGCCTTAGGCTCAGGTCATGATCCCAGGGTCCTGGGATGGAGCCCCGCATCAGTTCTCTGCTCAGCAGGGATCCTGCTTCCTCCTCTCTCTGTCTGCCTCTTTGTTTGCTTGTGATCTGTTAAATAAATAAATAATAAAAAAGTCTAAAAAAAAAAAAATTCCCTGACCAACAGATCTCTGTTTTTAAAGCAGAAAGAATCTCTGAATGAAGAAAAAAAATAAGAGAATAAATTAGAGATGAATACAAATGAATGATGATGCTCAGAAAGCTTCAGGAAATTATGTTACGAACCATATAAGAACAAAATTCATTAGGCAAAATGGGGAAGTAAGACAATTTTGGGTCTGAATCATTTTATTGGTGGAGGGCTTAAAATAAGATAGTATCATGCACACATTAAAGTATCAAGTAGATATAAAAATATTGACAGATTTATTTTTATATTTTTCTAATTTCAACATCATTCTAGTCAAAAAGCAACTTTTATAAGCTTGAGTGTAAAAGGGAAGAAATTAGATGAGATGCTGAATGACCCATCATTGATGCCTTTGGGTTAAGTACGCTTCTACTTGTTTCTGGAAGTTGAAGTTTAGGTAAATTCTGGTAATTTTTCATTAACTATTATTGATGAGGCACCTTCTGAATGTAATACACTGTGTTAATATTAATATCAAGGGCTTTTTTTGATGTCAGGTTAGAATAATTCTTAGCTTCTATTCAGAGCAGGTATCCAGTGAACTCCAAATTAACTATTGATGAATTGCAAAAACAGAATGGTTTCAGTGCATGACTTGCTTCTTTAAGATAGGCTTTTCATTAATAAAACTAATAGCAGAGTTGCCTAAAGTAATTTATTCTTGGAGCCTTATAAATAGATTTGATTTGTCCTTCAGATTTTTTTTTTTCTGTTGAAACAAATATCACTAAAAACAAATAGTTTGAAGCTAATTGTTAGAAAACATAGTTGAACTATCAACTTGGAAGTTAGCAGGCTAAATTGTAAGATAAATTTGTATGTTTTTTCCATGACTTTTTGCCTGTTTGGTATTTATTTCAAGGTGTCTTTGTTTTGTTCTTTGGTTTGTTTTGTTTTGTAGTTTACTCCTTCATCCAGGATGAAATTGGAGTTGCCTCTATAAACTGTCAAAATGAATGATGGAAGCTTGATGCCCTTTGAAATTTCAGAATTAAAAGAGTCTATGTCAGTTTCAGGGCCCCTCTTTCTCTCTCTCTCTCTTTTTTTTTTTAAAGATATTTGAATTTATTTTTGTTAATACTATTGAACCATTGTTAAGAATATTTAATCCCCTCCTTTGTGTGTGTCGATTACACACGCACAGACACACACAAACTCATCCTTTATCTAAATAATTATTAAGCTCTGGATTTTAAAAAAATACCTGTCACTAGAAGAAAATCCATACTCAACTCTGGAATCCCTTTTTTGGTCGTTGTCATTTCCTTTTATTATTTCTGAGCCAAAGCTGGCAATGGCATTGCAACTTGAAAGATTTATTTTGCAGACAGTTCCTTTGGTTAGGAACTTTTTTTTTTTTTTTTAAAGATTTTATTTATTTCACAGACAGAGATCACAAGTAGGCAGAGAGGCAGGCAGAGAGGGAGGAGGAAGCAGGCTACCCACTGAGCAGAGAGCCCGATGCAGGGCTTGATCCCAGGATCGTGGGATCATGACCTGAGCCGAAGGCAGAGGTTTTAACCCACTGAGCCACCCAGGTGCCCTGGTTAGGAACTTTTGAATCAGTTCATGGTCAATGGGTAAATGACAAACATATAAACCATAATTTAAAAAAACACAATTACAGATAATATAAATAACTGAAGAGACTGTTTTCTACAACAAATAAATTGGGGGAGCTTCTTACAATTTGGGGAAATATTTTCTTTCAGATCTGGTTTGCCATTTTGGTATTCCCTGCCTCTAGAGAATGATTTAAACTTTATATGAGTTAACCATATGAATGGTTAAACATTATATGATCACAGAAAATATTTCTGTAATTACCATTTGAAATTTGAGTTGGTGCCACACACATGCACTTTAATGCCATACCAGGTTTCTGTACCCAGAAGGAATAACAAGTATTTAGGGAAAGTTGTTAAATAGGAGAGTGGGATACATTGGGATTTATGTAGAAATTCTCCTACCACAGGTAATCTTTCTGGATATAAACCTGTAGGAAATACATTTACAGAAAATATGGTTAATTTAAAATAAATGCATTTGTAGCAAAATACAGGGAAATACTATAGGGGATAGTTTTAGTAATTGTTATTTTCTCATATAGCAATTTTACTATGCAGTACCATTGTGATATTTAACATAGTATCTTAGCATCTATGGATCTTCTTGATTGAATTAAAAACTCACTTTCTAACATGCATTTATTTATTCCCATCTTCTAAATTTGCTTCATAATAAAAGTTGGTTTTATTAAATGATTAACATCTTGCAATGATGCTCATTATCATCGTAATTACCACCACAATTCCTAATCAGTTAATATTTGTCACTTGTTCAGAAGATGAAAAGTAAAGAACAAAGCTCTTCTACAGATTAAAGAAAGCAGCATTTCAGAATTTTACTCAACTCACTCGCTTATAGTAGAGTTTTGGTTTGTTTGTATTGCTGGCTACCTATTATTTTTTCCATTACATTTAGCAATTTTACTTTGTTATTTATAGAGGGCAAGAAAGATATTCAAAATATTTGATTCCTAATTAGGGAACAAGTTTTTGTTAAAATTAAGACAAGCCAATGTTTAAAACCATTGTTGATACTTTAACCTCCCTTCCAGGAAAATAAATATATTTGATGAAGAAGGGATATAGGAAAATAACATTGAGTTATTCAGGTCTGGGATGGCATTTTTTTACTGAGAAGCCTCTCATTGCCAAAATAGAATCCCTTCCTTCTGAGACTCTGTGTAGTGAACTCAGTAAGAATCCATGGGATTCTATAGGTTGAATAAGATTCCTTACTGGGTATAGCCAAAATATGGAGTCAGCCTGCGTGATTTGCTCCATAATTTTGTGAATAGAAGGTGTGTGATTTTTAATTTCAAGTAAGCTTTTGCATATTTTGTCAGTCTGTGAAATAATTTATAATTCTAAATATAAATTCCCCACTATCATGATACAGCAAATTAAAAGAAAACTAATTCTTATATGGTATACATCTGGCCTCTTATTCTGATTTCATTGTGAATATCTGGCTACTATCCAAAGATGAGAATTCCTGAAAACTGGCGAGTTTCCAATGTGTTTGTTAAACAAGCAGGATACTGTGCTGAGAATAGGGGTGGAATTGCTGTCACATTGTCCATTGGTGAGAAGTTCTGTCCTCCTTCCAGCTGGTGTAAATATCACATCCATTTATCTCAGCTGGAAAATGAACCACATAGTCCTTTCTCATCATGGAGAGGAAATCTGGTATTACTTTTGAAGAGGCACCAAATAACATAGTGATGGCCGTGTAGAGTTGTATGGTTTTGGCTATAGATCCTTTTAGTATTCCCCATAGTGACTAGCATACTGCAATCATAAATGTTCAGTAGATGCTTAGTAAATCAAATTTAGAAAACTTTAGAGAGGAGTGTGAGACCTATGAATTATTTTGAAAAATATTTTTTTCCATATAACTTTAGATACTCTATTCAGGAAAAAAATGGAAAATTACAGTTTGAGGTCAGAATTTACACTGTTTTTAAAATAGTCATTTGTTTATTCTACATTGTCAGTATTAGTTGTGTATATTATCTTACACAGGTACTATTGGTAGTCCCACAAAATCATACAGCTTAAGAAACCATCGGGTGGGGGGGGCACCTGGGTGGCTCGGTGGGTTAAGCCTCTGCTTTCAGCTCAGATCATGATCTCAGGGTCCTAGGATCAAGTCCCTGTTGGGCTCTCTGCTCAGTGGGGAGCCTGCTTCCCCCTCTCTGTCTGCCTGCCTCTGCCTACTCGTGATGTCTCTCTCTCTGTCAAACAAATAAATAAAATCTTAAAAAAAAAAAAGGAACCACCCAGGGATAAAAATCATTTAACTATTATGCATATATTCTTTTTCTCATAATTCAAAGGGAGAAAGTATAACAGCTTATGAAGTGACTTGAGTCAAAATCAGAATTGTCAACTAGGCATGCCCTTTAAGTTGTTATTTTTGAAATCCTCACTTACTCTATTCATCCATCCAATCATTATTATAACAGACATATATTGATAACCTACCTCAGAGCATTGTACTAAAAAAATAATCAGAAGGATGTACACATTTTAGTAATCAAGTATTCATTCCTGCATTGTTTATAATGCCAGAAGTTAAAAGGAAAGATGTTCAGTGAGAGATTTTTAGCTGAATTGGTATAGACATTAATAACATATTGTACAGATCATTAAAAACATGATACAAATTATATAAATGTATATTGTTGCCATGAAAATATATTCATGATTCTACTGAGTAAATAAAGCAGGTTATGGAATAATATTTTTAAATGTCTGTCAGTTTAAAAACAAATCCATATATAATGTGCATATATTATATCTGTTTGTATGGTATATTCTACAGAAGGATATATTGCATACCAAAATTTTAATGGTGTTTTTTCCTGGGAAGTAAAATTACAGGCAATATCTTTCTGTATCTATTTTTTTCTGATTTATTTAGAATGAACATATAATTTTGGAACATCACAAAAAAGCACAATTTAAATATGTGTAGATCAGTGTAGAAGCAGTAGGAAGAAGATACATTGCTTTGTGATGGCCAACTTTTAGTCAGGAAAATGGTCTGGTTAATTTAGCAACATCTACATTCTGCAGTACACATTAGGAGAGAGGAAAAGAGTAAAATAAGACAAAACCAAAGATAGACTCTTGATCATAGGAAACAAACTGGAGTTGCTGGAGAAGAGTGGAGGTATGGGGTACCTGGGTAATGTAATGAGCACTGGGTATTACATAAGACTGATGAATCACTGATCTCTACCTCTAATCATATATTATATGTTAATGAATCCCTAGGTTAATGTATAGTTTTACCAGTAAAAATGGAATTCTTCCCCCTCCAACCATTTCTAGTTTAAAATACTTACTTGGCACAATAGAGGACAGCTAACGAATTTGTGTACTTAAATTCAGCCATCTCACAAATTGCTTTAAGTCTAGTAATTTCTTTTTGATGGGAGGTTAATTATATAAATCATATCATCTTAGAGCTTTCTTTTCTAAAGCTTTTAAAGTTCTCATTCTCTTGTCTTACTTGCTATACCTCCATTATGTTAAATAATAATAAGCAGACAAACCTGGCAAGTTTTCTATTTTAACTACAATTATCTTAGTGTTTACTGTGATTTTTCTTAAATAGTCTACTGTATTTCAGAGTAAGTAAACTATAAGTAACTAAACTAAGTGAACTATCCCATAGTTTACTTAGGGTTTTTGTAATGAGGACTAGCTGCTGGATTTTTCAAAACCCTTTTCATTGTCTGTTGATGCATCGTCCAAGTGTTTTCTCTTTGATTTGTTGGTTAATAGATAAGACCAATACCTTACCTTACATGGAACCACTCATGCATTCTTGTTATAAATTCTATTTAGTCTTTAAAAAAGAAAAAAGAATGACCCCCAAGAGGAGAGAGATTTCCTTGTTTAGTTTTGTTTATTTTAATCTATAGTTTTTTATATTTTGGAAATAAGAATAGAGGAAATGCCTCATTGTTAATGATTAAGCAATTTTTTGAGTAAGGCAAAATATGCTTAACTCAATGATTTTTATGAAAAGCAGATTTATAAAATGATGTGAGTTAAGATAGTGTAATACATGGGCACCTTGGTTTTTTAAAAAGATAAAAGGGTTGAAGTGACTTAGATAAGTTCTATAGCCTGACTTAGATTATGGAAAATAGATCAGAAAAGTGTAGGAGTAAACCTAATGCTTTGGACAGGTTCATATTACTTTCAAGCTGTGTAGTATTTTGGCTGAATAGAGAAATTATTTTGTATTAAAATTAACTATTTCTCAAATTTCACCTAAACCTTCAGTATTTCCTGCATGAAAATTTAAAAATGGAGACTATATTATTTTTTATTGGGGCATGTGTTGTCTTTATGTACATGAATATATTTAAGAAAAACAATTTAAGTAATTTACAAAAGAAAAAATAATGCAATTATATACATATAATGTGTAAAATTATGTTATATGAACATACATAGTATAAAATTTTATACATAGTATAAAATATATTCATAATAAAATATGAATGGATATGAAATGCTTTTCATGTTATATAAAACAATTTTTCTTTTGTTGTGAGAAATTGAACAAAGCAGTCATCTCTGACCCCAAAATATAGCTATACTTATATTTGTAAAACAAACCAAGATGAAATAATGAATATGCTTTAAATGTTCTCTCTCTTCTTTTTTTCCCTTTCTTTTTATTTGTAGTATTTTTAAATGTTAATGAGGTATCCTATTATGATCAATGGACCAAGAGATACTGAGTTTCGTGAATTACTGTTTATGTCATTTTAACTAAGTTTTTTTTACCCTTATAATTCTATTATGCTGTTTGGCTAATTAAAAAGTGCTAATTCTAAGAATATTAAATTATGCCTTGAAATTTTCAAATGACCTGTTGAACATTGAAATTCAACATGAGAAGTCATGTTTGACCTTTGATTCACATCCTTTTTAATTTCTGCAAGGAGATAATGGAATCATTGAATTCTTCTAGGTTGTGTCTTAATTGTAAATCTCAGGCATATGTAGCAAAGCCTGCTCAAGCCATTCAGAATGTGATTTAATTGATTACTCTGTGGTATACTAAAATCTTCATCTTACTGAAATTCACACAGTGTCACATTTCCTGATTATTGTGATCTTCTGACATTACAGAAATAGATTTTCAGTTTTTTCTCTATTAGTATGAATATTAATGAGTTCTTTTCTACTATTTATAATTAAAAGATTTCAACTTACATTTTAAGAGCATGGAATTTCTCTTCATTTCACATGTGTAATTTGTATATCTTCTTACATCATAAAAGGATAATGTTTGGCAGGGGGGAGATAGCATTTTCGTTCTAAAACATAAATGAAAAACCAAGGTTGTACATGACACAGCATTGTAAGGAAATGTAAGAAACCTGTTACGATAACCCAGGATTCGATTTCTCAGTCATCCTCAAAGAAAAAATAAAAATTCATGTGAGTGGATTGCAAAAGGATATTAAAAATTAGGGCCCTTCTAGAGTTCTCAGAAAGATTAAAACAAACGAAAAGAAACAGAAAAATTCCACAAAAAACATCTATTTAGACACTGAGGCAGAATTGGTTCTTTTTTTCACCTTTGATTTTGCAAGAAAAAAGGAAAGACATAAAAGAACACTAGTCATGAAATAAAATGATAGAATATATCTTCAAAGAGAATGATGAGGCATTAGAAGGTAGTATAGGTCTTCATCAGAATATAGAGGTGATGCAGACATCCTTAGGAAAAGTGCCAAACAAGATTTGGCACCAAGATTATACGCAGATCTCTAATCAAGGGATGACTCGTACTATTTTTAAAACTTTTTTTTTTTTTAATCTAAGTGGGGTTCTTCCCACCATGGCTCTAAGCCCTTGCTTAATCTGATGGGTCTCCTTGCCTTTCTGATAATGATCAATCTCAAAGAAAAAAAACATGATTTCTTCTTCTCCTAGCATTGATATTGCTCCATGTGTATCCCTTTATATGGCCCTCCCTGTGTAATGTGTACACCGTAGTAATAGTTATGGTCAAAGGGATGGAGCTCTCTGATTGACTAATGTGGATCCCACGGTCTGTGGAAAGTTAGGGCCACATAATTTTATTCCTACATGAATTTATGGAGTCTTGAAGGGTTGGTTTTAAAAAAAACAACACAGGGCAGGGGTACCTGGGTGGCTCAGTCAATTGAGTGTCTGACTCTTGATCTCAGCTCAGGTCTTGATCTCAGGGTGGTGAATTTGAGACCCTTGTCAGGCTCCACACCCATCACAGGCCTACTTAATACAGACAAACAAAACACAAGACAAAGCTAATAATTACAGATATTACATAGGATAGGCTTTATCTTGTCAGAAAATAAAAAAAAATAGGTTTAGGTATAAAGATATTTTAAGAACAAAATATGAGCTAAGTCTCAAAGGCAGAAGTGAAAAAGGTATGGCTAGAGGTCCTAGAATAGAATTTCTGATTGAGTAGAGTGTTATTTGTAGGGAAGAGTAGAATCATGACCAAGTTGTTGAAGACATTTGGTTCCAGGTTGCATTTGCTTTGCAGGCCATAGAGGGTTGTAGAAAGGGGTGTGTGTGTGTGTGTGTGTGTGTGTGTGTGTGTGTGTGTATGTGTGTACATTCACACATGTGCACATTTATGTGCATGCATGTAGTGATTATACTTAGATCAGTGATTTTCGAACTGCAGCTTGCTTTAGATTAGTGATTCTCAAACTTTTTGGTCTCATGGTTCCTTCAAATTCTTGAAAGTTATTGAGAAACCCACAGAGCTTTTGTTTATATGGTTATATTTATTGTATTGTAAATTAAAGCTGAGAAAAATGTTAAATAATAAATATAGAAGCATATCTTCCATTAGCTGTCAGAGTGATGACATCATCATAACCATGTAGTTTCTGGAAAATTCTATCATACTCTCCTTAGAGAATGAGAGTGTTATGAAAAGAATGTTGATCTTGTGGATCTCCTGAAATCATCTTGGGTACACAATAGGGTCCCTGGACCATGTTTTAGGAACTACTACTTTAGAGGATCATGAAATTAATTCAGTGCCTTATGGTTAGTATTTGTGGATTGGAATTAAATAAAATGAAACAATGAAAAGGAATGGAGAATATGAATGCACTGTAGATCTGAAGGATACAATTTTTTATGAACTTTGTATGGAATCATGTGTGTATTTTTTCATAATCATTTTTTCTTATGAGGAGTTTTAGTTTTAAAAATTTGAAAATTAAACCATAAGTGACTCTTAATCTCACAAAACAAACTGAGGGTTCCTGGGGGGAGGGGGGTTGGGAGAGGGGGGGGTGGGGTTATTATGGACATTGGGGAGGGTATGTGCTATGGTGAGTGCGGTGAAGTGTGTAAACCTGGCGATTCACAGACCTGTACCCCTGGGGAAAAAAATATATGTTTATAAAAAAAAAAATTGAAAAAAAAAAGTTACATTTGTGATTGACTTATTCAGTATAAGGATGAAGGTTAGAGTTCAGATGGAAAAAAACAGTCGTGGGGAGAATAGTTCACAGGCATGACATGGAGGGACTGATTTAGAAAATGCCATAAACGTGAATAGCCAGCTGGTTCAAAAAAGGAAGGACTCTTGGATGGATGTGAGGAGAATAAAAGCCTGAGTGCTACAGTGAAGCAAAAGCTGCACTATCAGACAATAAGATGGTCAGCAATTTTAGGTCAACTTTTCTTAAATATAGCTGTGTCTCATATTCTGACAAATATGTTATTCTTTGCAGTTCCTTTAGCACAAATCCTGACCTCTTTTCTTCATATCCTGCTGCGTAAGCTTGAAAAGCACAATCCCCAGGTATTGGTCTCTTTTTGCTTTTCAAACCTAAAGATCTGTCAGGGATATATCTTATAGATGTGAGTGAATCATAGTCAAAATGAGAATAATATGGAATAGAAGCTCATTTCCTGTCCCTTGTCTGGCATTTTGTACAAAAAGTCCTTATTATTCGCCACAACTTTTTTTTGAATAGTCAAAATGTATTCACATCATGAAAAAAAGTGGCAATTTGAATAATCGAGTGAATTTCACTTAGGGAGTTTTGTGTGACTTTCCCTCACTGCTTTCTGTTTCTACAGCCTGGGTCACTCAGAGTGGAGGGCACTTTTCAGGCTATTCTGTAATCTGCAAATCATCTCATGAATGATAGTATCTCTATACACCAGAAGGATTATCTCTTGAGTGCAAGGGCCTCTTAGTATTTCTGTACTCTCACATTGCATGCTGTGAGAGCATGCAGAGCTCAGTTAATATATGTTAATTGATTTGTTCAATATGAATAACCAGAGAGCCTCAACAAATGTTTTTTTCTGTGAAACCCACTAATAATGATTGAGATAAATGACCAAAAATATGAAAGTGACATTATAAAAATTCTGAGATTAAAGATTTCATTAAATCAAAATGTTCTACCTGTTCAGAAATGAATAAAGATAATTGTTTCTTATGATGCCCCTAAGATATTTGGAGAACTTCACAAAGTCTTATAAATCACCGAAGATAGCACCATTGTTTGTAATCATAGCTGAAGAGCAAATTCTTCTATACTTAAATTATTTTGCTTCATTAGCAGAACTTAAAGAAATGTTGAATGGGATGATAGTTCTACTCTACTTTGTGTTAGAGTATTAAATTATGCCTGTTCTTTGTACTGTCTTTAACAGGAACTCTGGGAAGTGTTCACAAACAGGCAAAATGATAGAGGGACTATAAAATCTTGATATATTTTTACAGAGTGAAGAAATAAGAAATTTTGAACTTTAAAAAGATGTTCCTAAAGCAGATGATAGCTGCCTTTAAGTGCGAGAAAGACTGGATTCTTAGTGGGTGTTTTTGGCTAGGGTTTAACTCAGTTATCTTTAAGGCAAATGGGAATTATTATATAGGGACTGCAATTAGAAAATGATCAGCCCTTGGAAGACTAGCTTCCCTTTTAAAAATTGTGCGGGATAGTTCATGTGTATTTCTGTTCGTCCTTGGACATTTGCTTTTGCCAGTATTTGCCACTGTTTTTGAGGGAACCAATCTGATGAGTTTAGCCAATAATTATTGCAGAGTGCCACATCCCTGGCTGCTTTTAGGGTTTCCATCCAGTTTCTAGATGAAATGTATTTGGATCAGGTCCCTACTCCCTGTTTAATTTATAGTGAGATCTGTGTTAAGGATCCCCAAATGGGAGGGGGTTGTCCACAGTTAGTTTTATTGTAATTAAAGGAGAGAGATAAGACATGAAAGGCACCATGACCAAAACACCTACTCTGGACTGCATGTGGAAGAGGGTGTATATCCAAAGGACAGGGACACCATGTGCAATTGCTCCGCTTGTACACTGCAGAAGGGCATCTAGCTGCATTGGCCAGTGGGGTTTGATTTCTAGTTGGTACTCAGCTCATCAAGTCTTGCCTCGAAGGCTCTGTGTCTCTATGTGGAGGTGGATCATTTTCCAGTTCCCATAAAGGCGGAGTTTAGATTGGTGGTTGCCCTGGCATAAAGGTAGATCAAAGTGCCAATAAAGCGTATTTCAGGCCAACAGAAAGCAGTAATATTGACATGTTTATCTAAATTAATCACTTTTCTTTAGCAACATAGATCTTTTGAGGAAATTTTAAGTATCGATTTTTCCAAATGAAGCACATAAAATATACATAAATTTTAATTTTAATTTTGGTTATTCACGAAGTCCTTGTTGAGAATTGCTAGTAACAAGCTGTTTTAAAAAAATTATTGTAAGCAACATAAGTAGCTAGAAATTCTTTTTCTTACAATTAAATAAGGATATTATGAGTCTCCAGCTCATCTCTCTTGCTGAAATCCCCAATAAAGGAAATGAGGAATATTAACATTTTCTTTGGAAAAATAAAATATACATGATTTCAGTCAGTGGGTCTGTTCTAGCAAACTGGTAAGGTGACATGGGCACTATCATTAAAAGTTATATAAAAGAGAATTCTTCCATAAGTTAGTAAGTCTGTATTATCTTGAGAAGAAAATTTTAAGAAAAAAATTTAAAAACCAACCATATAATGTCTGTAGGTTGTTATGAGGATTCCAGGCCCATTCTCAAAAGTGTGTGTGTGTGTATAAACTGGTTGAAAATTTGGATCAAAAAGGTGCAACTGTTAGAGAATTTGAAGATATGTAAGATTATAAAGAGGAAAAATGGAGTGTTTCTCAAGAAAAAAATTACTTAGTCCCTAACATACTTATTTTTTAAAAACTTAGGTATCTGAATCATTGAATTTCATTCACTTGATGATAACAGGCATTAGGCTATGTTATTCACTTACTCATTCCACAAACATTTATTAGCTATCTACTGTGCATTAACATTGGAGGCAGATATTGAGTCTTGGTTAGGGCAGCAATTTTATAACTAATTTTTTTGTATAATAAATTCCCCCCAAAGTTATAATTTTTAAATAATTTACCCTATATTGGAGGAGATACTGTTAATAGTTATAAAAGCAAAGCTCAGAAGAAACAATTTTGGAAACAAAGATAATTTGGTTAAGTTCTTTTTAGACTCATGGAATGGTGTAGATCATTGAAAGAGCTCTACTGTTGAATCACTATATTATACATGTGACACTAATATACTCTATGTTAACTAATTGGAATTTAAATAAAAACTTTAAAAAACTACAAAGAAAAGAGCTCTACTGTATCTCATAGCATAAAATTCAAAGATTAATGGGGCATTATGTAATGATAACCTCATAACTTGATATAAATATGACAACCATACTTTAAATTGTTTGTGCATCTATGATAAGATAGCAAACTTTCAAAATTTCATTGTTTTCCTTCAGCTGACCTTAGTGATTTTTTTCTGATGGTGTAATGAATTTATTAACAATCGAGGTTGGAATTAAGAATAATTCTTTTTGTAGAGTTCTTTAAGTGTTTAGATTTTCTGAGAACTTCCTGTTGACTTTCACATAAATTAATTTTTTATAACTGTTTTCATGTGCTTTGTTATACCATGGAACCCCAGTGTCTGTAGGAATCTAATCAGTTGATATGTGGAATGCCAGATGACTTGATTTTAGTGAGTTAATGTCTTGGTAATATTAAATAGGAGGCTGTGAACTTTCAGTACTAAGCTTTGATCCAGATATGATTATTCAATAGATAAAGATTTGCCTAAGTAGTCCTAAAGTTAGATGTATGTACAGATTAAAAAAACAGTTTTTTTTTCATTCTTAGTGTTTTCTGACATTCATGAAACAACTTATTCAAATGTAAATAGTTTGGCAGCTTCTAAATGGTACTGTATTTTCTGTTCAAAATTGTTTATTGTTAGTAAGTTCTTTCCTAAAAGATATTAAAACCTGCTAAGAACCACTGATTAATTACTACCATAAAATAATAGCTGGGTAAATTTATTAAGAGAGTTTGTAATTATTTAAAGTCAACCTCTTCTGGGGCACCTGGGTGACTCAGTTGGTTAAGTATCTGACTCTTGGTTTTGGCTCAGGTCATGATCTCAAGCCCCATGTGGGCTCTGCACTGGTCATGGAGCCTCCTTAAGAGTCTCTCTCTCACTCTCCCTGTCCCCCTCACCCTCTGCTCATGATCTAGTTCTCTCTCTAAAAAATAAAAAATAAATAAAAAATAAAAATAAAAAGATAAAGTCAACCTCTTCTAATGGGGAGTTGTAGAAGCAAAAAAAGTTAGTAATATTTCTTTTCTTTTAGGTCTCCTATCTTTGGGGGTAGAAAATCAATAAGTTATTGTATTAATGATATGTGCTCTGCAGAAAATTGAAACTGTAAATATGAGTGACTGGGTGGGGACTTGCTGTGGGTGGTCTAGCAAGATTTCCATGGGAATGTGATAATTGAAAGGTAAATAAAAGTCAGCCACGTGCAGCTCAGGAAGAAGAGCATTTCACAAGAGGGAACATGTGGTGCAGAGAGGCTAAGGTGGGAAAGGGCTTGGAGTATTCCTGGGAATTGGACTGCTGGAGCAGGAAGTGAGAGGAGAGAGTAAGGAAATAAAAGCAGAATAGAAGTAGAAATATAGACCAGGGCAAGGTGTTTGCATATTATTCTGACTGTGTTGTGCCAATTTTTGACAAGTTCTAAGCGAAAGTGTGATATGATAAAATGTAACAAATATATTATCAGAAGAGTTGGCAAAATGGAAATTATTGGAATATTTTAAAAGAAGAATTAGTGAAGTAATTAAGATAGAATCCAACTGGAGCAGATTGGAAAGAGGATTAGAAAAAGAAAGGGAAAGCACCTACAGAAAATTTTCTGTGAAGAACAAAATGGGCAGCACTAAGGAAAAATGGGTTCACAGTATTTTCTTCATTTTACACTTGATCTTAGCCAAAAGGTTGAGAAGCGATGTATTTTTTTTCTTTTTCATGAGAAAGTAAACTCTATTTCTGAATATTGATGTGAATGATGTAGTAAAATGGGAGAATTTGAGATTCAGATGAACAGTTTTATCATCTCGGAGAAAATCTTTTGAGTCAGAGAAAGGAGATGGGATTTAGATCCCCATCAGAGAGGTTAGCCTTGACCTTTGATGGATAAAAAACAAATTTATCCACATTGGCAGGAGGAAATGCAGTGAGTTTGGGTTGCAAATGGGGGCTGCCTGGTACAGTTGGTGGTCAGCAGATAGGACACTTCCATTTTCTTAATGATAAATGAGTCAGATTGAGTGAGTGGACTGGGTATAGGACATTTGAGAAGAGTGGAAAAGATGAGTAAAAAAAATTTCAGTATTGGCATTGAGTATATCATTTAAAAAATGAATCATTGCAGCCATTACATAAAACTCTGAAATGTGGATGGCACCTTATTGATTGTTTTACATAGTGGAATGACAAGAAGATACACAGGTGTCAAACAGAATGGTAGGGACAGACTTCTTGAAAAATTTTGCCATCATTCTTTCCATAACTTTTTGTTCACTTATTCAGAAGACTTTATTAGTAGTATTAGTATTATTTTAATTTTAAATCTCTAACCTAATCCCTCATTTTAGAACTACTCAGTTTCCTAGGTTAGGAAGTTGTCCCCCAGGAGTTCCTTAATTATTTCTTTGAGAGGTATAATCATTACTCATGAACTCCATGCATTGCTATTATCACCACGCTAAGTTTAGCCTTTGATATCTCCATCCCATAATTTCAGCCTACTGTGAGATAAATGAGCAGAAAAGCCAACTGCAATAATATGGGCTCATCAGATTTCTAGGACTAGAAAATGCCTTAGAAATGATGCAAGATAGCTCCTTTGGCGAAAGAGGAATCAAGCTCTGAGAGTGAAATGATTTACCAACATCAGTCCCTTTAATGGCAATACTGGAAAGAGAATGAGGCTTTTCTATTCCAGCCCTTTATGTTGTCTTATCATTCAGCACTTAGTTTAGGGAAAATAATTTCTTTGCTTGAGATCATAGCAGTTCTATAAATGAACACTTCCTTTCTGCTTTTGGGCTTTTCATGATTAGTGAACCTCTTCTAGTTTTCCAGAACATCATCAGCAGACACTCTCCTTTAAAGTTAGCTGACACTATATTTTTAAATAAGAAATGTTATATTGGGAATTTACCTGGACAGTATGCAGGATGGATTTAAGTAGCTAAAAGTAATTGTAGCATTCAGATGAAATGATAGATTTTACTAGATTTTCTTAAAAGAAAATGTTAGAGAAAACACATAAAGATTGGAAATAATTTTGGATGTGTCTATGTTAAATAAATATAATTGTTAAATATCTGGAGTCTGTATAAATCTATATTATCTTTTAAGTTAAAGTGTATGTGCCTTATCTACATTATCTGAGATCTAAGTTATGTTATCTGGATTAGCATTAATGAAAGGCCTGAACCTAACATGGGATTAAAATGGAGGAGAAATTTTAAAAATATATTGAAATTAACTGATTTATTTAAAACATTTTTTACTATTTAAAACAATAATTTGGAGGATGGCATCTTAACAGCTTTTTCTTAGTTGTTGAAAGTTTGATTTGTTTTAATGCTAAGCATCATAAAAGATGATTTTGCCATAACAAAATATATAGGTTGAATATATCCAACAGAGCAATAGTTAATACAGTTTTATGATTTAAGAAGAGGTGTTATCCTATTAAATCAAAATATATTACTCACTTTTTAAACAACAGAAAGAAGTTTGATTTATTAATGTACATAAAGGTTATAGCACAATTTTCAGAGAAATCAAACTAGATTTTCCCTATCCATTAATTTCCATTACCACCCATTCATTTCTACCCACTGGCAGTCAGTCCATTCATGCAGCATTTGCCTCACATTTTCTATTAACTGATGTTTAGCAAATCCCACTCTCAATCTTATCAAATGATAGGCACTAAATTTTTGGCAGCAACATTAAAATATAGTTTCTAACTGGGAAGAAGTAACATAACAGGTAGCACAGAATGCCTTTCTAATGTAAGGTCCATTAAGGTATCCGTATTTGGAAGACAGTTGAAGATTTGCACTTTTCCAGAGAAGATGCAACCTTTTCCTCATCAGACCTAATAAATGCCCAGGGGAAACAAAATAATAAGGCCCTCCATTATTGTCAAGGGAAACTATAAAGGAACAGGCTAGACCTACAGGCTGCAGGAGTGCTATTAATTGTAGATGTTATTATTATTATTATTATTATTATTATTAAATCTTTTTTGGGATTGGGGGAAAGGCTGAGATGGCACCATCTAGAAGATTTAATTGGCTTGTAGGCAGCTCTGTTAAGAATTTCCAGCCCCTGACATTTCGTTAACAGCAAAGGATCATACACATATGTTACTCTCTTCCATATGAATAAGAAGAATGCATATTTTACGGATTCCTGAATGTGAAACGCAAGGTTAATTTGTAAAAAAAATACTGGATTACTGGATAGGAGCTTCAGAATAATTGGACTAACTAAAGATGGTTAAAAAAATGCATTAGGGAAGTTTTCTTTTATTAGTACTATTGAGGAAGAAAACATACAAAACCTGATGATGCTATAATATGTTTCCTGTGTTATGAGAGTCTCCAATTTTTAGTAGAAGGTGTAACTTTGAAGAATTGAAAACAAAATTCTATGGGAGAGAAGACAACATGATAGGGGAAAGTAGTGGTAGGCCTTTCATTGATCTTACATGAAAAGTTCCATAAAACTAAACTTTGTATGTGTAAAAAGCCTAAAGCTAGCATGAATATTGAGGTCCATTTTAATTAGAAAATTTCATTCTTAAAAAAATGTTATGGTTTTCCTTAAAAAAAACAAACAACTTTTGTTTTCTTTGGCTACATTAGTGCATTCACCCATGTGTAAAATTTATTAAGCTCTACTAAGTTCTTCTCAACATTGAAACTATGGATTTTATCTAGAGTAATATCAGCCTGACATCAAAAAATCTATAAGAGATTTTACAAGTTTTCTAATATCACAGAGAAAGCAAAGCTTAAATTAGTCAAGCAAAATTAAATGTAATCTGGACAATTAGATAATCATGGTAAGTCACTTTTGAAATATTTAAGTTTTAATAATGTAAGACAATTAAAAACATCAGTTTGAAATTTATCATTATAAAAAAGTAATTGGTTATTATGCAGAATGCTTTCAAAGAATTTTCTCTGCCAAGTTTGAAAGCAGAGACCTGTGTAAATTATCAGTAAACATGATAATCTCTATTTTATGATAATGCATTGTTTTTCAAAGTATTCACATAGCTAATATTTTCCAGTCATGCAGTCCCAAGAATGTACTCTTTCAGTGAAGTAAAAATGTTCGTGTTCAAGAGCTTGATATCACCCTAAGGTAAAAATTACTTCAGGTAGTTGCATTTTGCATTATACATAGATATCATACATTTGCATACACATATGCACATATATAGTACACATAGTCACACATATGTATATACATATGTATGTGTATGTATATATATGTAGTAAGTTGTGATGCTATATTAAGATGTTTCATAATTTCTTGAGAGAATAGGATGGCTGTCAAAGTCATTTAGTTCTCTCCCTTAACTGACTTCATAATGGATTCTTAGTTGTCTAATGAGAAGTACACTTAATGTGTATTCAGCTCTTACAAATAAAATTTCAAACTGGAAATTATATATTTATTATTTCTTTCTTTAAATGCATTTACCTGGGCTCAACAAAAACTCCAGAATATGTTGCACATTTTCCATCCTTAAGTTTCACAAGTTAAAAAGAATATTATACTTTCATAGAAGCATCAGTAAGAATTGTTCTTAGGAGTGACTTAATGGAAGTTGGAATCTGACCAGATTTAATGCCTGATTATAAAACAATATTTTATATGACAATAGCCTTAAGGTAAAAAACCCACCTGAAATAAAGCATTTATGAATATCTGTCACATGATAGTCTCTAAAGAAAATTGTATGTAAATGAAAAGTTGTCAGTGAAAATCATGTAAAATGAAGGATACCTAACTGGGTTGAAAAAAAAAACAACAAACTGATGACTTCTTTTATAAAATGCAAAGTCCTTTTGAGACAAATTGAGTGATCACAACTATTTCATACATATGGATATTTGTAATTCAGGTTTTTGTTAAAAAAAAAAAGACACATTTGAGGAGAAGGATAAGGTTGTATCCTTTAGCTGAAAAGCCATACTAATTTTGATGTTCTCTGTCTTTAAGGAGAAAAGGGACAGAAAGCATATTCTCTATGCTACAGCAGACTAACAAAAAGCACTGGGAACTATATTATTGATTTAGTGGTCATCTGAAACATATGGACTCATCTTAAAGGTAGCCACAACTTTCCTATTGTTTAAAATAAAATAATGCTTGATTCTTATTCTAAACATGAGACTTGGGATGGCAGCAAATTTGAGATGATTAATAACAGGAATTTTGTCTTTGTGTGGTCTGAATATTCTACTGACTGGACATTTTCAAATGTATCAGAAATTCAGATGACAAAGATTTTGTAATGATTCTTGACTAAATACCATGACAGGATCTTAATACTTTCATTCCCCCATTCTTCTGCATAGTAGGCAAAAAGTTAAATGCTGATTAGGATATTACTCTATTTTTCATCAAAAGAAAGTCAGTGACACGTATTTAGTCCAGTATTATTTGAGCACAAATTAAGTTGGAATGATGCCTGGTGCAGGGATACCATAATTCATTAAACAAATATGTATTGTTGACTATTTGCAAGGTATTGTTTATGGGAAACAAAAAGAGGCCCTTGCTTACAGAGCTTTTCAATAAATAGAAGAAAATGATTTATTCAAACACTGACTTTGCTTGGAAAGACTAATTCTTCATTACCAGACTAGAGGTGTGTGCTTAAAGGTAAGGTCCCCATCAGTCAGTTTTTCTGCTACTTTATATGTTTGGGGGAAAAAAAAATCATGTCTTACCTTCTTAAACATAAATGTGAATTCCACTGTGTCTCCCATTTTGACACACTGGCAGCATCCCTGTTAATAATGGCTACTGAAGAATTTACTGTGTCACATATTTGTAAGCACATAGTTCAAACTTCTACACTTATAAATTCATCAATTAAGGAAAATATTATAAATAACGCCATTGGAGGGAAAATAGTAAGGGGCAACTGCTTTGTAATAAAGATGTATTAAAGGAATTACATTATATTTTTCTTTTACTTTTTCCACTACTGTAGGATATTTTTAAGAGATGAAAGGAAGGAAAGAAGGAAGGAAGGATGGATGGAGAGAAAGTAAAGGAAGAAAGACAGAAATCAAGAAGGAAGGCAGGCAGGCAGGCAAGAAGGAAGAGGAGAAGAAAGAATATAGCTCTTCTCCTTCAACTAGGCCAGGACTGATCCATTGTTTCTTTAATATCAGAACATTCCTTTTTTTTTTTTTTTTTTTTAAGATTTATTTATTTATTTGACAAAGAGAGAGGGAAAGAGAAGGAATGGGGTGCGGAGAAGGGGCAGCGGGAGAGAGAATCTCAAGCAGACTCCTTGCTGAGTGTAGAGCCCAATATGGGACTTGATCTCATGACACTGAGATCATGACCTGAGCTGAAACCAAGATTCGGATGCTCAACTGCCTGATCTACTTAGGCGCCCCCAGTATTAGAACAATCCTAAGGGACAACAACATCCCAGCAACTGTGCTGAAATAAAAATTGACAAATTAATGAGGCAATTCCTGGTCAGATTAAAGAACAAAAAGGGAAATCTGCACTTGCAGCATATACATTAAATTGAGGCTACGTGCTTTAGACCCTTAATGTGCAGGGAATACAGTTTCTTTTCTGTTTCTTGTGGAAGAAATCTGTTCTAAAATAATTCTTCATATCGGCTATTTTAGGGAGATACTCTGTAGTTCCAGATACCATCTTTGTCCATTTCTGATAATCTTGGCTGTGTTTTCCTTCCTCCTCATGCCTTCTGTAGGGCTGAGTATGTGGAACACATTCAGTACTTGCTGGCTGACTGATGATGAATAAAACCTTAGGAAATCTTTACCTGTGGTTTGGAAAATTAAGATCATCTGGGGGCAAAACTTAACATACTAACTGGTATACTTGATTTCTTGATGAGGCTTAAATTATTGTTGTTGTTTTTAAAGATTTTGTTTATTAGAGAGAGAGAGTGAGATTGAGAGAGCACAAGCAGGAGCAGCTCCAGGCAGAGGCAGAGGGAGAAGCAGGTTACCTGCCTAGTAAGGAGCCTGATGTGGGACTTGATCCCAGGACACTGGGATCATAACCTGAACGGAAGGCAAACGCTTAACTGTCTGAGCCACCCAGGCATCCCTTAAATTGTTTTTATAACGTTCGTGGAAAATTGAAAAAAAATATAACTGAAGACAACATTTAAAGCAAAAATACAATTTCTGAGACAAAACTCATGATTAAGTCACCATCAACACAAAAAGCATACGTAAGACAGTGAGATCTGGTAAAAGTTGTGAGGCTTGCAGTATGGGTCCCAGGTCTGGAACAGTTACTTTGGGAAATAAAAGGGGGCAAGCACTGAGTTTTCTTTGGTTTGTGGATATAGAGACTTAAAAACTTAGAAGCTGTGATGTTTGGACACCACACTTAAATTTTCCACGGTGCATACTGGAAGATTCTCCCTCATTGGATTGTTCTGGTGTTTTAAAGTACCAGCATAGAGCTCACCTAGCAACTACTAAAAAAAGAAACAGTGGCCTCAGGGGAGACTCAAGAAGATAATCAGAATTTTAATTGGAAGGCAGATATGGAAAACAGTGATAGGGGGAACTACCAGTAAAAGGAGATGGGTCTTTTGTTATTATTAACTATGGGAACATCCCAATTGTGGAATAGAACAGAGAAGAAGGATACATCTATATTCCATTGGTTATTTTATGTAAGTATGAGACACTCTGAATATAAGTCAGGATGAGAGTATTTTGTTAACCTGGGAAGTAGTCATTAGTAGTTTCAGAATCACTTCATATGCTAAAAAGGTACTGTCAGGGCAAATGCCAACTTGTTCTACATATGCTTTAGATTTTAGACATTGCCTTTAGTTTTCTTTTTTTTTTTTTAATTTAATTTATTTTATTGTTAACCACCCAGTCTACTCTAGAAATTGTCTTTAGCTGTAATTGATAACTTACAGAAAATCTTATAAATTTTTAAATATGACAGATAGTATATACAAGAATAAACCCAGTTCCCAGGAAGATATTTTCATCTCTATGTATATACAATTGTTTTTTGCTTCTGAGGAAAAGATTAATAAAAATCCTCTTTTTTGGCTCTGGTTCAACATCACAAATGCCCAGAGATTGGATCTCCATTCTGGACCAGTTATCCTCAAGTAGACACCAACCTCAGCAACTGAATCAGTGGCCAAAATGTGTGGTCTCATTGAGTGTGTTACATAGATTGTCTCCGGATGGCATAGCTGAATCCCAGTTGATCATATTATATCCTTTCTTTGTATCTTTCTAGAACTTAAATATTCCTTATAGGGGTGTTTGTGTGTGTGTGTGTGTGTGTGTGTGTGTGTATGAAAGTGTATGTTTTTTCTTAACATCTCTTTTCTTTGAAACCAGTAACTGTAAGAATTCGATCAGCTATAGCTTTGAGTAGTATGGAAGAGTTATTTAAAACAGATGATGAGTCTGTCCTATGTGTGTGTGTGTGTGTGTGTGTGTGTGTGTGTGTGTGTATATATATATATATATATATATAACTTTTTTTAAGTGGTTCAAGCATTTATTCCTTAAAGTGTTGTCCAGGGACCAGAAGCATTAGCATCACCTGAGATTTTGTTAGAAATGTAGAATCTTAGGTACAATCCATACCTACTAAAAAATAATCCACATTTTAACGAGATACAGATATTGAAATCTACACTTACATTAAAATCTGCATATTAGTTTGAGAAGCCATGAACTTCGAAGACTATCCAAAATCGAGAGTAAAAATATATGTTTTAAAATATGATTACCAGTTAAAACAATATTGAAGAATAAGAGACAGAAAAGATAGATAGACATACTGAGACTGAGCCATAACCTTAGGGTCAGAATGAACATTTGGAAAAGGAAGTTGGATTTTGACACAAATTGTGAAGACACATGTGAACTCATGAAAGTTTTTAAATGTGTGGATGGGATGAGGGGAGAGATAAGTGGGAAGGCTGCTTGTATGGCAGGATTGCTGTGAGTTCTGTTACTCTGAAAAGTTAATGCAGTTTGGAATTATGAATGTATTGAAAAGGAATAACATTCCATCCTAAGGAAGTGGTTTTTGTACAGAAATGCCAAGTAGTTATGACACTGTATCCACTTCTGACGTAATATCTTCAGAAAGACTGTCAGCAACTAGTGACGTGTATTTAATCAGGACAGGTTTATTGTGAATTGGTTTGTGCCTGACCTATCAAACAGGATTCTCCATGGTGTTACTTGGAGCTAAAGAGCAGAGCCAAGGTATTCTTCGAGGAATGGAAGCTTTATATCCTATGTGCATATGATTTGGTGGTGGGCAATCCATGGCTCAAACTCAGTCTCTATCTAGTTATGTGATTTAGAAGAGTTCTGTATCCTCTCTCAGCTTTATCTGCCTTGTTTTCTTTTTTTTTTTTAAATTGGGGAGAGGTAGAGAAGGGATGGCTTTACAACCTAGAATTATAAGATTTCAGTAAATGTTATATGTAAATCAGTTGGCATAGATTAAACATATAAGTTATGGTAATTATCATTATTTATTAAAAATATTTTATAACACAAGCCCTTGCATATGTTTGAAATACATTCTGGCAAATAGTAACAGTTGAGAATTTCACAGAATTCTTATTTGTATTTTGTCTAGGGTTTCTTTGGTCAAAAAAAAAGTATTATTGTAAAGGAACATACAGTCTCATTGTTGCCATGTAGAAGGATTCATTCTAATCTTGGGTAAAGCCATGATAATAAAAGCTATTGAGGTTTTGGAATCTATACAAGGCTTCTTGTCTTAACAGAGGAAGTATGACTATGGTTCCAGAAATGACACCTTGAAAGGAAGGATGGTCTTCTGGAAAAATAGAAAGGCACCAGATTTCAAAAATTTTACTTGATTTTTTTATTATGTTATGATAAAAAGGAAGAGGATAAATATAATAAAAAATATTCTAATGGTCAAATGGGATTCTTTATTATCATTAAAAAAAATTCTTGAAAAGCAGTTTCTTTTCACAAAATTATAGTGATTTGCTGTCATCTAATCACATTTCTACTCTGTTTTAGCTTTGTAGAATATTGGAAAGGTATCTGGAGAGACAGAGTAGAGAAAAGGAAAATTTATTTGAGGTCAAACATTTTAAAACCACTATGTATTGGTTCTGTCCAAAGAATGCTTTTGTAATGTACTGAATAGCTTACACTTCTCTGAATGCCATTTCTATTCGGTGTCTAAAAAAAAAATTTGGAATCTAGAACTGAATTTTGATCCTCAGTGTACTACACTTTCAAGATTCAGTTTTCTCATTTGTAAAAGGGCGACTTTAATATATATTTGAGCCACTTCGCAGTACCCTGAGAGAAACAAATACAATAGATATGAAGCAACAGTTACAGTTCTGTCAATGAACATATAATTTCTGAAGGTCCTAACTCCGTATCAGCATGTCTATAAATACTGAGCAGTCAAAAGATAGATGCTCATTTGTCCCAAATATGTTATCTGATTGTTATGAAAACTTAGGTTAGTTATGTACTGCTCACCTGAAAACAATAACAATGACTGACTTAAGGATTAGAAGAGATACAGCTTTATACTATATTATTTTTATATCATATTTTGACTTCTAAGATACAAGTTAATTTGTGCAAACTCAGTAGAGAATGGTAATTTTCTTGGAAATACACACTCATGGTTTTGGTTTGTGTTTGCTCTTGTTGTTTTTATTGTTTTGGTTAAACATCTAAATCTAGCCTGCTAGCATACTGGAAATTACATTTGCAAGAGATAGAATCTGTTTTATATTCTTAAAATATGTTTAAGCATAAATTATTCTGTTTTGGAAAGTAATCTTTACAAAGTTCTCTAGAAATATACATTTTGGTAATTCTCATAAATATTTGGCTCTGTATATAAATGCATAATAGAGTCAGAATGTGGCTGCTGGGCATAGTTAAGACATAACTCACTCAAAAAAATCCAGATTTACAAAACTGGATTGTAGGGACAACAAATAAATAAGGAGATTTGTCTTGTTGCGAATCAGTGTTGTGAAGTGTTTTGGAAATAAGTTTCTACCATTCTTAATGATTATAGACATGGCATACCATATTTAAAAAAAACCCACTTAATTATTTTGTGTTGCCTTTTTTCAGTTTCTCTTTAGAAGTTAAACACAAATATTTATTTTCCCAAAAAACAAACTGTGGCAAGTCAAGTTCCCCGAGAATCCTCGGACTGCGTAGTCTGAGAATGTCATGTCCGTATAGTCCATTCAGTTCAGTTTTTCATTTGACCAACTACATGAGTTATGCGTCCTTGTGACCAACATGATTTTAAGTGCCTGTTTCTTTCCAGAACAAGCCACAGTGTGCCACATTAGGGCAGGACTTTTTTTGTGTTCTTCATCAACTTCAGGGCTTTAAGTACAGAAATAAAATAATACATCTTCCCTCAATTATAACAGAGCTAAAAGAAAAAAATCAGCTAAATTTCTGAGACTAAGGTGGAAGAATCTAAACATAATCATCAAAGCAATCATTCTGCTCTCAGTTTAAGAGACTAAAAAAAACCAGCCCTGATTTTTTTAAGCACCTGATGAAAGAAGTGAAACCAAGTTAGTGTATCTCTATGGAGAGTAAATAGTGTAATGTACATTTTTAGAAACTGGCTTGAATATACACTAGGTAGGAGAGCCCTTGTCTCCTGATATGAACCCAGATGCAAAGTACAATATCCTGTGGCCTCTCTCCTTGCATTACGATAACCCAAGTTCAGGTCTCAGAACTTACAGATTAATTCTGAAAGTGAGCAACGTCTAGAAATTCAGAGATTTGTCTGGTCCCTCCATTGAGGTCATATATACTTCCTGCTTTTCAGATTTTTTTATTTGTGTCCTTTTGTGCACTAACTTCACTAGCTTAGGGTTCTTCCCAATATTTATTTTCCGTAGGTTTTTTTTTTTTTTTTTTTTAAGGTTATATTTATTTGTCAGAGAGAGAGAGAAACAGAGCACAAGCAGGCGGAACAGCAGGCAGAGGGAGAAGCAGGCTCCCTGCATCCCAGGACCCTGGGATCATGACCTGATCTGAAGGTAGATGCTTAACCAACTGAGCCACTGAAGCATTCCAGTTCTCCTTTTTAAGGTTTAATTATTTTGTTCAAAATGAGACTGCAAATTTCATATAAATGCTGAGTATATTCTTATGGTATTTATCCCAAAAAGAGATGACTGCTTTAGAAAATCAGATTGATAATTAGCAAAGAAAGGAAGTAAGGAGGAAGAGGGTGGGAGGAAAAGGAAAGGAATAGGAAGGAGGGAGGGAGCAAGTTTGGAAAAAAGAATCCTTAAATCCTTTAAAGAGCTCTGTCTACATCTGATATGAAAAATTAGTGCCTTATGGAAGGCACATATGATGTTCTCTTTTGGGCTGATTTTTTTAATGGAAAAAAATGCTTTTTTTTTTTTTTTAAAGATTTATTTATTTATTTATTTATTTGACACACAGAGAGAGAGAGAGATCACAAGCAGGCAGAGAGGCAGACAGAGAGAAAGGGGGGAAGCAGGCTCCCTGCTGAGCAAAGAGCCAGATGCAGCCTTGGCCTCCATACCAGGACCCTGAGACAATGACCTGAGCTGAAGGCAGAGGCTTAACCCACTGAGCCACCCAGGTGCCCTATAGAAAAAAATTCTTGATACTTAGTGTTTATTTCTAATCTGAAAGATAAGGTAGTAACATTTGATTGTATCCACTTAGGATTTTTCAATGTGAGTCACTTTTTGAGAGTGATAATAGATTTGTTAATATTCTTAGTATTAAAATATACTGAAGAGGGCATTTGTTACAACTTAAGAAAGAGTAAACTGATATAAAAAAATTATTTCGGGAACAAGGTGTCAAGGAAGTAGCTGCTTTAGGGTTTTATTATGATTTTATTTTATTTTATTTTTAATGCTTTCAACATTGGAAAATTTTTAATAGTTTTTTAAAAATATTTTATTTATTTATTTGACAGACAGAGATCACAAGTAGGCAGAGAGGCAGGCAGAGAGAGAGGAGGAAGCAGGCTCCCCGCTGAGCAGAGAGCCCGATGCGGGGCTCTATCCGATCCCAGAATCCTGGGATCATGACCCAAGCCGAAGGCAGAGGCCCAACCCACTGAACCACCCAGGCGCCCCTGGAAAATTTTTATGTGTAAGAAAATGGTTTTAGAAACAATCCAGGACCATAAGTAATTTAAAAAAAAAATTTCTATATAATTAGCTATGTGATTTTGGGCAATTTAATTGCTGTAGGCCGCAAGTTTCCATTTGCTAAAATAAGATGTTAACGTGAGCTATCCGGTAATGTTACCTCCCATTTTAAATACCATGATTCTTGAAAATAACCAAATGATATATGTGGTAGAATCAGTGATACATGTAGGAATATGTGCACACGCATGTGCAATTTCTTAAATTGAGCTATTATTCACAGACCATAAAATGCACTTATAGAGTGAACAGTTCAGTGGATTTTACCATATTCTCAAGACTGTGCAACTGTCACTACTATTTAATTCCAGAGGAAGTCATCACTCAAATTCATCACTCGTGGACATTAAGTCACTCCCATTCTTCCCTCCAACCTTAGGAACCATTAATTTACTTTCTTACTCTATGGATTTGCCTTTCTAGGGCATTTAATTTAATGAAAGCATACAGTATGTGGACCTTTTGTCTGGCTTCATCACTTAACATAGTGTCTTAATGTTGTAACATCTATTAAGTGCTTTGTTTATTTATTTATTTTTTTAGTAGCAGAATTCAGCCGTATGAATGTACCACATTTTGTTATTCCTCGGTTGATAGATATTTGGGTTATTTCCACATTTTAGTGGTTATGAATAAAGTTGCTATAAAAATTCTTGAACCAATTTTTGTGTGAACATATTTTCAGTATCTTGAGTACATACCTAACTGCGGAATTGTTGGGTCATACATAACTCTATATTTAAAATATATAACTCTATATTTAAATATTTTGAGAAACTGATGGACTATTTTTCAAAACAGCCTCACCTTTTTACATTCTAATCAGCAATTTATAAGGGCTCCAATTTAACTCTAAATCTTCACCAATACTTGTTATGGTCTGCCTTTTTTACTATACTGATATCAAAGCTAGACAAAGTAATTTAAGTAAAATTATATAGATTAATACTTCTTATAAACATAGATGCAAAAATCCTAAACAAAATTTTGACAAACATTTTCCAACAGTATATAAAAATGATACTACATGACCACTAACTACAATTTAGAATGCAATGCTAGTTTAACATTTGGAAATAAATAATTTCAGTTCACCATATTAGTAAACTGAAAAGGAAAAAAAAATGTATATAAAATCATATTTCATTAGATTAAAAAAAACATTTTGCAAAATAGATTTTTGATTGATGCTTTAAGCAACTAAACTAAAATAACAGCAGCAATAACAAAAAAAAAAAACCCAAAAAACAAAAACAAGAAAACAAAAAACAAAACTAATGTCGAACTAGAAAAAGAAGGGAAGGTCTTTAACCTGATAGGTAGAAGGTCTTAAACCTGATAAAGAGCATTTATGGAAAACCCACAGTTGAGATCATACTTAATGATGAAAGACTAAATGATCTTCCCCCAAGAACAGGAATTAGACAAAAATTCTTACTATTTTTTTAGCTTTATTGAAGTATAATTTACAAATAAAATTGATATTTAAAGTATACAGTGTGAAGATTTGATATGCACATAATTGTGAAAGGATTCTCACAGTTATATTACTTAACACATCGGTCACCTCATATATTTACCTTTTGTGTATATATGTGTGTGTAGGAGAGCACTTAAGAACTAGTTTCTTAGCAAATTTCAGGTATACAATACGGTATCATTGTTGTCAACTGTAGTCACCATGCCATACATTAGACCATCAGACTTTATTTTGTGACTGAAAATATATACCCTTTTACTTACCTGTCCCCATTTCCCCCAGCCCCCAGCCTTGGCAACCACCATTTCTGTTATTGTATTTTGTAATTTTTTTTTTTTTTTTTAGATTCCACATACAAGTGATACCCTGCAGTCTTTGCTTTCCTCTGTCTACCTTATTTCATTTACCATATTGGCTTCTAGTTTCATCCATGTTGTTGCACATCACAGGATCTTTCTTTCTTTCTTTCATTCCTTTCCTTCCCTTTCAGGGCTGGATAGAATGTAATATATGCATTTTTCTATTTCTTTAAGGAATGTCTACTTTGGTTGTTTCTGTTCAACATTGCATTGCAGGTTTGATCCAGAGCAATTAGGTAAGACAAAGAAATAGATGGCATCCACATGGAAAGGAATAAATGGAACTATCTGTAGTTCCATTACCTCATATTTGGAAAATATTATTTTACAAATATTTCCAAAAATTATCTCATATTTAGAAAATCCTAATTAAGCCACACGCGCACACACACACACACACACTCTCATACACACACACTATTAGAACTAAGGAGTTCAGCAAGGATGCACAACAGAAGATCAAGGTATAAAAAATCAGTTATCTTTGTACACAATAGCAAGAAATATTCCAATTTTGAACTTAAAATCCAGGTTCACTACAGTAACATCCAATAGTGCAGGCTGTTTAAGGACTTATCTCCAGCACAAAGCATGAAGAGAGAAGGTAAGCTAAAAATTTGGAAATAGTACTTAATTATTAAGTACTTATGTTAAAGTACTTAAGTAAAGTACTTATGTAAAGCTGAAATGAAGGCTTAGAGACCCTCCTTGATGGCAGCCACCTGTGCTTAGAGTCTGTGGGGTTTACTCTTAGGTCTAGCACAGTGTTGGGGACACAGTACGCTTGTTTAACTGCAGAGCACTTAACTTTGCAACTGTTCTCTGTATGAACAGGGGAGCCTCTTATTCCCTGGACTGTATCTCCTGATTGACCTATTTCCAGATGTTTCAGGAAAACAGCCCAGTTTCCATCTCTGATCTTTAAGAAAACAAAACAAAACAAAACAAAACAAAACTTTGGCCCAGAAAGAGACTCAGAGCAATTGAGTAAGACACAGAGAGTGCTCTCATCTTTAGTGTTTTCTAAAAAATTAACAAAATGGGAAAAGAGGAGTAGAAGTGTTCTATTACAACACCAAATCTTTGGCCTCTTTCTTTTTCATTTCTATAAAGCTCTCCACTGTCCCCAGGAAATATTGTAAATCAGCTATAAGCCACCAAGACTTCAGGGCCAGGATGATAGTTGAAGTTACCAACTGTTTAAAGTGTCATTCAAAATTCGGTTTTGCTTTGTGTGGGAAAGAATCAGAAAAAATAATTGACACAAGGACTCAATACTTACATAATTTGAAGTCTTTTTTTTTCCCCTCCTAGATTAAAGAAAACATAAAAATCTTTTAGTCTTTAGTTCTTAAAAATTTGGCCTAAATTAGCCCACAAGTTTTGTGTATTGTGTACTGTGTATACAGTAAAGCAACAGTAAAAGGCTGTCATTTATTGATCATTAATGTCATGCAAGGTATATTGCAAACATACATTTGGCCAGGGTTTTTCAAATTATTGGTTTTATTGACCTTTTGTGGGTTTTTTTTTTTTTTTTTTTTGGTGTTGTGGGGGCTATTCTGTGCATTGCACTGTGTTTGGCAACACCCTTGATCTCTACGCACTAGATGCCAGTATTATTCCCACTCAGTTATGAGAATCAGAAATGCCCCATGGGGCATAGTCATTTTTGACTGAGAACTTGATAACCTCAGCGCAAGTTTGAGGTAGGTATAATTATAATTCCCCTTTTATACAAAAAAATTGAAGCTGGGAAAGATTAAATACTTGCTCAAAGACACATTAACTAAAAAGTGCCAGAGCCAAATTTGAAAGCAGGTTTATCTTGATGTCTGCAGGCAACCTCTTGGTCACCAAATTCTCCTTCTGAACTCATATTTTTGGTCACACAGTAGGGGTTTACACAAAGGCACAGATTTTGAGAGTGACATATTGCACAAAGCAGCCATGATGGTTAAGCTGATATTCCAAGGTCAGATGACATTTTAGCTAACGTATTTGAACTTCACATACCCCCAATTACGTCTTTCATATCATTCTTTTCATTTCATATTAAAGGCTAGCCAGGGTATCATGGTAGAAGTGTGAATGCTAGAGTCAGAATGCTTGTATTTCAGTCCAGACTGTTTTTTTTTATGTGCATGAATTGGGGAAAGAGACCTGGTCTTTCTGTACCTAAATATCTCCATATAGAGTTTGAGTGAGAATGAGAAGAGTTATTGTATGTAAAGCATTTAGAACAGTAAATGGAACACAGGCTCTGTAAATGTTAAATCTCAGTTTTAAAATCTAATTTGTTTTAAGCCCATCACCTTCATAAATGTTACTAGAAGCACTTAACAGCTTTGCTTCACTGTGAGCACTAGCTAAATATTTTCTCTAATGCCTGAAGAGGATCTGAGTTTCTAGGATAGAGACAGCCAATCTTTCTTTAACACTGTTTTCCTACACATGTGTTTCCTGTATTTTGCTAATCCAGCTCTGGATGGACAGTTCTCTCTCGAAACTTTGTCTCTGCTGTGTAATCTGATGCTACTAAGCTGTCTGGGAAAGCTACAGATTTCATTTGTTTATTTATTCAATTGTTTGCCCTTCAAATAATTGTTACTTTCTGCTTTCTAGATTCTGTTCTGAGCACTAGGTGAGAATGAATGATTGTCTTTTCTAAAAAATGTTTTGGGAGATGTAAAAGGCAGTTCCATCATATCCATTTAATGGAATTACTTCCATTTCTTAAAAAAAAAGTTTTATTTAAATTCTGTTTAGTTAACATATAGCATAGTATTGGTTTCATAACGGAATTATTTTCAAATCTCAGCTTCAACATTATCTAGCTGTTTGACTATAAGCCACTTGCTTACCTTCTCTATGTTGTTTCCTCATATAGAAAAACGCCAGTTATGCCTTTTGCCTCATGGGGTTTTTTGGTAGATGGAGATACTCTGTATGCCCTCATAGCATCTCTCAAGCCTTTAGAGTAAGAGTGCTCTAAATGGTAAATTTTGTTCTTGCTCCTATATGTCAGCTCTGAAATAATAGTAATAAAAAGAAAACTATATGAGGACTTTCAGTTTGGTGCCAAATGTCAAGCTAGGTTTGACAGATGACCAGAATGGCTGTATGATTTTACAGTGGATTTCGGATAGGCTATCATAGTACATTGGTGCATCCAGAGATGTAGTCAGACTGACAGAAAGGGTTATATTTTCTCGTTATTGTTTAATGTGGTAGAAAACAGTCTGGTTGAAGGGAAGGATTTTTTTTTTTTAAACATCCCCTTATCACTGCTCTTTTGAAGCTTTTCCTGTGATGCCAACCCCATTGACATCTTTCATCGTCAGTCCCTTTAGCTCTTCTTCCTAGACTTCATAAAATTCGTTTCCTCTAAAATCAATTATTCTGAATATGTTTTGCTTCCCCAATTAGATTCTAAACTTGTAGGCAGTAAATATCTTTTTCTAGTAGCTTGTAGCACCTGGCCTATCATCTTTTATATAGTTGTGTTAGATTAATATGTGTTAATTGATTGGCCCAAAACAGTGATATTGGTAATCGACGTGTTTTGCTCAGAAAGTATGGGAGGTGCTGATGTAGTCTTCATTCAGTTGCTCTTGTTCAACGGCCAACAGGCAGGTTTATGTATGATTATCTGACATAGCTTTAGGGAACTTTGAGAAGATTTCATACATGGTTTATTAATAAAATTCACTTTTAAATTGGCATAGTTGCAACCTCACTTTTAAAAAACCTACTTAAACATGTTTCTCTTAAAGAAAGAACACAATGGCTAAATAGGCAACCATGTTACATGCTGTGCAACCACCACTTCTCTGTAATTACTCTTTGAACTGAAGAACTATAACTGTCCACTGCTGATGGCAGTCAGGCCTTACCTCTCCTGGTTTTTATTTACTAACCGTTTGGCAAACTATGGTTTTCACTCCATTCATAACATCTCTGGTGTATAATTACTTGCAGCCTTCACTTTGTATTTTTTATTGTATGAGTAGTGATTCAGGTCAGTTATGGATTAAAATACTACTTCCCTAATGAGACCATTGTGTGTGTGTGTGTGTGTGTGTGTGTGTGTGTGTGTGAGAGAGAGAGAGAGAGAGAGAGAGAGAATGAAAGCCATCTTCCCAACCCCCACCCCGCCGCACCTGGCTCTTTCTCTTTGTTCTCCTTCCCCAGCTGTCTTTCCTCACCTGTTCACCCTACACATGAGAGCCACTTGAGTCAGTCTTCATGGCTAAGTCTGTTTATCTCCCGTCTGAAGGTAGTGTGCACTCATCCCTTCAGGTCCTGGGACCATCCTGACACAGTCAGGTGTCATCCTCAATTCTTTCATTTTGCTTTGTTTTCCCAATGAATCCTGGTTTTGGAAACTAAGGACTTTCCTTTGTGTGGAACGGCCTATTGAGAACCCCGTTTACAGAAACTCCATCTCTGTCTTGGTTCCCAGTTTATGAATAACTGAAATTCAACCTTGAAACCCAAGCCTTTTGATCAAACCCTTTTTGCCCAAGATCATTCCTGTTTTCCTCTCTGATTCTTTGTGTCTCTGGAATTCTGGCCACTGTGTATTACTGTTTTTCCCTTTATCATCTCCCTACCCATCCTCATTTTCTTCCCAGCACTGCTGGACCTTGAGTTGAGTATTTACTCTGTTTTCAAGTACATCTGTCCATCAATTACTGGATATCTGTCACCTGCTCCATAAGCTGCTGAATCATCCCTGTGTCACACTCTTTGTGGGTAGCATTAGCATGAACTGAAGTTTGCCCTGCAAGCAAAGTTGTGAACTGAGTATTGGCAATAATATGTAGTCTGCTTGGGAATGGAACTTTCCACAGGGTGGTCCATATAACCCCATTCCTTCAAAAGAATTGCCCAAGTAGCTCTAAAATAATTGTATGAAATTGGAATTGAGCAATAGTGCTATGCTTTGGTTTTTGACTTCCATTTGGAAAAGGAAAACATATAAACATGATATAATGAGCACATGAGTAAGATTTGATGGTCTAAGTCTCTACATATGGTATATATCATTTCTCCTCAGGAAGAGGAATAAATGGTTAACTTTATTAAAATGGATGAATGCATTAGGCCTCTGGGTGTCATTTAAAAAATTTTTTTGCTTTTGTGTGACTGTATGTAGGGGAGTGTGGGCTCAGGAGTTCCTAAATGAAATATGTAGAAGGATAGACCCAAATATTGGAAGTTAGTGTATTTATTAGTGTGTTTATTTTATCTCCATGGTGGGACTTCTTATCTTTGAAAAATACCTATTTTATATGCAGTATCCTATGTAATGACAAATGGTAAGACTCAAGATTTGTCAATTGAATATAAGTGTGAGACTATCTGTTCTTAGGGTGCTTGGTTTGCCCAGTTTGTCAAGCATGTGATTCTCAGTTTTGGTCAGATCATGAGATCAAGCCCTGCCTTGGCCTCTGTGCTGAGTGTGGAGCCTGCTTAAGATCCTCTCTCCCTCTCCCTTGCCCATTCTTCCCCCTTAAAAAAACTATTGCAACAGGTTTTTTTTTTTTTTTCTATTTCAGTTTTTAAAATCGACATGATATATGATGTGATTGATGTGGTCCAATCACATATAAAGTATTTTGACCATTTGCTTCTCCCACTGTAAGCACAACTCCTAAGCTGTTGTGGAAATGAGCTGTACTTGACCACTTATATTCTACATAATTTGCTAAGTACTTCTGAAATATCATATTGCAACAACCTCATAAGGTTTTTTCATTGCTCTCTCTTAGGAAACTAAGACTCAAACACTTTGAGAAATTTGCCTGAGGTTATAATAATAAATGGCTGAATCAGGATTTGAACTCTGCTCAACAGACCTGGTGTCCACAATGGGTCCATGATTACCCTAGTCTACATTCTCTCAGGAAGTAGAAATGAATAATTCAAGGAAAGTTAAAGCCTGTCTCTTAAATCTTCCATTTGCCTGCCCTGGTCTTGCCAGGTAACAGTGTTCATTTCTCTCAGTACTTTTCTCCTCCATATGTATTGACCATTTATGGATGACACTCTGTGTAAAGCGCTCTGTTGGGCACGTGATTGAGCACCAAGATGCATAAGATGCTGTTCTCCTCTGACAGCCTCCTTTTGGTTGATGGGTCAGAATTTTCCCAATACAGATGATTAATAAAAATGGCAGAGTATGTCAAGTGGGATGGTGGAGGTAAAGTTCACTGTGATCTGGCACAGATGAAGAAATTTGGAAGATGATTCAGAATAGAAAAAGCAGGAGTTACTTTGGAGAAATGATCTGGGGCCAGATTGGATGGCCTGACCTGAGGCTGATCTGTTATCTCCTAACAGGCACTTTGAAACATGTTCTTGCATCAGAGGTGCTTTTTCTCCTTTTATTTTTAAAAATATTTTTAATAATAGTTTAACTTTTTAACAGTTTACATTTAAAATAGTTCATTTTATATCTACTTTCTCTCACTTCTGAAATATGAAGTCAGTGATGTCATAGGCCATGTCTGACTTGTTCACCTCTATGTCTCCTACATCTGTAGCCGTCCCCAGCATGTGGCAGGTTTGTAATAAAAATTTGGTGAGTTGGACAAAAGCATTCTTCATTCTGCTTTCCAATTACTAAAACAGTTCATATTAAAGAGTTTTACATTGTTGAATGCTCTTTTCTTTTTTTTTTTTCCCCAAAGATTTCATTTATTTATTTGACAGACAGAAATCACAAGTAGGCAGAGAGGCAGGCAGAGGCAGAGAGGAAGCAGGCTCCCCGCTGAGCAGAGAGCCTTATGCGGGGCTGGATCCCAGGACCCAAGGATCATGACCTGAGCCAAAGGCAGAGGCTTAACCCACTGAGCCACCCAGGTGCCCCTGAATACTCTTTTCAATAAATTATCTGGGTCCATTATTATAAACATGGGGGAATTATTAGGTTTATCATTTTGTTGTAATATTTCTATGTGTGAGGAAAGGGAACTTTTACCAGGATCTCAGTTTCTGTACTTCTTACAAAACATATTTTGCCCTGTTTTACTTTCTTAAACTACAACTCATAAACAAAATAGTCTAGTAAGATAAGAGACAATATAGGTTGTATACCACATAATTTTAAAAAATCAATATGGTTCCATATTGTCAATGTGAAGATGAAATATGAGGAAAGCTATTTTTATAAAGTTCTATGCATCTTAATGTACAAATATTCAGGCATGTAAATAATAGAAGTCATAAAAGTTAGTCAGCTGCTTATACCTAAATGTAGATGCTCCAGAACTATGTGGCCACATTTGCACACTAATTTTTTGAAATGCTGAACAACTCTTCATAAATTCTCAAACCAAGTAAGTTTTATGCTTCTGCAGGTTTTCATAATGGTTTGCATTCTGGAAACAAAAACCCATAAAAGGGAAAACAAAAAACCACAATAACAAAAATCCTGTGAAAGTGTGCAAAAAAATACTTGGTGTTTATTTGCTTAAAACTACATTCTAGGCTTCAATAATTATAAACAGGTTATTCATTCAGGTATATACTAGCATGTTTTAAAGCTGCATGGAGGTACTGATTATCCCTTGCACTGTACAAGATCTAGTATCCCTAACCCCTGCCTACTAATTGTCAGCACAACCCCCATTCTACATAAGTATCTACACACACACGTGCAATCACAAATTTAAAAGATACATGCCCGCAGGGTAGTATTACCCTCTTTGAAAATCATAGCTGTAAACAAATAAGGGGGTAGGCAAAATTTATTTTTCTTTTGTCTTCCTCTAAGGTACAAATTTCTCCCCTCACTCAGATCTACTACCACTGACACTGGTTGTCTTCAGTCATTCTTTCATCCCATCCCTTTTCAGCCCTCATGTCCTCAAGATGCATCTCCTGGGAAATATCCTGGGCTTTAAGCCTATGCTTTCTCAACCCTTATTATAAGCTGCTGTCATTGAGTAGTTTAATAAAATCTGATAAATTAACTCGGTGTACTACTGTTGACATATAGGGACTTAAATCTTTACTTGAAAAAAGTTATGTGTGCATTATATATATATGTGTGTGTGTATTTTTTTACTTAGATCAGAACTCAGACATCCTATTTAAATTTCAGACCTCTATTATACATCTGTGAAAAAAGAATTCAGTTTTGCTTGCTTTCCAAACCCATTACATGCTTTTGATAATCACTTATTATAAACCAGAATTGTCAGGTTATTTCGTATCTTGGAGATTCAGATTTTTCAACTATAAAATGGAAATGACAATTAAAAACTAAAGTTATTATGTCTGTAATCATTAAATAACATGTCCTCTGTGTAACATTGTTAGCATAAAGCTCAGCGCGCAGCTGATGTTTGTGCTTACTGTTACCAAAAAGTCTTTGCCTTTCACCTTCCTATGGTTCTTATGGGAACCCAGGTTCCCAGGTAGGAGTGATTTGGGTGGTGGGGCGGGGAGATTCTTACTGATATTTAGTGGCTGATGCCAGGAAGCCTCCTTAACATCCTAAAATTCAAAGGACAGTCCCCTACGAGAAAGAAAGATCCAACCACACAGTCAATAGCACTGAGGGTGAGGAAACCCTGCTATAGGTATATAGCACATAGTCTTCCATTTATTGTTAGTATTTGCTTTTCATCTGCTTTCTTTTATTCTTGAAGAAAAACAATCTCATGAACTCAGATTCACTGAGTTATTCCTGCTGTGAAAGCCAGGCTGATTGCCATATATATATTCTGAGAAATGAATGAGAACAAGGTATATAATTTCACATGCTTATAAATATTTATCTTTTAATTTTTATTGCTATTTTAAGGCCCATTCATTTTCATTTTTCCTTCTTTATAGCTTTTCTGTTTGAATTATTTATGAAGCTAATATCTTGTCACATCTTAGAAAATTTGTAGACTTTAGAAAAGAAGGATAAATCCAGCCACTTTCTCCCACTACTTTGGGAAAAGGAAGAGTGAGTGGGAAAGTGTTGGAAGCATTTATAGGTTGCTTTCAACATTAGGCCAGGAGGCGGTTCCAATATTGTTAGTCTGCTTAGCACATAAGTAACTAACATTTCCCTGCATGTTCTTGTTTTAATGAATCTCTGCTGCCCTTACTTATATATAAGGTAGCAAATGAATTGTGCTTTCTCCAGAATCTTCTTTGTATACACACACTTCAAAGAGAAATAGGTGAGACAGACATAAATGATAGCAGGAAAAGCCTGTTTGTGGCTCCAGATTCACTCATCTGTGGGACTATCTGACCTGTGAAATGCAAGGTTAGCATACGTTGGTGCATGGCAAGTGCTGGCTCTGCAAGTAAAAGCTCTCCAGGGAAGTTTTTATTTTGAGTTTCCAATTTTTCCAAGATATCAGAAGATTCTTTCCTTGCAGAAAGCGTGAGAAGCACTTAGGAGAATGAAGGCCTGCATACCATGTCTTGTTGTCTGAAATGTGTTCCCATTGGAAAACATTGAAGGATGTCTGGATTACAGAAGGAAGGAGAGTGAGAATGACTTTTTTTTTTTTTTTCAATTCTGGAGATAATATGGAATTATGAGATGAGAACTGTGGCCTTCTCTATGCCTTGCATTTCCCAGTTTGATTTTTTTAATGTGGAACTATATTAATAATGATTTTTTTAAAGGATATGTTTCAGTATGACTATGTGTAAACTGTTCAGCCAAGTCTATTTCTTGATGTCATTTTCTGACCCCTGGAAACATCAGAATTGAAATGAAAGGTAAGTGACTAAATTAGACACATTTAAAACCAAACACACATTCATTGTGTTTATTTCAACTCAGTATTGTGTGTTTGAATAGTGAATTTTTTTCCTTTTCATTTGAGCCCCATATGTTAAATGTGCATATGTAATAAAAATGCATTTATATAATTTTAATGAGTTGAATAAGATAGTGATAATAGCCAAGTGTTTTCAATTTTTTTCTCATGTCCTGTTTACATAGTCCTAGGCATAAATCCACTTATTAACAAACCCTGGACCATTTAAGTGTGTTTATTCCCTTGGGTGTATAAAACAGACTTAGGCTTTTTCCTTTGCTGCCTGGTTGTCAGTCTCTACAGCCAGGTTTCTTGGTGTGCCCTAACAGCAGATCTAAAACTGGTGGGTAAGCCTTTTTGAATTCATTGAAGTACCTGTTCAATAAATTCACAGGTTCTGGGAACTCTTCAGGAGAATGGGTGTCCTTTTCATTGTCCCTAATTGTAAATTATCTCTTAATTCTTACAAAAATAGAACTCTGAATCTATAATTCAGTTGGGTGTCTTGACTATGAGACACAGAGAAAAAGCAGCTGTGTTCAATCAGTGACTGCCATTGAGAGAGTTGTGTATGGTCTGGCCACTCTGAAGTTCAAAGAGTTGTTAATTTTTATTATTACATGAGAGGCCTGAGGAACAATATGTATCAGGTGCCTCTTCAATCATCAGAATTCTTAATTGAGTGAATTATAAACCAGTGAGACAGACTTCAATAAATAAGTCCAGAGCAACCAGTGAAACTCAGAATAGCAAAAAGAATTTGGAAAATATTAACCTGCCTATCAGTATTCTTAATTTTGATTCTCATTATTTTATTTCCTGGCATTGCATGTAATACACTTGTACAGAATTATTAGTCATCTGTTGGGTTTTATCCTCATAATTAAAGAAAGAACACTTACTATAATTTTAAAATACTTTTAATTATAATTGTGTTCCTTGCACAATTTGGTTGAAGTGTGTTTTTTATGGTTTAATTTGTTATCTGGCTCTTTCATTTATAAGAGGTAACTGGTTATTAGTAACAATTAGCACATAAAAACATTTAAAAATGATACCAAATTTAGTTTTGTGAAATTTGGAATATCTGTAATTTGCCATGGAAGTGTTTATTAATTCTTCCATAATACTTAGTAGTCATATGATGGTTTTAAAGTTTTGTCAATATGAAAATCTTAAGAGGTACATGCATTAATGGATAAAAGAAAACAAAAGTCACCTCAGGAAATCATTTTAAGTGCACTTAGAGACAAAGACTTACTTTTTCACAGAAGGAAAATGTTATGTGTATACATTATAAGCATGTTCTGGGAAGTGTGTTTGGAAATAATACATTTTAAAATAAAATGAATAATTCTCCAGAATTACATGAAAAAGAATTTTTAACTTATTTTGAGATAAGTTAGTGTTTCATAAATGACAAAGGATGGATAGAACCATGTTATCATTCTGAATAAAGGAAATTAATACTTTGCGGATTGCACAACCTATCAGTTTGATACTGAGAGTGATGAAAAAAAAACATTTTTTTCCCTTTTCACTAGTGTGAAAAAATAATTTAGGAAATGCACTGTTAAGTAGATACTACACATGTAGATTTGACTAGAAATGGGAGGAACCTTCATAGCTTCTGTATGAGTGGCTCTATTTGGATGTGTACGTTCTCCTAAGCATTTAATGGAGGATTGTTCTATTGCTTTGTAAAAGAATTTTATGACATTGAATTTGTACTGATGGTTTTTAATCCTTCAAAGTACTAAGATAGATTCTGCAATATAATATAAACACTATAATAAAAAGTTTATTCTGTCTAGTGTCTCTGTATCATGGATGGATTTATTATCTTATCCAGCACAAAGTACCTTAGTTCTCCATTACTGTGCATGGGCAAACAGTAGTTATGATGTTGAAATGAATAACCTTAAAAACAGATTATCATTTTGCGTGTTTCAGTTCTCTTGAATTATTGGATATTCAGTTTCAGAAAGTATTTCTAAATGATTGAGTAAAAATGATTTATAAATAATAGTACTTGTATATTTGAGCTAAAGTAGCTGGTATCTCTCTGTTTTTTCGATCTTTTTATTTACTCATTCACCAAATATTTCTTGAGTTCCTTCTGTATATCAGGGGTTATACTAGATGCTAGAAATAAGATTTCTTGAGGGTTTTTTTTTTTTTTAAAGATAGAAATTTGGTTTTGGTTAATTTATATGTTTAATTCCAGAAGTCAGCTGCAGCTTTCTAGTACCCAAATTGATGTTAGACAAAAATGTGTAGCTTTGTTGTAGAAGAAAATCTGAGTCTCAAAGGAAAGAAACATTGGGAAATTAAAGACTGATCATAACTTGGAAATCACTGTCTAGTAATGGTTTGCCAGAAGAACAGAACTGTCTTTTTTGATTAAGCAGTCTGTGAAAAAACCTCCAGAAGAAATCCTATAAGTAGGAAGTCATGTAAAGGAAACTGATGAACCATGCAATTTTTTCCCCATCCCTTTATTCCTGTTGGACAGCTTAAGCCACATTCAGCAAAATCAAGAATTATTTGGATTTTAATGGATTTCAGTGCCTTCTGCACAAAATTCTTTAAGTCTCTATCACTTGATATTATCTCAGTGGATATATTTGTTGTTAACTTTCAAAATTCAAATCAGAGGTATTTGATGTTTGCAATTTATTTTCCATCCCCCTTTTTCAAGTATACTGAGGAGAGTGTAATTTTCATACTGCTTAGGTTCTCTTACAAGTTTGGTCTCCACTTGATTGCTATAAATAAAAATCAAAATGTAATGCCACACTAATGGAATGGAAGTGAGTGTCTTTTCCTTCATACTGTCAGATGTGACAGTGGGGCTGTTTCCCCACACTTAGTTTGAAGGAATATAATAATTCAAAATAATCTGTATGACAGATTTTCCCAGTGTTTATTCTGGAGAACTATGTTAATAGGCTTCAGCAACAAAATACAGAACTTCTATAGAAACAAATTTTGGAAATACTGGGTTGGACAAAGGTGCACAGGTTTTTATTTATTGCAGGACATCTTAGCATCTTCACTGTGCAGTCTCATGCTGTGAATCTCTGACAGAGTGTAAGTGTTCCGGACTTACTTGTCAAGGATTCCTTGACAAGTATCTCTGTAATACTAATGTTCATAGTGTAACAGTATGCTCATGTTTATAATGTCATATGCACTCTTTCCAAATGTATTGGTCAAGGACTTCTTGAAAAACCTGTCATGATGAATGCACCTTGGGGCTGACTTTAGGAAGCCTTGCCCTGGTGGCAGTCTATAGCCTCCGAAGTCTACCTGATCATTCTCAAATTGCAGAATTCTAGACCAGTTCTGAGTGAGTTTCAGGTAATTTGTATCCTCTGAGGTTATCCCAGAGTAGATAGGACTTCCAAGGGTCTTGAAACAGAGCTGAAAAGAATAGCTATCAACAACAATAATAACGATGATGATAATGATTCACAAGTACATAGCATTTTTTTTTTCCAAAATGCTTTCAGATTGTGAGTCACTTTAGTTTTACAACAAATTTGTGGTAAATTCAGCTTGTCATGTTTTTGTTTTTGTTTTTTCTAATTTATGTTTGAGAAAACGTAGAAAAGTTCAAAAGCTTGTCAAGTTTTCATGTCAGGTTTATACTTCCTTGTCCTTACCTATTGTATAAATAATGCCTTATTAAGATAATACTTTACATTGTACTAGCTGAGAGTTAAGGTCTAGGTCAGGGGTCAGCAAACTGTGGTGCAGGGTTAGGCAAACTATGACCTATAATCATAGAGACCATTGGGCTAAATCTGGCCGAATGCTTTTTTTGGGGGTTTGTTTTGTTTTGTTTTCAGTAAAGTTTTATTGGAACATAGTAATACATTTGTTTATGTGTTGTTTGTGACTGTTTTCATACTACAAAGGCAGACTTGAGTGTTTTCAGCAGAGACCATATGGCCTGGAAATCCTAAAATATTCACTATTTGGCCTTTTTTAGAAAAGTTTGCCCAGTGCACATCCAGACCATGGTCTGAACTAGAGGCTGTATGTAGATGTTAGTGCTATTTATATTGTACTGTGTGATAGTTAGCAGAAAACAGGGAGGTAGTTACCCCAAAAAGAAACCTACATTTGTACTGTTAGTATAAATGACACTCATTTGTTAATTTACACACACCCCTATGCATTAATTACGGGTGTTAGCACACCGCGATGCTAGCTGAGCCTGCGTCCTTCACGCATAGGGTTATTTAATTATTGCTGCTAGAGGCCTTAATCAAGTCCTTCTTATAGAAAACAAACAAATGATTAGCCTTTACATTGCAGGCATAAACAGGAATTTGACTCATGAATTTCCTAATTATACTGCACCATTTTGAAAATCAGTTGGCATTCAAATTCTTGCTGTTACTCTGTGTACAATTTCCTTTTTCAGGATAGAAGTATAGGATAAAAAAATTGTTGTTAAATATGTTAAGATTAAAGTTAGGTTTAATTTAAATATTTTTTCCCTACTTGCTCATAAGAAATGATTAAATTGAAGTAGGGGAGTAATTAAGTGTCAGCTGTATATCAGCTGCATGCTATGCTGCACATTTTATATGACTCTTGCTAATTTATTCTTACATTAATGCTATGAGGTAGGTTTTATTATTTTCATTTTAAATATGAGATAGTTAGGACTCAGGATGTGAAATAACATGCCCAGTGCCACATGAGAAAGTAGTTTGTGATGGGGCCTGATTGGGACTCCTAATCTTTGAGTCTGGCTGTGTGTTCCTCATTGACATGGTGCCTCGGCCATGAGTCCAAGGCCCATTCTCCACGTTTTCTGAACCAGTGCCTAGAATGGATCAGCTCTTCCTATTATTTTTTTTTTTTAATTTCCACGATGTGCTTTTAGTTGTGCATAACAATTGGTGGGTAAATTTCATACCCCAGTTTTATAGCAGTAGATTATCCTGTTTTATCTTTTAGCCATGTGAAAAATCAATTCTGAAATAAGATCTATGAGTTTCTTTTTAATTCTCTTTGAACAAAAACAACCAAGTTCTGCATATTTTGAGTGCTGAAGCCAATTTTGATTTTACCAGAGATACAAGGTGGTTCATAGTTTCTCCTTTCTCCTTCCTTCCATCATTTGTCAGAAGTTAAATGCCAAAAGGTCTTCCACAATTAAATTTGCTTCTTATGTCATCGTCTTTTAAGGAGTTCTTTCAAAGAATAAGGAAAGGTACCTATAGGAAATTATTTCCTTTTCTGTACTATTTTCTTTTTTTTTTTTTTTTAAGATTTTATTTATTTATTTGAGGGAGAATGAATGAGAGAGGAGAAGCTCAGAGGGAGAAGCAGACTCCCCAAGGAGCTGGGAGCCCGATGCGGGACTCGATCCTGGAAGTCCAGGATTATGACCTGAGCTGAAGGCAGTTGCTCAACCAACTGAGCCACCCAGGCACCCCTCTGTACTATTTTCTAACACGTTCTTAGTGTCTTTGCATCATATGTTATTTTCTGAGAGTTATTTTACAATGCATTCTTCTTTACTTTGTGTGGAAGACTGATCTCAGCTAGACAGTGAGCCGCCTTTTATTTTTCCAGAGCTGCTCTGAAGTCCTCACAGAGAGGAATTTTTATTGAGATATTGCTTCTCATTCAGATTTTTATAAGGACAGTGGGTTATTTCCTAAGACATGATTCTCTTACTTACACAGTGGAGGTTACTCTTGGTTAGGGTCATACTCCAGTCCTAGGTTTTATAGAACATTTTCACTCTTAAAGAAGATTCTGTTGGACAGTCCTGGTTTAGAAAGTAGCATAGAAATGTCCTTAGACTGTGTGTTTTGTTGCTAATGACATTTGTGTATTAGTAGCTTATCCACTCTAGGGTCTCACTTTCTCATGTGTAAAATGTAATACAAAAACAAAAACAAACCCAAATAAACAAAAACAATTATATGGGCACTCCATCTGTACTTGATGCAGACAAATTTTAAATATTTTACTTGCAGGTTATTATAGATGTGTTTCCAGGTGCTCTTTTCTTGGTAGAGGGCTTAGTTAATTTGTTATTCTTTATCACTTTTTCAAGACTTTCAATACAGGAATCTGTTAGAAAGAAAATTAGAATTCTAATTTCTTATTTAAATTTCATGTGAAAAAAAATAGCCGATTTGGATTATTTTAGGCAGTTTAAGAAGTATGCAGCTTTGATCTGATTTGTTAATGACTTTGGTTGTTATTAATACCATTTCTTTTAGAGTTTTACTCAAAGTTGTGACTCTGAGGCCAATTAAACAAGGTTTTATCATGTGTTACAAAAGACCTTTGGTTTGATTTTTTTTAATCTGTTAAACAAGAGAATATTCATTCCAGTTTTAAAACTCTAAAACTCTAGATTTCTAAGTACCATTGCACTTTGGGATCATTGTTTGTAAAAAGATAAATTCAGTCAGAATTTCAGAGACTATAAATGGGATTAAACTACAAGTAGGAAATAATTACATTTCTCAGTGTGTTGTGTTTAAAGATAGGCCTTGGATAGTAATGTCTTCACAGGAAAGTCCCTTAAAAATTTAGTTGAGTACTATATGATTCTACACAGTGGATGATTCAGTTATTTTTGCCAAGTTAACTACAGTATGTAAAAGCATTCTAATCAATATACATCCCATTAGAACCAGAAGATGTTTATCACATTTACCAGACTAGTATCCCTGAAGGTAGTATTTAGAAATGACTAAACATAACTTTAAATTGTATACTTCTCCTATACATAATTGATGTAGTTGCTTTGAATTGTTTTAATTGGATGGAGCATTTGGTTTAGTAACTACACATCAAGTACCATGATGGCCAATTTAAGTGAAACCTGAGGTAACTGTTTTGACCAAATGCAGAGAATGCCATTTTATATACGACCTTTCTGATTTTATAAAGCTTTCAAGGCAAGTAGAAAACTGAAATTTATTTGAGACCATCTTAAAATGTCACTAGTCTAACCATGCTAAAGATTCACATTCTATCCAGTACAAATATGTGACCTTAACACATGCCATTATGATTAATAAATCCTAAAAATAATCTTAATTAAGAATATTTGAGTGTTTGGATAAGTTACTATAAGTATACATGAAACATTAGATTACGTGTAGGAAACAATACTAGTATTTCATAGAAGGTAATGTAAAAAAAAAGTAGCTCTATAATAAGGCATTATTTTAGTGGGATTATCTGCATTTCAATTTTTATTTTGTTTTAACTTAAATCATTTGCTTCCTAGAAATATGCTATCAGCCTTTAGAGTACGTGTGATTAATTTGCTAAATTTCCATAATATAGAGGAAAGAGCATATAATTTGGGGTCAGAAGTGCTGATTTCTACCACTTAGTCCTTCAAGTTTTATTTTTCTCTGTCACGTTTATTGAATGTTTACACTGTGCCAGACATTGTGCTAAGAACTGTGTATAAAGTGATAAGAAAACAGATATTATGTATGCCCCATTGGATTTTTTACTTTCTTAACTGACTTTGGCTACATCATTTTGATAATTAATAATATCATACCACTAGTTTTGTGAATTTAAGTGACATTTGTTCTATTCTGCAGCAAAGAGGAATCAGTTTGGAAATGTCCGATTAATCAATCTTGAACTGCCTCAGAATAATATTTTAATAGAAGCTAATACTAAAACGCTTTGATTAATCTTGCCCAAATAAAAATGTTTCCAGTTGTTAAAGTTCTTTACTTCCAATATGAGAATATAGTAACTAAATTCAGCCTATTGTGGCAAGTAAATCTTGCCTATGAAAAGAAACTTAATCATCTTCATCCCACATTGCTAGTTTCATAGAAGCTAAGCAGGAAATTAAGAATGGAAATTAATTACTCATTAAAACACATTTATTAAACAACTCTTATGTGTACACACCAGGCGAGCAGCTGAACAAAGGAAGAGGAAGAAAAAAGGCACTGCTCTTAAGCAACCAACAGTTTGTATAAGGAAGCATTAATTATAATAATGTCATGGCTAACGTCATTAAGTAGACATTATCTATACATGAAATACTTTACAGTCTGTCATTATTGAATAAGCGGTTTTGCATTATTTTACTGCTATGAGCCACAGCCTCTCTACAGAGCAAGTTAGACATTTAGCACATGGGTAAATGAAAAGAAATGTTCTAAAAAATTCTATGTAGATTCCTAAAACTGATTTGTTGTGAAAGAGCCTAAAAAGGATTTTAACTGCAGACTCTCTGTCCTTTCCATTTCCTTTTTTAGGGAGAATGAGATGAAACATTGAAGTATTGCATATTGTCAGGAAATGCCTAGATTCTCTAAGGATTTCTAGTTTCTTAATGATTCACTGTACTAGTTGACCCTGACAATTCATTCAAGTCATTTTTCCTCTCATTTTATGAATATTTTATTCATATTTATAAACTTTATTTTTTAAGATTTTATTTATTTATTTTACAGAGAAAGAGACAGCGAGAGAAGGAATACAAGCAGGGAGAGTGGGAGAGGGAGAAGCAGGTTTCCCGCTGAGCAAGGAGCCTGAGACGGGGCTCAATCCCAGGACCCTGTGATCATGACCTGAGCCAAAGGCAGACGCTTAATGACTAAGCCACCCAGGCATCCCCATGTTTACAAACTTTAAGGTGGTTGATTTCATTACTTATATTGATAGATTTATGTATAATTATAAGTTTAATCTTTCAATCTCCATTCAGAATAGTTCCCAAACTACTCTAGGAGAATCATATTAATTTAAAAACAAAAAAAAGATGGAGTCGTCTATTCAGTATTTTAATTCCCCCCCCCCTTTTTTTTTAATTAGAGAGAATGGTGGCGGGGGCAGAGGGAGAGAGAATCTGAAGCAGGCTCCATGCCCAGTGTGGAGCCCAATGCAGGGCTCTGTCTCACAACCTAGAGATTGTAACTTGAGCCAAAATCAAGAGTGGAAAGCTTAAACAGCTGAGCCACCCCGGAGCCACTATTCAATGCTTTAAAAAAATTGTGGCTTTTCTACTCTTTTCCCATCATGTTTTCCCCGTAGGTTGAGTATTACTTGCAACACTGTACATTTTGAACATAATTTACTTCAGATGGCTGTAACATACACATGTCCTAAGCTATTAGGTACTGCCATGAGCTATATTTACTAGCAGATATTTCCCATTCCACATACTGTACATGTGGTGCAACTAGTTTTTTCCCCCTCAGTTATTGTAATAATATCAGAAATCTATTAAGTTTTTGTGTCCTATGCTTTTAGGTGCCAGTGAGTTTTCTCTAGTAATACAAGATCTGAAGTAGTACTGTCTTTGTTGAGACTGCTGTAACTAAGTATCATCCACTGGGTGGCTTACAAAAACCAGAAATTTATTTCTCACAGTTCTGGAGATTGCAAATCTGAGATCAGTGTGCAAACATAGTCAAGCTCTGGTTGTAGGGTGTAGACTTCTTAGTGTATCTTTATATGGTAGAGAGCAGAGAAGGGAAATAAGCTCTCTCAGGACTCATAAAGGCAGTGATGCCATTCATGGGGGCTCCAACTCTGACAACCTCATGTAACCCTAATTACCTCCCAAAGGCTCCAAATCCTAATATCATCGTACTGAGAAGTAGGGCATCAGCATAAGAATTTTGGAAGCATACAAATATTCAGTCCATAATAAGTACTAAATCAGGATGCTGCCTCTGGTTTGCAACATATATTTTCTTCTTTGATAATAAGATGAATATATGCTTATGTCGCATATCTATTTCAAGCCACCTAATGCCAGGATTGGACTAAGATGTGAGATGACCCCAGTAATCTATAGAAATCAGCTGTCTTTTTTAAAACTTAGTTCACTTACCAGAAAACAGCTTTTTGGGAGACTTTGATTGTTGTTCATTAAGGTGTTGAGGCTATAAATATATTTTTGTTTTTATTCTTATATTGCCTCATTCCCCTTACTTTTTAAAAGTAGAGTTTGGATGTCACTAACCAGTAATGAAAAATGACACTTTTTGATAATAGAGTAGGCAATGTTCAACTTTAAAAGCAGGCTTACATTTTTTAAATACTGTGAATAGACTTTATCTAGGTCTACTCTAAATTTGTTTTGTGCATCTTACTCATTTTTGATAAAACAGTTAACTTTATTTCATCTTCTAGATCTTTCTGTCACCTTTTTTTTCTTTTACTAGTCCACAGTTAATGATTCCATAGTCAAAAGTTATTTTTCTGTTTGTCCTACGCACAGGTTTTATTTGCTTACTCAGTGATGCATTTGTTATCATGTAATATCCCTTAACAGGATCTTGGACTTTTAAAGAATTAACTAGAAGTTTGAGTTGCTCTTTTTATTCTCTTCTATTTCTTTCCTGTTGTATTTTATGTTGCAGAAGAGTTGATCCCTTTGTGTGCCCATTTGGTTTATTTTCCCATAGGGTATTATTTAGTAAGAGGCCTATTTTATAGAAAGGGAAATCTTGGACTTATTACAATGTAAGATAACTTATTATACAAGATTGTGGGATGGAGGGTACTTTTTTTTTACTAATCTAAAAACTGCTGTTGCTATTAAACTATAGTATAGTTTACATATAAAGTCTGTGACAGATAGGGGCGCCTTGGTGGCTCAGTCGTTAAGTGTCTGCCTTCAGCTCAGGTCATGATCCCGGGGTCCTGGGATCGAGCCCCACATCAGGCTCCCTGCTCAGTGGGAAGCCTGCTTCTCCCTCTCCCACTCCTCTGCTGTGTTCCCTCTCTTGCTGTATCTCTCTCTGTCAAATAAATAAAAATCTTAAAAAAAAAAAAAGTCTGTGACAGATAATATTAAATGACCTACTGGAGAATACTGAGAGAAGTGGGGAGAAATCAACAGAAAAGTTATTTGATTGATTGCTTAATTTTACTTACAAATCAAAACATATTTTTAGCATTTTCTCATTATCTGGGAGGCTTAAGAAAAAAGACTTATGGTGAAAAGAGTGATAATTGTCTAGAGCTTATATTATTCAAAGACATTTTAGAATGAGAACAAAAACTTTATTAGAGTTATTTCCCAACTTTTGTTTTTATTTTAAAGTTAGAATGGAAATATACAATATACAGTTCTTCTCTGTGTACAAATTCAGTGACGATATCTAATATCAATTTAGGTGTCTCTTTAAAAATATTATTATGTATTTAAACTATTTCTTTTTGTAAACAAAAATAGCATTTACATATATATTATATAACAACTTCATATTGAAAGATATTACCAGGGAAGTGATAACTTACTTAAAACCTTTATCAATACTGCCCAAAAGGACTTCCTGCAATGATAGAAATGTTCATAATCTTTGATGTCCAGTATGGTAGCCAGTGACCACATATGACTGCAAGAATGTGGAATTTGGCTATTGTAACTTAGAAACTAAATTTTTGATTTTATTTAATTGTAATTAATTTTAATTCACATGTAAGTAGGCATACAAGTCTGATGGCTAAATACTGGACAGTTGAGATAGAAAATGTTTTTTTTCCTCTAACATGGACAAACATGTAAAATTAAATATAAGAGAGGTAAAGATAGATAAATTTATAATTTATTTAATGCTTATTATCAATATATAAATGTATTTCCAGTGGAGTAAAATAGTAGTTGTGTTATTACTGATGATACTACAAAGTATTTATTGTAAATAGTTTCTTATTCTACCCACATTAACTTTTTTCTTTCCTTTTAAAAAGACATTTATTTATTTGAGAGAGAGAAAGAGAGCACAAGCAGTTGGAGGGGCACAGGGAAAGGGAGAAGCACGCTCCCTGCTAAGCAGGGAGCCTGATGTGGGGCTCCATCCCAGGACTCTGAAATCATGGCTGGAGCTGAAGGCAGATGCTTAACCGAGTGAGCTACCCAGGCAATCCTACCCACGTTAACTGTTGTAGGAAAATATTTCTTTTGAGAAAAATATGAAAATTTGAATTTGTTTATGAAGGAACAGACTAAATGAGTATATGTACATTGTCAGAGAGATGGCACAGCTGCTTGTATGACCTTTAGAGTAGAGCTTATGAAGTGGTTGCAATATCGTGGTATTGCCACACGTTTTAAAGCAATGTGTAATGATTTATAACCTGATGAGATTATTTTGAAAATTAAATCTTCAGTTTGGAAGTTGTTTGGGTCAAAAGAATTCTGACTTTCCAATAATCAGAAAGCACTTTATACAACTGTCAAGAAATAGTTATATCACATTCATATAGTTTCATTTTAAATGATAAAATGAACTGAGGGTATCTGGGTGGCTCAGTGGTTTTAGCCTCTGCCTTTGGCTCAGATCATGATCTCAGGGTCCTGGGATCGAGCCCCGCGTCAGGATCTCTGCTCAGCGGGGAGCTTGCTTCCCTTCCCTTTCTCTGCCTGCCTCTGTGCCTACTTGTGATCTCTGTCTGTAAAATAAATAAATAAAATATTAAAAAAAAAGTGTAGAAAACCAAGCTTATATTTCAAAATAAAATAAAATAAAATAAACTGAACTGTTTTGTATGATGGAATTAACATTTCAGTATGTTTTACAAGAGTCCAAAAAAGAAATCTCTTCATATTTCAACATGTTTTCTTAAGCAGCAAATGGACATTTTAGGGAAGAGTAAGATGGGGAGTTACAAGGCTACCTGAAAGGCTTCTATTTGTGGTGATTTGATTTTACAGGTCAGTAAATCAGCAGATAAAGGGTGGATTGTTCAAGCTCATGGCTCCCTCTGCAGCATGGGCTTGCATTCATAGAGGCCTGAATACTAGGTATTAAGACAAATAACTACACATACGAAATCTTTAAAAATATAGAATTGGTTGTGCCTATCAATGAACTATTTTCTTCTTAGCCTTTAACATAAAGTTATTTTATTTGATTTTATTTTTTAAAGAAAATAGGAGTTGTGACAATCCATTTAGTTTTTCTTCCTACTTGTCTATTGATTCAAATTTTAAATTAGAACTTGCTCCTCAGTCCCCAGGAGGTTTACCATACAGCATATATGTAAAAGGAATAAAAGTAGTATCTTACCAGATTTGCATTTTATAACTAAAATGAGAGGGCAAATATACTCTATCAGGCAAACGCATATATTACCTAACCTCCCAAAATATTTGATTGGGAATGTGTCTTTTTATTTTATGTATTTAAAAAAATGATGCAAAATTTTATGTGCTCTGAATGAAATGAACACTTTCCTTTACACTTTAAAGACAGCAAGAAATTTATGGATAATTTTTCTCCTATATCTCGTAGTTAGAATGCCTATAGGTAAATACATTTACTAACCTGGTATGCTTTTTGCTTTGAAAATAGGACGAAGATTCTCTAAATGTGCCTTTTAAAAAAAAAAATCTGTTTTGTTTTGTTTTATTTTTGTTTTTTTCCTTTGGGAAATAATTTTAAAAGCACAGGGGAGAAGAGTCCTAGGACATTTTTGTTTTCTTCAATAAAGGAAAGTAAACAATATTACATTTTCCTGACCTTACAGAATCAACACACAAATGCAATTAAGAAGGAAATATTTTCCATAAAGTATTTCTGTTTTTTACAAAAGGGTCAAAGAAATCATAAATACAGTCTTCTTACTCCTTTATTATATTACTTTTAAAAAATTCATGGTAATTAATACATTTTGGTAATAGTTCCAGAAACACAACACAGGTTTAGTAGACATGCCAGCATCACCCTATATTACTCAAATTCCTTATGTTCATTTTCTTTTCAAAAGTTTTTGAAATCTACACAAACAGACAAGGAGACTTCAAACAAACTCTTAGCACTTTCTAGTTTTTACTTGGGTGTCTTGGACAAGTCACTAACCATAACAAGTTAACTGATGAGATAATGTAAAGATTATATAAGACAGTATTTATGCAAGTACATTTAAAGTGGTAAGATGACCTAAGTATTAGTATATTATTTCTTATTTCTCTTCAACATTTGGAAAAAGTTTCTTGAGATATTCATAACGTTTTATGAAATATTTTATAAAAATTACATTCACTCTGTTTTCTGCTTCCTTTTTTTTTTTTTTTAAATCATTGCTGTTGATGGATGGATGGATGGATGGATGGAAGTATAGTTGACACATAATGCTACATCAGTTTCAGGTTTACAGCATAGTGACTCAACAACTCCATATGTTACGCTGTGCTTACTCTTGCCAGAAGGGTAACTACCATGGATTGATTCTCAGGAATTCAGTAGTGTTTTAGTTTAACTTCATATTACTACATGGTATTTAGGAGGCAGAGAAGAACATCAACTTAGAAATATTAGATTCAACCATATTAAACTATTGCTGTTTTACCAGTTTTGATCTGAAAACAGTAACTTCATGTTTCAACATCAGGTGCTTTTGGACTAAATGATTTCAGGCTTTGGAGAAGCAGAATTCTTTGTAGCAATCATTCTCAGGTTGGAATGCGCTAGAGTTGAAAAAATAGCTAGATATTTGGTTCATTATAGTAATATTTTAGTCAACCCCAGGAAACTCCTAGAAAATTTTGCATACTATCTCATTTATTTAGAAAAACAAACAAAAACCGTCCATTTCCTTTAAAATGATTTTCAATGACTTCTATAAAATTTTAATTAAATTAACCATGAATTATAACCTATATAAATATCTTGGGGTTTTTAAAATTTAAGTATAATTAATGTACAGTGTTTTAAATACTAAAGAAAATGAAAACTAAAAGCCCTGAAGAATTGATAGATCCTTTAATAGCCAAGCATTTTTTTCCTTCTAGACTATTTGTTACATATGCAAAGGCCCATTGAATTAAAGACCATATGAAATATTATCTTGAAGTAAAATTCCATTTTCCTTAAATATAGAAATATATAATTGACAAGTCAGTTTTATATGAACCTTTTTCTATTCAGTGTATACAAATATAATTTATTTAACTCTCAATTTAGATTTTTTTTTTTTATATTATGGTTGACTTAGTCCTATTTTCATGCAATGGCCCCCATACTTAAAATATGTTTGCCTTTTCTCAGAGAAATTAAGTAGATTTGTGTTGGACTGCTCTGAGAAACTAAGTATAGATTGATAAAATCAAAAGTATTTGGAAGTTTACTTGAAAATTCTCTACAATAAAATAATTCATGAAAAAATTTGTATAAAGCTAACCTGTGTTAGTTCTGTCAAATAAAGGGCCTTCAAATGAAGGTGGTCTTCAGTAGAAGTTCACCTACTCTCCATTTTACTGTCAGAGAACATAGGACAGTCTGTAGAGTATTCTTTTCTGGTACCATATACCTAGAGGATATCACCCATTCATTTGTTCATAAGAAAAGTCATATCTGAGAAATGGTGGTAAGTTGGATGGTTAGATAGGGGTGTATTTAAATTTATTCTCCCAACTTTAATGCAAGAACTTTCCTGCTCTGCTTTCTCAAATACGACTCAGACTTTTAGAAAGGAAGCACTCCTTACCTCAACCAGGTTTCTTTGAAGTTGTATAGTGGTGATTGAGTTTGGGTGGGAAAATGCATGCTAACATTCTGCTCAGTTTTATCTGTCAATTTCATATTAGGAAATGTTTATTTCTAAGTAAGCAATAAAACAACCAAAATGCGTGACATGAGCAGAAACAGGGTAGACTGTTATTGTCACAGTTTTTATGGTCACTCATATAATGTTCCTCCTGTAAGTCCAGTTATTGAAATTAATGTAACAATGTTAACTCAAAGTTAACATTTGTAGGGAAGAATTGAAGCTGTAAAAGTGAAACAAAATCTTTGTCATAGTCCCCCATGAAAATAAAGTTTGAAATTTTGTTTAGTATAGTTTGTGTGAGCCATTCTGTATATATTTTAATATGTTGACTAATAGCCGTTAAATTTCATCAGGTGCACTGAACAGCTTGTGTAACAGAAGAATCTTCCATACAATTACCCTTCCTCTCTCTCATCCATTTTTCCCTCCTTCCTGTTCTCCTGCCCTCCCCTTTTAACAAGATGGAGCGTTTTTGAATTGAATGCCATGAACTTTGTAACAAAATTGCCACCTATGTGATGCAGAAACAAAGGCAGTCTGCAACTTGGGAAAGTACAATTATAAAAGTTCTTAGAATAAATAAGTTGAAACGCATATCACATTTTCTAACAGAAACAACACTTTCCGGCAAGATAAACTTCTCAGACCACTTTCACAAAAGACTCATTAACTCCATAATATACTTGAATCACAGTTTGTTTGTTTTTTTTTGTTTTGTTTTGTTTTTGTTTTTTTACCAGAAATATAGTTGGATGTTGCTCAATGATGTTGCTCAAAATGTTTTTTTATTCCAAGTGTGATGCCAGGAATGTACCTGCTGCTCCAAGTTGGTTTAGAGATACCCCTTCTTTTACTCCTGAATAGTGAAGAGAGACAAAAACAATATTAGCTATTCTAGTTGGCTCCCCTCATGCCTTAAGACTGGATTCCAGCAGACTCTGTGGGAATGTCATTTAGGTAGATTTAAAACAAGTGGCTGAGGGTACCTGTTAAAATTTTTTTTTTGAGTTAGCCATCCCTGTCCAGGCTGTTTCTTTCCTTCCATAAGCCTTCGTAATAGACCTTTTTGCTTCATTTGTTGTTTGAATTTTTTCTTGGTTCTGGCCAGCATTTCTCTTCCTCTAGCTGACTGTCGCACAGATCCACAGTTTCAGTGCTTTCCTTCATTTTCCAGTCCTTGAAGTATTCCTGGATGATTGAGGCTTTCTAAAGGCTTTCACTGTTAACACCAAAAGAAAAATAAAATAAAGCAAAACTCCCATCTGGTGCCACTGTGGGAACCAGACACTGCTAGAATGGCATTTAATCCCCCAAATGAGGGATAAAGTCTTGAAAATAATGTGAGGGGCTGGAAAGGCAAGGATAGAAGCTAGCAAGCTCAATGTATATAAGAAGGAAATAAAATCTTACTCTGTATTCCTCCTTATGCTGGCCTGTACCAATGCCAATTTCATTGCTATGTACCCCACTTTGAATGGCATAGATCTGGGTGGGAAGTCACCTGCAGGAGAGGCAGTTTTGATGAAGGAGAGAGGGAACCAAAGAAAAATAAAGGGAGCTGGTCACAGGCAACTAGCAGAGAAGGAAGGAAGCCAAAAGAGAGAAGGAATGGCCAAGTGGTGACAGAGCCCTTTCAGCCAATTTTTGAATGTAAAATGCAGAATGTAAGTTGCCTCTTGCTTGTAGATTTAGATGAAGCCTTTCATATTGCTAAACTTAAATGTTGATTATGCAAAAAGGAGTTACCTGTGGTATTTTATATCACCCTTTAATTTATCCACTGGTCATGATTAAATTCCTGATTTGCTTTATATTGAAGCAAGTACATTTGTTTCCTTACTCATTTTTATTTTATTGGAAGTATGTAATTAAAATTATGTGCAAAGAACACTCATGATAAATTAAACTTACTGTCCTTGCATTCTTTTAAGCTGGGGGCCCAAGGAAAATTTTTTGTGGAGATGCTCTTTGGAAATAATTCAAGAATGTGCTGTTTAACAGTGTGCAGCTTCCCTTCATGTCAACAGCACACAAATTATTCGTAACATGACTGATATTCTGGTGCCTGTTCTCATTTTTGTGAGGGAAACATGTCTTATCTGAAAGAAAAAGAAAATTTAAGGTATCTTTTTCATGCTTTTATTCCTTATTTTCACAATGAAAAGAAAATGAGTATGATCTTTACAGGCGGCATAATCATCATAGTACAGTTGATTACTAAGACTCCCTTCATGTACACAGCAGGATTAGTCAGCAGAATAAAGAATCCAGGGTTTTCTGCCAACTGAGAGTTTTTTCCTAGCTTGGCAATGTCCACAGGTAAGACTGGATGGGCTGCTTTCTACCTTACACTAAAGCAAAATACAATGCTTTAGCTTTACACTCTGGCATGCCAAATTTTGCCCCCCTCTGTTGTTGTTAAAATTCAAAATACTATTTAATTGCAAAAGATCTATGAAGAGAAAGCTGAAGTGGATGTTATGAGGAAAACCATTCTTTTTAAACTCAATATTCTTTCACTTCAAAAACCAACTAGAAAGGAAAGAGAAAAGAAAAACTCCTGTAGAATGATTGAAAATGATAGAGCTACCACCATTTATAATTATGTCCAAATCATGAAATAATGTAGGGATCTTTAGGTTAACCAAATTAAAAAAAAATAATTTTTCAAATTTATTTATTTTTTAGAGAGAGAGAGCATGTGATTGAGCAAGTAGGGGGAGAGGCAGAGGGAGAGAAAGAATGTCCAGCACACTCCTTGCTATTTATAATCATGTGCAAATTGTGCAGTAATGTAGGGATCATCTTTAGGTTAACCAGATTTGTAATTTTTTTTTCTAATTTATTTATTTATTTATTTCTTAGAGAGAAGAAATAGGGATCATCTTTAGGTTAACCAGATTTGTAATTTTTTTTCCTAATTTATTTATTTATTTATTTATTATTATTTATTTATTTCTTATTTCAAGTGAGCGAGTGGGGGAAGGGGTAGAGGGAGAGAGAGAATCTCCAGAATCTCCGACAGACTCCCTGTTAAATGCAAATTTTAAGTTAACTAAAACAAACAAATAGATACCGAAGAGGTAGAATAGGATGATACAAATAAAAGGAAGTTTTTTTTTTTAAGTCTAAGATTGAGTCTGAAAATATATAAAAGCCAGACTTTTTTTTCTTCATTTTTTAAAGTATGAGTTAATATATTACCCTTCCTTTTATTCTAGTACTTTATTTATTTATTTATTTTTTAATTTTTAAATTTGTTTTTTATGTATGTTCCATGCCCTACATGGGCCTTGAATTCACAAACCTGAGATTAAGAGTCTCATACTCTACTGACTGAGCCAGTCAGGCACTTCCGATTATTAATTTTTTTTAATCTAAGTCTTCTGTGACAGCCCATTTTTCTGAACTTGGTCAAATCAGGGTTTGTTTACACATTGGGCATGTCTTGGATTTGCATACAAGGGGTCCCCTTGGTTAGCTGGTTCTCTCTGTGAATAAAAACTCAGAAATATGCTGGGTGGCAGGGCAAGATCAGTGCACCTCCTGTGGCCCTGTGTCTTGGTTAACCGTGAAAGAAAACTCTCAGGAGATCAGAATCAATGACCTTGATTTTATTATAGCACAACTTCCTTTCCTTATCTTACTTACTAGCACATTTTTACAAGTTGGTGTGGAGCCTGGGCCTGTTTTACTTTGTTTTTCATTTTTGTTTACTGTTAGATTTTCATGCAAAACTTGACCAAAAAATCATTTTCCTGAGACTGTGCTACTCACAATCATGTTTGCCAGTTTTTGTTTACAGAAATTAAGTAGAGCCGTAGTAAATGATAGACCATTTTGATAGTTGTCTCTCCTCTAAACTCCCTGATTTTGTTGTTCTATATATGAAACAATTTTATTTTTTTAAGCAAGCATCTTAAATGAAGAGTAGAATTTCAAAGGGTGGTTAACATAAAACAAAAGTGTGTCTTAAACAGTAAAATAATCTGTACCTTTGGGTAACTTTCAATGTAGTGAAATAAATCTTTAATATTTGTGTCCCTGTCATTTCAGAGTTGCCATTGAAAAATAGCGAATTCGGTCTTAATTCCTTATTTAGCAGATTAGAAACCAAACCAATCAGGAAATGAATATCACATATCAAATATTTGTCTTTTTTGGTTATATCTTTTAAAATAAACTCTGGCAAACTAAGTATTTTGTATAGATGTTATTGTCCACATTTATCTACTAGCTCTTTTTTATTATGTGTTAGGACCTGATCAGTAAATGTGCCTATGGTGATATTTCAGTTTCCAGCTAATACATTTTAAACAAAATTGATTTTTAATTCATTAGTAACTTTAACAATTAAAAAAAGTTCTATTGAACCTTATGAAATGGCACATTTATAAGTGGTTTTTCTCAATATTTCTATACTTGCTATTGTTTTGTTCTTTATAAATGATTTTGATCAAATAACCACTTTTAAAATTACAGCTGATTAACTAAAAGAATGAGACTAAAAATGTCAACACGGCTATATTTTATTACTGAAAACATTTGATAAGTATTGAAACCTTGCTGTTGCCCTAGTCCTAGAAACAGCGCTCACTCTCTTCCATTTCTTACATGGATGCCAAGCCTTGTATATCAATAGTACTTGAACTGTTTAGTAGTTACTAAAAATAGTTTAAATCCCATACACTTCCATTGTTTATGTGTAGGAAGTACATGCAAAATCTGCTTGTATTGTGTGTATGTTTGTATATATACGTATATATGTGCACATATGGAAATACATGCAAATATATGAAATGCAAATATAATGTAGATTATATGGAAACATAAAGGGAAATTCACCAAATATTGTCCTTATATTAACTATATTCTTATTCCGACCCTAAATGGAAGGACAAAATCAATGAATCATGATAAATTTTGCCTAATGGACGGATCCCAAATGGATTTCCCTTGCAATGATTACTTTTCCTAGTCAACAGTTTTAAAACTTAACCTTTTAACAAATTATAATAAACTATCATTTGCAATGAAATATGAACACACTAATATAAGCCATATTGCGAATTTTAGTTACATAGGTTTATGTTGTGTTTAAGGAAAGAAATTGAAGTATTAGAAATACTTAAAGGCCATGATCGTAAATGGATTACATATTTTGGACAAGTGGAGTATCTTTAAGTGAAATTTCATGGCTCTTGGCAATGGACCTTATTTTATCCACGTCCAAATCAGAGTTAGGAATAGATTTTTTTGGAATTGTAAATAGATAAATAAATAAAGCTTTAAAAATAATTGCCTAGGAAAACCACATCAGCAACATTAAGAATAATGTTTATTTTACACAGGACAGTAAAAGACTTATTAAATTTCCTTGCTCAGGACATGACAATATTATCAAAATTTTGTTTCACATTCTTTAAATGCTGCCACTAGGCGGGAACCTACTTCCTGTAGTTTTGTTTTCCCCTTTGAACGATAGTGACGGAGCACTTGCATGATGTGTTTGGTGCCTTGCATGAGGAAGACATGCAAAGGCAAAGGTCCAGTCTGCATGCTGCTTAATGAATGTTTTTCCTTTTCTCTCCCTCCTTGTCATGTGCTTTCAGAAGACAACAATGTGGAAGGTGGGTGCTTTCAACTTTATTTTCCAACTCTCATTTGCCTTTTATTTCTTAGTATTAATAGAGTACATCTCGAATTTAGACGGTAAGTTGAACTTCTGAGCATTTGTTGATTTCTGGATTGTGTATCACTTTTCATAGAGAACACGCACTTGCAGCCCCATCAGACTCTAAGTATATGAAACTCCTTCAGCCCTCACTCCAACACTTGATGGATTCAAGTATCCCATATAAAACTTAGAATACTTATTGCAGTGTTCTGTATGGAAAAAAATGATACAATCCTGCTTCTTTTATTTTAAATGAGAAAGTATTTCTTTACAGTTTCAGAACACAGTGCATGATATTTTTTCCATTTTTTTTTAATCAAAATGATCTATTTTCTCTTGGAAATGTTTAGCATTACATCACCTCAATCTCATTAGTTTAATTTCAAATGATTTGACTTATATAAAGAACACAGAATAAAGCATTGACTATAAGAGGCAAAAATTTAGATTAAAAAATTAGCCACTGGCCATTGGAAATGAAAGTAAACAGCACTCCAGAATGATTACTGGTAAGTATATTTGTCTATTCTGTGTCTGTTAAATAAAACAATAATATTTATTGAAGTTTTTCCAAAATTATCTCTTTGAGAAGTTACACATTTTTTTCCTGTAGAATCCACAAACTAAAACATATTTCAACCTTCTCATCTTTAAAGAGCTTAAATGTATAAGTCAGTGTGCTTCCAAACAAACCTATCTCTAGATAGACCAAAGAACTCTTAGAGGGAAGCTGATGTTCTCTCAACCTGTATAATCACAGCATACTTGCATAAACATTTAACTAATGTCTATATTTCAGAAGTGTTTTTTTTTTTTTTTAAGATTTTATTTATTTATTTGACAGACCGAGATCACAAGTAGGCAGAGAGGCAGGCAGAGAGAGAGGTGGAGGCAGGCTCCCTGCGGAGCAGAGAGCCCGATGCAGGGCTCGATCCCAGGACCCTGGGATCATGACCTGAGCTGAAGGCAGAGGCTTAACCCACTGAGCCACCTAGGCACCCCATTTCAGAAGTGTTTTACATATTTTATTTTGTTGCAATATTTTGAAATAGAGACATTCTGTAAAAATAATGAACATTTCTACAGACTGGCAGATGTCTTAGAAAAAGACTTCCCATCTGAGGTTACAGATAGCTAGCTATTAAAGTTACTAAGATTTTTGTCTCAGAGAACAATTCATGGTAACACAAAGTTGGCCAATAACAGGCTTCAGCCTACTGTTTGTGATACTTTCACAAATACCAAGCTGAACATTAGTTGCTTAATTGCCAAACATTTCTATTCCATTATTTAAGTAAAATAGATGAAGATTTCAAAAGTAATCATCAATGCCTATTTTTTCAAGTGTTGGTTGGCTCTGTCTATGGCTTCTGTTTTTCTAGACTATAATTTTAATAGCATGTGAATATGCACTTGATAAAGATGATGTTACCCTGCAGGTCTGACATCTTTCAAAATCAGTATCATTTATATTATGCATGTTAACTGAGGTTGAATTTTTTTTAATAAGTATCTTTTCAACTTCTTTTGTATTTCCTTAATCATTCTGTAAAATGTTCCATGTTTTTATTCTTTCTCTTTAAATCCAGTTGCATTCCAGGAGCTTTAAAATCAGCCTAATAAGCCCAAGTGCTTCTTTTCTCACACATACATCCCTTGAAAAATTTTAACAAGATTTTCAGAAGATAGACCCATAAACTATTGTAATACATTTTATTCAATCATAATTGCAACATTCTTATTTATAACTTGATTTGACAATATAGTGGAGCTCCTTTAGAGGTAAGAAAGTCTAGCATGAAGAATGTGAATGCTTTTGAGATTTATTAACTTCCATCCTTTCTGAGGTGGTATTCAAAACTACGATTAGAAGTGTCTTGTATATTTTCTCGAAGTTAGATCTTATGTAGAGATCATGCCATGATTTATCTATAAAAAATTATAAACCATGTTTAGGAAATATGTATAATAGTTTTAAAACAGAAATTAAATGAAAAATTATATAATCTATACAGAATCACTAACAGATCACAAATGTCTTAATCTGCCTGTGTGATTTTTTTTGTTATAATCACTTTGAAAATACAAAAAGAGGCAATATTACAGAACCATTGCACTTCTGTGTTCAGTAGTCTTCATATTTTGATATTATGTTGATTTATAATTGTATCTACCCCACAGGGATGTTTAAATACTCCTAAAATTTTAAGGAAATAATGTAGATTATTTCAACATTGATATAAGTGGTGTATAATATCATGTCGCTCAATAAAGCTCAAATATATTTGAAATAACATTAGGAAATGAAATATAAATTGTTTAAATTGCTGTATGTATTACTATGTTGCTCTAACATTTTCCCATATTCTTGAAATAGAAATGAATTTGAGGAGTAGCTTTGCTTCTGAATGTGGAATAAAGGACTAGGAGTTAATGCCTCTCAGTAAAAAGAATCTTCTTGGATAGTGATTTTTTTGAAAGAACATTAGCAGTATTCTTTAGAAAAGGAGTGATCTTCAAACTGAAGTAAATTGTCAAGCAACAGATAATAAGTAATTTAAATAAAGGGAATTGAGTATTATTGTAGAAAACTTCCTTGATGAAATTATGATTTATATAAAAATATAAAACATGATTAAATATATATGTCCACATTAACTCATAGTTCAGTGTTTGGGTAATGTTTAAGTAAAAGACTAAATAGTTTTGTTCCCCATGGAAAATTACTTGAGCCTATTTAAAGCTGATCCATTGTTCCTAAAAACATTATTCTGTAGCAAATTCCAACTTTACAGCTGCATGTTTAATAGTCCTTTTTTGTATTTGAACAAGCTTAGTCAGTTGCTACATGTGCCAGACAAGGAGACATTTCTGCATTATCATTTCAGTGTGACTAAGGATTTTTTTTAATTTAATTATAAAACTTCTCATTTTTTTGATGAGGGGAAAAAGATCAGACCCAGCCCATGTTTCAGATACTCCTTTGGGTTTTTAAAAATATAATTTCATCACCAAAGAATAAGAAGCCCTGTGGTGGCAGTATTCCAAACCGTCTCATCAAAGGGCACAACGGGCAGATGCAATATTTAAGGGATTGGTTGGATTTTAAGTCATGCTTTTATGCTCTTGATTGTTCCAACTGATACATTGAAGAAATACACAGGGCAGCATATGCCAGTGTTTAAATTGCGGTACTGTAGCTCTTTGCCCCAAAGCATTCCAACCAGGGGTTGAAAGAATACTTTTTGATTTGCCTCTGTGATACAGACATGTCTCATAGGAAACAAGGTGTCTGTCACTGAACATTTTTGTCACCGTGACAACCCTGCCTTCCCATGCTCCCTTGTTTATTGCTGACTGTGCTCTTGTTTCCCTTCAAGGTCTGGCGCACCTGATGATGGGCGACCAAGGTATGGGCTCTGTTCCTTTTCCACTCTGCTTTCAGTGTTTTCTTGTTTTGTAGCTGCTTTAAGCCATCACTGCAAAGGATGGGCAAATGCTTGCAAACTATCTGGCTGCAAATTAAATACATAAGTTTTGTTCACTTTTTTCATGTTTTTCTCCCCTTTATTTGTTGGTTTGATTTTGGTTTGCTCCTTTGTCTTTTATTTTTCTTCATTCTTCGTACTACAATATCTGCAGATAAATGAGTTATAAGAATTTATGATTGAAAGTTTCCATATATTTATAAGCATATGCAGATAAGGGTAGCTCTAATAAAAAAAAAAACAAGAACCATCAGAAGTTAATATCTGATATTCAGTTTAACCTACTGTACCAAAAAGAGTCCATTTTTCACCCATGCATGGCAGTTTGGGAACATGCAGACATCTTTGGCTTCTGGCTTCTAAAATGCTGAGTATAGTGTTTCACAGAATCAATACTTCTTCTACATACAGTATAGTCATATCTTCTTTCTGTGTCATCTTTTAAAGTGAGCATGGGTATTTCAGTTTTTTTGCATGTTGCCTTAAAAAAAAAGGCAGATTTCTCAACATGTGCTGCTTATATCTGTGTGTTTTCAAACCCTTATTTAAACTTTCTTGTCTTGTTTAATTTTCAAAGAGTAGTGCATATACATATATTCATAATTCTTATTGTTGTTTCTCTTTTTATTCTCTTTGTATGGAAACCCTTTCTTCATGGAACCATTTCATCAAATCCATAGGTAAAAGTAAAGGTATTACATTATTTTATTTCTTCTTAATATCATCTGTATGAATTACAGTGTGTATACATTATGAAAATGTATTTAGACCTTTTTGCATTAGTAATGAGCACTGAGAGGTAGGTATGAGTGTTAATGAATATTTTATTAATTTAAGGTAAGAGAAATCCATCAAAATGTTCCACTCTTTTTTTTTTTCTTGCTCTTTAGAGTGATTTTTTTCACATTGGCTGCTTATATAATTAGTATATGTAGAAATTAGCTACAGGTTTCAGTATCATTTTTTGCAGTATCATTTAATGGTAGTTAAATGATGAGTGTAGTCACCATAAATACATCCTCCTCAAACATTTAACTTGGGAGCACACCTGCCCCAGCCATTTTGCATCGGGATGTAAGTGCACGCATGTGCAGTATTGAAATGGTGCTGTGGTGCGCTCATCTCTTTGTCGCCTGCTAGACGTCGTGTATATGCATTAATTCCACAATAACTTGAAAAGGCAGTACCGTGAAAGAGGCAAACAAGACGAGCCTGCTTTCTTTTGCACATACTAACTTTGTTTTAAGAACGTTATCAACCAGATGTACATTTCTGCATCACTTGGTAAGTCAGGCATGTGTACTCCTTGACAACATTGATGCCAGATTTAAAAGCATGCTTACTTTGCCATTTAGAGCCATCCACATTGTGTTTAGTGTTTCCATCAGCAAGAAGTAGTTGATACGTAGCTCTGGTAAATATGTATCATGGCCTTCAAATGAACCATTTTTAACTACGTATTACTGAATGTGCCCTTCGTCTCTAGTCTTTGTTTTTTGTTTGTTTTGTTTTTGTTTTTAATGGGTTTTGTTTTTATTTTAAATGCAAGAATGCGTGTTGTCCTTAAATTCTCTGAGTTTTCTTGTGCTCTGAATCTTAATCTGAATTGGGACAAAAGCTTATAGTTCTTCACCTTTACGTTTGTGTCATCTAGCAGGGAAACTTTTCCGCTTGAAAAAGTACCTGAACGTGAGCCAGGCAATAAAAAAGAAATGATATCAGTTTTAAGTGTGTAAAATTGAGCTTCAGAAACAAATGTTGCTTGGGTATTTTGAGCCAATAAAAAAAGAACATATGCTATTGCAGTTTGTGTTTTGGTTAACCATTTCCAATAATACAATTTAATCTTATTTTAAGCCTTCCAGCAACTACACAAATGACCGTTTTTAATCAATTGTTTTAGAGATTACCTGTGCCATTTGGGATGCTTTCTAAACTTTTGATGTCAAATTCCCATTTACTTCCCTTTCTTAGTGGGCATTTCCTACCATGTTCCTTCTTAGAGGACTTGGGATGGCATCGAGGGTGCTGTATTTCTATTTTGTTTTACTGGCTGAGTGAGGTTTATGCATATGTGTTTGTATATGTATGAATGCATGTATAAACACAAACTTTCTAAATATATATACACATATACATTGTGTTGTAAAAAAGTAACTCAAAAATAATCTTCTAATTCTATAACCGTTTAACTCCACATACAGAAAAATTCATGTTTATACTCAGCTGATATTTGTTTTGATGTAATTAATGTTAAGTGTCACTTAACTTCATTCAGTTTTAGTATGTCAGTCTTAAATATTTTCTGTTGGCATGTGTGTCAAACATATTTTACTTCACTACTTTTCATTCCTCAATCAGCACAAAACTACAGTGTGCAGGAATTTGTTTTTCCTTTACGTTTTTCTTCTGTTTATGGGATGAGGTTGCTTTTTGTCATTAAATGGGGAAAGAAGATTTTAAGATAGATTTGAGTATTTTGCAAGTCAGAGTGGTAACCTTTATATGTTGATTAATTGGATGTATAGAAATGAGAAACGTGATTTGTAAGTCTTTTTTCATTGTAAATCAGTTCAACAACTCTTCAAAAATACTATCTTGACTATTCTTAGGAACATTGACAATACTAACTTTATTCTCCATTCTATTTAGACATGGCATATGCACATTCAAAGAGTTTCACTATAGAAGGGAAATGAAAACATGTGGATGAGTCAGTATAAATGACGGAATGGAAGTGCTGAGAATGGTAAAATGTGATTAGCATTCAGAAAAGATAAAGATAACATGAATCAGGGGCTCCCTTAGGTAGCTCTTCTTGTCCTGTGCCACATGTCAAAGGAATCAAAAGAATTCCTAGAAACTTTCCATTGTAGCTTCCAATATCAAGTTAAGTCCTAGTTGTGCATAAAATAGGTGTTCAACCTGTCCAGTCTGAAATAATTGATTTGCATTGTAAACTAATGCTTCCCAAATCTTTCTGTCACAGTATAAGCCTAGAACATTGACATTGCTGTCCTCTTTAGCAGTAGTGAATTCAGGGACTCCGGAATGAACATCTGTGCATTATTGTCTGTCTGTCTTTCTTTTCTTTCTTTCAAGAGGCAAAATTGGATTCAAGAACTTTATTATTTTCATTTTGATTTTTTCTATGTGGATTTTAAAATATTTTCTAAATTTTTAAATGCCCAGTGATAGATGATTGCGGTTTCTTTAAAAAAAAAAAAAAAAAAAAAAAAGTTTCTCATCTAAAGAAAACATTACTCCTGTTAACCTTTTTCATCCTTCTCAGTCTTCTCCCTAGAGGTAAGCACTGATATATTGCTTTGTGATTTTTTTCCTTAAATAGTTGGTATGGATCCTTTCATACACCCTAATTAATTTTTCAGGGTTTGGAAACTGCAGAATCCCTTATGATGTGTTACATGACAAGAACAGCTAAGCCATGTTAAGGAGGCGTGTTAAGGGTCATTGTATGTGCTGATAGAATCCTAATGAATGAAATGGAAGCTTTCTCACTCTTCCCATAGGCCACCTTGCCTCATATTTGTCATATTTATCATTCTACTTCAAACTTTAGAGTTAATTATTTATCTTTGTTTTCATGTTTTCTGAACAAGGACATGTCACCTTCAACTGGATGCAGTTAGGAATAAACTTGGTTTCAGTGAATCCATAGCTTTCTTTGGGATAGCTGAAGAGAGGTGTTATCCAGGGCCAACCTTGCTTCTGCTAGTTGTGGCTAGATGGATCCAAATGGGCTTTGTGAAAATTGTGTTTGCTTTCTTTCTTAGGCTTCAAATTTGTCATTAGTATTCTTAGGAACATTGACTATACTAACTTTATTCTCCATTCTATTTAGAATTTAGGTTTGTTTATTTGCCTGGAAATTGAATTGTATTTTGTTTTTTGTTTTTCTTTCCATGATTGTTTAACTGGTCACTTTATTTCAGTAATACTTTGTTTACTCATACTTTACTCTAATGGTTGTCTGAGAGAAGTGAATGACCACTTACATCAGAAAGTGCAAAAAAAGTAAGTTACCCTGCAAATACAGCCATCATGGCTGATTAATAGCACAGGAGCTATTAATAATTAATTTTAATAATTAAGGTATGTCAGTGCTTTGATTGGACACTTGCATTTTCCTTTATAGCAATCATTTGAATTGTAATTATATATTTGTATGAGTGATTATATATTTAATATTAACTTTTCCTAGTAGAATGTAAGCTCCATGAGGGCAGGAAGCTTGACTTTCTTTTTAAACATTGCATTTCCAGAATACTTTTTTTACTGTATCTTGAATTACCATTTTCATGACTTAAGGACATATGTGTATGAGGTGGGAGCAGTGCACATTGGAAGAGGTAGATATGTAGAGGAAGACGTGGAGGGTTTGGAGTCGACGAAGTAGAGGGTAGAAAAGGAAGAGGAAATTTATGCAAGTAACTAAAAATAATTTCAGCAACAAATTACATGGAATCCTCTCTTCTCAGTCTCTCAACTTTCTTTTCCTTCCTGTCATTCATATCCTTTTTTCCAGAGCTGCAGTATTTCTTTCTAGTAAGGCATCGTTCCGAAGACATCACTTCAGTACATCTTAGCATATGTATGGCAGTGGGTCTGTAAGAAGTGAAGTCAATGCGTCTTTGTATTTAAGGTTTTTCAAGAATTTTAATGTGATTTGTTGTTACAGTGTCAAATGACCAAACTTTATTTGGTAGGTTTCATTGTTCATACAGTACAAGAATTTTCCTGAAAGTTAGATCTGATATTATGCTATCTTATGTGGTTTCCATGAGGTTTTTGTTTGTTTTTGCTGTTGTTGTTGTTTTAAATCTCACTGTACAACGGTGATATACCAAAAGATCTGTTTAGATTGGGTTTGGATTGCAAGTTTCCAAAGGAGCCAAAATTTATAAGTCTTATCTTGTGATATGAGCATATTTGCTGTTCCTACATTCATAAAATCTATAGCATGTTTGCAAAGTGAATGTACATTTGACCATTTCAAATGAAACATTAAGTGTTTGATTATCCAGGTTTCTCATATTTCTAGAAGGTCAAGGTATTACAATTACTGTTGTCAGGCATAAAATTATTGAAAAAGAGCCTAAACTTTATTGTATTAGTGAAAATGAAGATCTTAAAATTGCATAATTTATTTAAAAAATAGATTTTCCTCAAGACTAATTGTATCAATAACTAGATATAAGTGGTTCCACTACAGTTAACAATATCAAAGAAAATGTGTTTTAAAATTTTATCTGTAATGTCACATGACAGCTAACATTTATTATATTTACTCTTAAAATAGATTTGATATGATTAATATTTAGGGGAAGAAAAAAGCATTTAGTGTTTTTTTATACATTTTCCTTTGTTTCTATGATTTTTGTTACCATCTTTCAATTCTTGCATTGCTAATTTGTGTGTGAAGTATCCAACTTTAATTCACCAACATTATGATGCATATTTGTTTTATAACTTTTGAACACATTTTACTGTGGTTTCAGATGTAGATTTAATTTGATTTTGAAAATATCATGTTTCTGTTCTCTATGGCTTTTAAAATCATATTTCCTTATTTAACATTATAATATTAAGGATTCTTCATTATTCAGAAGCATTTGTGAATGTTGACAGAATTTTACTGTATTGAAATGCCTACATTTAGTGCATATGCAAACTAAGCAGCAATTTATTTTAAATTATCTGTTATTTTACTGTTGTAATACTAAGGGATGCTCCTCATTCACAGTTATAGAACATGGAAAGACTAGAATTTCACTTTTAAGATCAGACATTAAATATCTTCATTATCTTTATAAATATCTTAAACAATATAACATGCATAGAAGCTTATGTGACTAGAATTTAGAATTTTTCAGTTTTTCTTTAGCCTATGTGCCTATCATTTTTGGGTATAATCAAGAAAAATCTCTTTTAAAGTAAATATTCATGTATTATCTCTTGCTGTAATACAGTCATTTTTGTCATAGTTTTTATTAATAAGTCCCAGCTCCTTTGAATCTCTGTACTCTTAGCTCTGGGATGAGATATTTCACATATCTTTATACATTCTATAAACAGTGGTGACATTGAATAACTAATAAACAAGGATTTCATTAGACTTGTAGTAGATTAATTTATCCTTGGAGAAGAGCACAGAAAGGACTCTCCACAGTCTAATATTTTTAAGAATGAGATAGTGTAAGTATAAATTTATATGCTTTACTGAAACAGATGAAAAATAGCAAAAAATTTTATTATGGCAACAAGACTTTAAAAGGATGATTCCTGTGGTGCCTGGCTGGCTCAGTCAGTGGAACATCAAATTCTTGATCTTGGAGGCATGAGTTCAAGCCCCACATTGGGCATGGAGCCTACTAAATAAATAAATAAAATAAAAAGATTCCTTTTCCAAAGTAATGATTTTATCTTATCTGTCTATTTGAAAATATTTATTATTAATCTAGATTTTGTTCAGAAACCAACATCAAGACATTTAGATTGGTAAGAAAGAATATTTTTAAAATTATGTTGGCCAGTGATTTTAAAGAAAATTGTAATTTTTCCAGAGTTCTTAGCTCATATGCTAAAGGAATCTGGATCTTTAAATAGAATCATTGCATTTTGGGGGCACATGGCTGGCTCAGTCTGTGGGAGAGAGAATTTTAAGCAGATTTGGCAGGGGGCTTGATCTTATAACCCTGAGATCATAGCCTGAACCAAAACCAAGAGTTGGACACTCGAAGTGACTGTGCCACCCAGGCAGCCCCCTAAAACGAAAATCTTGGGGCACCTAGGTGGCTCATTCGGTTGAGTATCTACCTTCAGCTCAGGTAATGATCTTGGGGTGCTGGGATTGAGTCCCGCATCAGGCTCCCTGCTTGTGGGAAACCTGCTTCTTTATCTTCTCCCCTCTTGTACTCTCTCTCTCTCTAAAATAAATAAATAAAATATTTAAAATAAATAATAATAAAATCTTAAAAAAAAAGTTAGGGGCAACTGGGTGGCTCAGATGGTTAAGTGTCTGCTTTTGGCTCAAGTCATGATCTCCTGGTCCTGGGATCGAGCCCCTTGTGGGCTCCCTGCTCAGTGGGAAGTCTGCTGCTTCCTCTCCTTCTGCCTCTTCCCTCTACTCATCTCTATCTCTCTCAAATGAATAAATAAAATCTTTAAAAAAAAAAAAGACTCGTAGAATTTGGAATAGGGAAGAACATTGAAGATTATCTAAGAAATGATACTTTTGATTATGAGGCATGATAGGAGATAATTGCTTATTATGATAGACAAAACATTGTGGAGACTTTGAAGTATAATAACTGATAGAAAATAACCAACCTTAAGGAAACTTTAAAGACTTTTCTCTATTTACACACTGATAATCATGACAAAAAGTTTCATACTCTTATTCTTACAAAATAAATTTAGAGGTAGTGTGAAGGAAACCAATCAGAGTATTATATAGGATATTATTGATTCTCATTTCAAGGTTTCCTTTTAATGGTATAAAATTTTAATTTGTAGTAAGAGAGCAGTATGGTATGATGGTCAAGAGTCCATGAAGTCATGAGACCTGGGTTCAGATCCTGTATTTGTCCTTGGGCAAGTAATAAAGCCTTACATATATTCATCTTATGATATGCAATATGGGCTAATAGAAAATACTCCACTCTAAAGGTTATGTTACATGACGAATTGCGTAAGTACTTAAAAGATGGGTTTTTATTGATGGTGACAGTGAAGTACAAGAAGATAATCTGTACATTTAGATTAAATGAATTTCAAACCTAATGATCTGTAATTTGCCAAAGGTTTAAAACACAGTATTAATTTCTTAATATCTTCTGTCATATAAATAAATACCTATAATTTATGAATATTTGATTATTGTAAGTTATAACTAATTGGACCTCATTGTCCTGATAGCCTATACTACAAAGAGTATTGGTACAATAAAGCATTAAAGGTTGATTCTACTTAACCAAAATTATTTAGATATTTCTGTAACTCAACACTTCCATCTTTCTCTTTCATGCAATGATGGAGTTGAAATGGACTTTTCTCCCCTTTGAACAAACCTAGGAGTACATCGGCAAAGTGCTGCTTTTTTGGTGCAAATTTGCAGGCTGAAGGGAACAGGGAGGTAAAGATTTTCTCAGGGACTCAAAGTGACCATCCAGAGAAAACTATTTTGTGAATTAATGATTTGCCTGAGTAAGAACTCCATTGAGTGATATATGAGTTGAGTTTATAGGAAACCACTTAGTCACCTGAAGACCAGATTTTAAAGGAAAAGCTAATTAGGGATTTCTCTTCCTACATAATATCTTTGCTAGAAAATAACATATAATTACCTAGAAATACTTAAGTAATTGGGTAGCATCCTCACATCCTTCAAGATTTTGTTCAAATATCACTTTCTCAAGAGACTTACTGCAATGATCCTATTCAATACTACAATTTGCCTTTCTCCTGAACTATCATACCCCCGTCTAGTTTTTCTTCCATGGTGACTATTATCCTCTAACATACTTTAATTTTTTTTCATTTACTTTTTCACTGTTTATTGTCTTTCTCCCTCCAGAATACAGGAGGGCAGAGATTTTACCTTACCCTGACGTATCTCAAGAGCCCCTAGAACAGTGGCTGTCACAAGTAGGTACTCAGTAATCCTTGGTTAAAGACTGAACTAATTGGCTAAACAAGTGTGTAAAATTTTCTTTTAGATTTTACTACAGATAGTATTTTTTATTTCTTATAATAAACTAATTTTAACATTTATTTTTCCTTTTTGCTTTGAAGTAAATCTTCCCATGGAGGACAAACTAGATCAATAAAAACAGATTTTTTTTTTCTCCTTGAACTAGAAGCGTGGACTCAGCTTGACCTTTTTGATCTTCCTTGTTTCCTGACCAATTTAGGTGATCTCAGAGAATTTGGAAGGGATTTGAAAACCACCCCAACGACCACTGATAATCAAGCTCTTCCTTTCAAATTCCTCTAATAACCAGTCTTAAAGTAATGTTTCTTTAAGAAAGGAACAGTAATTCACCTTTGTCTATCTTTGTGTGTGCATAGGTAGCAGGAAGAAGCTCTTGTACATTTGACTTCTAAACAGCATTATTCATTGTGACTGTCAGAAGTTCTTTTTGGCTCTTTGTGAGAGAGAAAGTTTCAAAGCATGAAATAGATCTGCTGTACTTCCTGTTCTTAAAGCTTGATTTGTGCTTCTAACATTAAAAAGAAATATATTGACTCTTCTCAGGCCCTCAAATAGCTATATATACCCTAAGGATCTTTGATTTTTTTCCCCAGCCCAGGGATGAATGATCATATTTTCAAGGAAATGCTTTACCAAGTATTCTGGGTCCACAGCCTGGTGTCCTAACTTACAGACTTGCACTGAAGAGCTACAGTGACTGGAAATCACCAAAGCAAAAAGCAACGACCAACTACAGTGCCTGAGGTCATAGTTCCCTTAAAATTAGTGTCTTCTTGTTTGTCCTTTTGGTAAAGAGAGAGTGACAGACAGAGGGAGAGAGAATGGTTTCATTCAGTTTTAGTCCTGTATTACTCAAAGCACCAATGAGATTCTTCTTTATGTGGGACTCTTATACATGGTATACAGCCATAGCTTCTCTGAATGGATGTTTTCAAGGTTTCACATTAAGAAATACAAGCACGGTGATAATAGTTATCATTTTTCAGGACATGTTTTTACACATTCAAATTATATCTACTTATATAGAATGTGTATTCTACTGAATGCAGTTTTCCCCTTTCTGCTTGTCTTCTTTGCATGAATTGCTGTGTGCGTATGGTCACATGATAGCTCATTCAGAATAGCAGCAGCTGAAGTAATCTCCAGTTATTATTAGTATTTACTTTCACCAAGTAGAGTGCAGGGACTCTGCCACAGTTGTGAACTGTGAAAGAATAGTGAATTCACAGTTGTGAATTGTGAAAGAATAGTGTTTTCTTTCACCACAAATAATTTTTTAAATATATAGCCCAGATATAGAGCAGAAAATTTGACATCTCAGACAAATGATGAGATAATTCAGGAAATTAAAACAACTCATGTGTTATACGAAGTTTCTAAGCAGTATTTTATTTCTGGCATGAATTACCTGGTCAACTGACCCAGTTTTCCATTTCATTTTCTAAACTTGGCATTATAAAGTCAGTAGACATTTGGAGAAAATTAAATTACCCCATTCAAGGAAACAATCAGATTTAGATTGGACTAAAGTACTGCCAAAGGGGTGGAAATCCCTAAATTGGTCAATCATGTTTTCAGTTCACAGGGAAATCCTCATTCACAAGCTAACCATAGATTTTTTGCAGATAGCTCCTAGCAAAATATGCCAGAACTCTTCTTTTAAACTTTGGGGACAGCTATTTTTGATGCTATGCCGACCTAAAAGAATTAGGTGATGGCTTATTATGACTGTTTTTCTACTGATTATTTGTTTAGATAAAAGAATACTGTATTTGACTGACAGTAGGGCATACATTTTGAATTGCTTCCATAGCAGAGCCCCTGGATTTACACTGACCTGTCTGTATTTCCTGTGACCAGTAGTACTTGTGAGAAGATTGAGTGAAATTAGGAGTCATTCAATGTGATGGAAAGGGAGAGAAGCTGATTGCTCCAAAAGAAAGCCAGAATTTGGACTGATGCATGTGAGGACAATTTGGTTTGGCATTGTCCTCTCATTGTTTATAAAGAGTGATGTCATGACCTATTAGGGTTAAGAAACTGTTCCTTTTTTCTTGAACATCTTCACATGTGTCATTCCCTAATTAAAAAAAAAAAAATGTTCTTGAGGTGCCTAGGGGCTCAGTTGGTTAAGTGTCTGACTCTTGATTTTGCCTCAGGTCATGATCTTAGGGTCATGAGATTGAGCCCTGCATTGGGTCTGTGCTGGGTGTGGAGCCTGCTTAAGATTCTTTCACTCCCTCTCCCTCTATCTCTATCCTGCTCTCTCTCTCTCTCTTTCTCTCTTTCAAAAATAAAAAATAACAATAAAAAATGTCTGATATAAAGGAGGACTGCTGTTTAAGAGAGGCTAGTCAAGTAACTTACCTCCTTCTTAGACCTTCTGAATGATTTCTCAAACACCATTACAAACTTTGACCTCATTACCATTGTTCTGACCCCACAGTTCTCAAGTTGGCTGCCCTGCTCACTCCAACCCACCAGTCACCATGGTCACATTTAAAAAATACTGATTTTAAAGGAACTTGCCTGATAATTGTATTTAGTAGGCCTAGGATGGATTGGGATCCTACACTTTGAAAAACCCCTCTGAGCTCCCCCAGAGACTTCTAAAGCACAGCCATTTTGTGAAGTGTTACTGACTCAGTTAATTGGCTTTTGGTCTCTTAGGAGTTGAAATTTGTATTTCATGGTGATAAAGGTCATTTATTTCTTCTTGCAAGGAGTATGTACAAGTTTTTAATTAAATCCATATTGCTTCTGCATTGAGAGACTTTTCTTACTAATAAAAAAAATGTATCTTGCTTTAAGATAATTTGATCCATTATGAAAAGATAGGGAAATAAGGGACGGTTTTTGAGTTAGGCCTTCCCTTTATGTTGATATTCAGAATAGTAAAGATATCACCAGGCTCTCTCAAACCTTGTGCTAAAGGTCATTAAAATTTCCATCGTGTAGAGTGCAGATAGGTGCTTAAGAAAATCAAATTGGGTATTTGACAACATTGAAACTTTTTATGTAATGCCCACCCATGGATAACTTGTAATGTATTCTAGGATCAATGTCCATAGTAGGCCATGGTAAAGAGATCCAGTCAAAGGGAAAACCAAACAGTAAATGCTAAGCTCACATAAGAAATATCTCTGTTTAATGAAAAAGTTGATTATAATACCTTTAAAAAAAAAACAAAACTGGAGGTTATGGTGAAAGAGGCATTAAATAAAATAAGAATATGCCATTTCTACAAAGGCCAAGCTTTAGGGGGCGGAAATTTGGTCCCTGGAGTCTATTTAAAAAGAAATAATGTTCTTATGAGACATTTTAGAAATGATTGACACAGGCATAAGACTTACATGGAGATAAATTAACAGATTTTAAAAATCTACAAAAGAAGGGAGTTAAGAAAAATCGTGAGTAGAAAGAAAAGCAGGAAGAGGAATGCTGAAGGGGAGAAGCTCTGGGGGTGGGGTCAGGGGGTGTTATCATGTAGCTGCTGTGACAGCACAATATTATTTCTCCAGGGAACAAAGATGTGGAAGAGTAATGGTTGCAGCCTGAGAGGGCAACTTCAGGAGATAGAAAGCTATGGAAATAATTGGAATTAGAAATAGATGGGTAGATGTTTCATGTGAAAATAACCCATAACCTTTTGCTAAAGATAAATCTCTCAGTAGCCCTACCCTGTTACTCACTCACTAACTAACATGCAGTGTTTGAAAGTACCATATAATTTCTTTTTTTTTTTTTTAAAGGATGTCATTTAATTATTTATTTATCAGAAAGAGAGAAAGAGAGGGCACAGGCAGGGGGAGTGGCAGGCAGAGGAAGAGGCAGGCTCCCCGCTGAGTAGGGTGTCCAATGTGGGACTCAATCCCAGAACCCTGGGATCATGACCTGAGACAAAGGCATATGGTTAAACAACTGAGCCACCCACGTGAACCAGTACCATGTAATTTCAATTAATATCTGTTCTTAAAAAGAGATCTGCTGAAATGGGATACTGGACAACTAGACGGATATTTGTTGGTGAGTGAAACATCAGATGGGATTGTCCAGCTCTTAAGTGACCCTTAGTGAAATCTAGGCACACTGGCATGACTGCTAATTAGAGTCAAGGAAGGAGCAGAATCCACTCAGGGAAAGAGCACTTGTTTTTTTTTTTTGCCAAGGACTAGCTGTATTACTAGTAAACATTTAATCATTATATACACTGATTGTTAGGTAAAGTGGATTATTCTGTTCTTAGAGACCATTGTTATACCTAATATTTACCTTTTATTATAAAATAAGCATAGTGGATTATTCTTTCTATAGGACCATTGTTAATGCTTAATGTTAACCTTTATTATAAAATTCTCTTGCTGAATTGCATTAATTAACTTGTTAGCCATTGCTATTAGAATGTGAGATCACTGAAGACAGTGGTTTTGCTCTTTTCAGTTTTGCATGGAGGACAGAGTTTGGTAGGTGATGTAAAGTGGATAGTCCAAGATCGTGGACATTGGAGTTGAATATAGCTGCATTTAGACCCTAGACTTATATATTAGCTCTGGGGTTTAGGAAAGTTATTTGACCATTCTGAAACTCATTTTCCTTATCTGTAAAATGAGAAGAATAAAACCTACCTCTTTTTTTTTGAGGATTGCATGTATTATTTATGACTAAAGTATGTATTGCTAGAACATAGTGAACTCTCAATTGTAAGACATGTGATAGAGTATTGGGTGTCTCTTTCAGATAGATGATTCAAATAAAATTAAATCATTTTCAAGGAAAATAAAAGGTAACGTTTAAAATCATAAACTATAAGGAGGAAGGATTTTTTTTTAAAGTCGAAGACATTTTTCCTTTGTATACATATTTTAAAGTTTCATTGAGTCACAGATGTTGAAAAGGGGAGTAAGGTGAATGGGGGAGTAGTAGAAATTGGATTTTTGTGCTGTATGTATGATAGATCCCTTCCATTTTATTTTATAATGATTTGTATTACCGTTAATGCAAAATATATACCTGAAGTGAGCCTAAAAATGCTGAGCAAGAATTACTTGTCATCTTTTTTGCCTCCTAAATAACAAAGGCAAGATGTTTTCTTTTTTTTTTTTTATTTCCTTGATTAGGGTATTAAGATTCTGTTTAAAATGAATTAGTTTTAGCATAAATCAGGTAAACATTTTGTTCTCCATGGCTCAGTAAGAAAAAGCACAGCTTGTTTTTGACTTGTTTTACTTCATTGCATTTCTCTGTTAAAAGATAGAACTACAATAAAAAAATACCCACCATTCCTTCCTATACTTGAATTCCCTTCCTGGGTGTGTTTTGGAGAGTTAGAAATTACATGAAAATTCTGGGAGAGTGGTAATATATGAGATTATATACAGTTAAGTTTGAAGGGGGTACTTATTCATGTGACTTGATAGGTTTCTTAACACTTTGGACCCAAAGATAATATTTAAGTTAATAGTAGTTTACTAGGATTCAGAAAAGATGTGGTAATGTGTCTTAAACCACGATAGTTATGAAATTTACTAAGTTCAGAGAATCACAGTACAGATTTCCTCTGCTATCTGAAAGTAGAGAATTCTTAAGAAAGCTTTCATGGAGAGGAGAAGGGAGTTGGGGGAAATTGGAGGGGGAGACGAACCATGAGAGACTACGGACTCTGAAAAACAATCTGAGGGTTTTGGAGGGGCAGGGGTCGGGAGATTAGGTGAGCTTGGTGATGGGTATTATGGAGGGCACATATTGCATGGAACACTGGGAATGGTACATAAACAATGAATTCTGGTACACTGAAAAGAAATTTAAAAAAAAAAGGAAGCTTTCATAATCTCAAATGGCATAAAGTGATGAGGTAATTACCTTGAATTTACATGGAATTTTAAAATATATTTCCCTGACCTAAAAAATAACCTCTCTTAGGCTCTTCTGAGACATTAGGATATATCTTGCTAAAGGGTGTACTCAGTAAATTGAGATAAAGCACAGTTGCTCACAGATAAAGTTCGAAGATATGGCTGCTTGATGTTGAAATGCTGAGTGTAGTTCCAGAGCAAGGAGTTTGGAGGGGCCACTTTTACTGCTCCTGGTGCACACTGTTTCTGTAGTGGCTCCCTGCAAAACAAATGCTGGAAGTCATTTTTGCTTTTCAGCTTTTTTGTTAAAGCAAAAGTCCTGGGGATTTCTTTTGGCTGGTCTAAACAGGTACTACTGTAGATCTCCCATAAGAGTGAAGTGGTGTAATGTGAACTTAATAAAAACTGGGGTGTACGTGTAATTGCTTTAGCAAGGAAAAGGGCTTAATCAATAATAGAATCATAAATTTGACTAAAATTTTGGAAGTGCCCTAGTCCAAATGCCTACGCAACAGACTCTTCTGCTGGTTCTGGGATGGTGATGATCCAAACTGTGTTTCCATGTCCAGGAGGAGAGCATACTTATAGCAGTCTTTTAAATGAGAGTTTTAATTATTAAAGAGTTTTTCTGCTTAATTTGAATCAAAATATGCCTACTGAAACTATCACCAGTTAGCCATCTGCATGTTGTTATTGTTATTAACTAAGATATTTATTGAGTTTCTCCAGTGTGGTGTGCTTTCTGTGTTTTCAAATTATCTGGAATTAAACACAGTCTGTCTAATTCCTCATGCACATTTAAAAAATAATTTCTAAAAATACATCCTCCACTATCACACCCAGACCCTAATTTTTCTTTTCCAAATTTTATACCTTCAGTTTCCAAAACCATTCTTCACAGCATTTAAATCCTTTTGGTGTTCTTCCTGGCCATCTCCTCTGGGTCTGGGCATATTTAAATTTGTCAGAATATCTCTTATAGTCATGTTCAAAATTAATCACAGTACCCCACTGTCTGAGTAGGGATGGCACAATGAGGTGTAAGCATTCTTTGGTTCTGGCAATAATGACACCTATAGTCAGAGACTCTGTGTGTGTGTGTGTGTGTGTGTGTGTGTGTGTGTGTGTTTGCTATTTTTCTATTTTTGTTTTTGTTTTGATCATTGTTACTGTTTTGTTGACTCATACATACTATACTTTTAGTTATCTGAAACCTGTTTTTCCACCTGAACGGCTGGTAATTCAGCCTTATTCTCTACTCAACAGTTAATTTTGCGAGCCTATTTCAAAGCATGAAACATATTTCTATTCAATTTCATCTTCAAACATTAAAAAAGAATTTAAATATCTACCCAGTCTCCCATGCAAGATGCTGGGAATACAAAAGTAAATAAGCCATAGTATATGGGAAGGTATCTGTCCTAGAGAGATTTATAGCTCAGTAGTAGGTAAAGACATTAAACATAAAAGTCCCATTGACAATTAAAAGTGCTGTGATGGAAGTCACTTACAAGAACAAATATTCTTCATTAGTTGAGTCTCAGAATGATTGGATGTTCACTTGATTAACATGGTTGAGTAGTGTGTTTGTTTTCTGTTGATGCCCTCGTAATTTCCATAAACATATCATCTTAACATGATTTTGTTAATCGTGCAGTTCTATAGGTCAGAAGTCCAACATGGATCTCACTAGGTTAAACTCTCTGTGTTAGCAGGGCTGTGTTCCTTTCCGGAGGGCCTCAGAGAGAATTGGCTTGTTTCCTTCCTTCTCCAGCTGTTTGAGGCTTTTTTCTAGCCTCAAGAAAGGAGTCATGACTCCTTTCTTCCTCTATCTTCAGTCAGTAATCTTGCATATCTCTGCCATTCTTCTGTAGTTACATTTTCTTTAAAGTCTCCTCTGTTTCTTTCTTCTGTTTATAAGGGGTTTGTTGATTACACTGGCCCCATCTAGATAATCCAGGAAACTCTTCCTATCCTAAGCTGATTAACAAATTTAATTATATTGGCAATTTATTTGCCTTTGCAAAATCACTTAATATAGTCACAGATTCAGGGAATTAGGATCTGGTCATCTTAAATTGCCATTATTTCCTTATACCACAGGTGGAAATATTAAAGCAAAGGAAAAATGTAAGAAAAGTCATGGTGTTATGGTAGAGAAGTACTGATTTTAAGAATTGGAAAGAGAGCATGAATGCAACAGGGAGCCTTAAAGAAATGGAGAAACCGATAAGGGTCAAGATGATGAAAAACCTTGAGGAACGAGATTAAATTTGCTTTTTAGAAAGATCACTCTGACAAGAGAACAGACTGGAAGAGTGCAACTACAGATAAGAAAACAGCAAAGCAATTATGATTTAGTGAAGAAGTATCAAGGGCTAATACTTTTGTCTTAGCATCAGAGATGGAGAACAGTGAGTAGATGTGCTATATCCTAATTCGCTGAGGTTCCCAGAACTTGTTGATTGATGAGATGCCAGAGTGAGGGCAAGACTGGAGTCATGACTGACTCCTAGATTTTCATCCTAAATATCTAGGAGGATGATGGTGTCATTTTCCAAGTTAGTGTGGATTAATGAAGAGAAAATAGAGGTGAGGAGGAAATGGAGACTACTTTGAGTCTTCACCTATAATTCCATCTTTGTGCCATCTACAAACGTGACTTATATCTACTCCATTTTCTTAATGGATAAAAATATGGTCGAGAATAGAGTCGTCAGAATGCTGCTGGGGATCTACTTCTATAGCCGCTATTACATCAGTCTGAATTCTCTGTATGTCACCATCCAACCAGCTTTGACTCTCTGCTGTTAACTAGATCATAATTCTTCATGTATCTCAAAATATGTCTTAAAAATTCAGTCAGATGTTTTGCTGGAACATTTAATATATTCTGTCTAAATCATAAAGCGTTATTGGGAAAGTTATTTATATTCAGTAGTGATATTTAATTAATTCACTTGATCTTCCACTTCAATATATGTGCTTACTCAGTGCCCGTGGGTAAGGCTCTTTGTGAGGATTTTTGTGAAGCATAAATACATATATCAGGTTTATACCTATGTAAAAAATTAAAAAATAGTGACAACAAAGGATAATAAGAGGTTAATTTGTTTTTTTCTTTTTAAATTTTTTTTTAATTTTTTAATTTTTAAAATAAATATATAATGTATTATTAGCCCCAGGGGTACAGATCTCTGAATCGCCAGGTTTACACACTTCACAGCACTCACCAAAGAGGTTAATTCTTAATGGATGAACAAAAGAAACTTCCTAGAGGAAGTAGTAGTTGAACTGGAAGAGTTGAGAAGTGAGGATAGAGGATAGACTTGACAGAGAGGGAAGGATCTAGAAGACAGAACATCATGATCAAAAACATTGAAACTGTTATGCAGAACATGACACAATGGGACTGAAATACAGGTGTGGCTAGAGGGAGATTTAGAATCAGGGAACTGGTAACATTAGCCTCTGCAGTGGTGGTTATTTTTAATTGAATTTGAATACTATAGGATAGGTATGCTTTCTCCTTATCGACACATTCTCTATAACCTCATATTGTGTGCCGTAACTAGATCTGTGCATTGATACTTCTTACCTGGTACCTTAGATATCTGGTCAGTTACCCTAGGTTTAGAAGCTTAATATGCAATCAATGCACTGCCAATTTGTGTGTGTGTGTGTGTGTGTGTGTGTGTGTGTGTATTTGGAGAGGTGCATTACCATAAACCTACTTTAGATTTCTTAAACTAAGACATTTTGATGGCAGAGTGGATTACAAATTAATAGTGTTGAAGAAGGATGGGATCATTAGAAGAAATTAAATGAGTTAGAATGTTGTAAAAACAGTTCTGGCAGAAGGGAATGGGCACTAAACTATTCTAATAATTGGGAAAAGAAAGGAGGGATCAAATGTGAAAAGCTAGATTCACAACTCCTTCAGGACATGGTCTGGGTTGTTTTTTTCTATGGTGCTTAATATGGGACAAGACAGAAAGTAGACACTTAATAAATGAATGAATGAAGACATTGGAGAAATTGAATGTGAGAGGTTAAAGGAAGTAACTGAAGATGACCTTAAAAACCCAGATATGAATGTCTGGAAGGGTTATGTTTCTGAAAATGTCTTTGAGAGAAGAAATTTCATCTTTGATAAAGTTGAGTCATACAGGGAGGCAGTTCAACCAACAGATGGATGAAAATACGAAGATGGCCTTCAGGGTGGAGTTTGTAACTTAAAGGAAATATGAAAACCTACAACTAGGAGATGATGGCTCATTTTAACTCACCCAACAAAAACATATGTATCAAGATTAAATATGGATTAGTAACTATTTTTTAAAAAGGTCAAAGCATCTAATGCAGACAAAATGTCTTATGGGTAAAGAAACTGAGGGACAAATGTTTGTTTTGCCCAAAGTTGTCTAACAAATAAATGGGATAATTGGTCCTAGAACATAAAAAAAGATGTCATTTAAATCACATCACATTTAAAGCACATTACTTCACTGCCTCCTGTTTCCCACTGAAAGTTTCCACACTGAGTCATTCTCTATTTAAAGGACAGTCATTTTAACCTCCTTTCTGTTGCCAAATCTCAAGTTTGATCCAGTTGGAAAATTCAGGTATAGACTGTTTATTATCAAGATAGTTTTTCCTAATTTTCATGAACTAATGTAAAGAGATTAGAGCTATAAGGAAGCCTTGCTGAAAACTACCAGTTTTATTTTATTAATTCTGAGTACTTTGGCCTGGCCACCCTTTCTCATTTCTTATGTCATAGTGCTGTTACAAAACAAATTCTTAAGGTCTAAATTTCATAGAATTATGTAAGCCAGAGGATGTCAATGTTTGCTTTATGAAGCCTCAGTGTTGAGTAGGTACTGTAGGACCACCACTGGGGGTTGAAGAACACAGGGTGGAGAGGACTTAAAGCTTCTGCCCTGATTCAAACCCTGTACCATAACCTTTCATCTGTTGTAATGTTGAGCTGTCTTCAAGATTTTGTATAAAGGAAGGATCTCTTATTTTAAAATATTTCTAAAACTACTAGAGGTTATTAATGTCAGGGCTATGACCAGCATTTCAGATCTTTTCCTTTTGAATTTGTGAATTACTTTGAAACACTCCAAATCCTGTTGCTTCAAATGAGTAAATCTTAGAAATTCAATTTTACCATAAAAGTACCATGGAGCCATTTAGCCCCATAGTGAGCAACATCTCTGGCCTTTGCCAGTACAGTTCTGTTAGCCTAAGGCTATATTGAGAAGAAAGGTTTTCAAGTTTTCACAACTAAATGAGAGGTTTTATACTGAGACAAGATAGAGGCAATAAAATTGCTTTTCAGAAGCAATCAAATGTTTCTATTTATATTTCCCCTTTTCTATTTTTCATTGCTATATATAAACCAAATTTTATTTTGTATTATAATTTATAGAATGACTATTCAAAAGTCCCACAGAGTGTATTAGGAGGCACTACGACAGTAGTATTTTGAGAGTAAATGTCACCAATAAAAACAAATCTTCCCCAAAACTTCTATAATAATTCTCTGATAAAGAGTGATGATTAAAAAAAAAAATGCAGTTACTTGCAAAACAACCCAATAGTCCTTTCCAAGACAACCCAGTCTTTATTTGAAGCAGATGAAAGTCTTACCACATATAAATATATGGTAAAATTTTTATTTTTATAAATATTTTATATATAAAAATATATAGTGTGTTAGATGGTGACACACTTCATGGTGAAAAATAAAACAGAGACTGGGACTTGGGAGTGTGCAGTTAGATCGCATTCTACTTTGATATGGTTTAGGTTAAATAGCTGTCATTTTGGTCAATGGCACTGCAGTAGAGATAGTTAAAATTTAGGTCAGAGCAACCTGGATGGTAAATCCCTAGAAAGCAGAGAACATAAAAGGATTTAGAAGGGTGCCCAAACTAATTTCAATTTCAGTGTCTTATTTGTTTTAGTTTGTTTATTTGTTTTTTGTTTATTTCTAGCCCTCTTTACATAAAAAGTAACTTTATTGCATGGAGCACTGGGTGTTATAGCAAACAATGAATCACGGAACACTGCATCACAAACTAATGATGTACTCTATGGTGACTAACATAACATAATAAAAAAATTATTGAAGAAGTAACTTTATTCTTGTTCCTATAAAATAATATAGTGGTACTAGGTGGGAATATATGCTCAATATTTTCTTGTACAAAGTGATAGTATTATAATTTTCGATTCTTCTACTCTGCCCTATCTTTTATTCATGAATATTTGTTTATGATTTGTAAAGGCAGTTCTGCAATCCCACTAATTCCCCCTACCTTACCCCCTTCAAATAACACAGATTGAGGTGAATTTATGGATTGATATAGTAATACATTACTTTTCAACCTTTCAAACATGTTCTTATCTATTATTTTATAGTAACTCAGAGATAAATGGGCATTCATATTTAACTCTCTTTGACAGATGAAAAAACATGACCAAGATGGTAACTTTCCCAAATCACACAGTTAATGGCAAAGTTAGAAATGGATGGTGATCCTAAAGTTTCCAGCCTAAAGCCAGGCTTTATGCCATGCATGAATTTTTTGAGGGTGTAATAATAACATTCCCAGTGCTCCTGAATCATCCTGTGTCCTTGAAGGGCCAGAGATGTAGTATTTCTCAGTAAGTCCAGATACCTCACAAATTTATTAGAAAGCAAAATTAATTGATACTATTTTTTTTTTTTGACTAGCACTATATTCCAAGAGTTAAAATTATTTCTGCTTTGGAGTCATGAAAAATATGTTACAATTTTTGTGGATCTAATATATTACCAGTTGTGGCCTCTTTTGTTGTTGTTCCCAAGAAAACTTGTTTTTGCTCTTAATTCTATTCTAAACTTAGCATATGTTTCAGCATTCCCCCCCCTCTTTTTTTAAATCTAGGTCTGTTTTTACTTCAGTGGTTTTGATAAGCAAAAGAGATAGATGCTTTCATATAATGAATGTTGCTACAAATAAACTCTCTTTTTGTGTTGCCCATCTGGTTAAAGAATTTTACTAGATACTGATGAGTGAATTAATGATATTTAAGATCCATCAGGATCTAATAAAGTCATCCATCTCAATGGTCAATTGAGGTTAAGCTCTTTTAAAGGAAAGAAATAGATTCTTCTACTCATTTCCTGAACCTGATGGCTCTAAATTCTTTTTAGAGAATCCCATCATTTTCCAGCTAAATGCTGGGTTAGTACTGAAGCAAGTAATGCTCTATTAATGGCTCTGAGTGACAGCATATAGGAGGTTGTTTAACTCTTGTGTGTCTGCATCTTCTTTCTGCCATGCATATTGAAATCACAGATGAAAACATTCTGTGAACACTTTGAAATCCTGAAAGAAAGCAGTTTAATAAACTGCTTTAGCAAGAGCATTGCCATAATTCACATTTATTAGAGGTAATTGGACTATTAGAAATCTTTCTGGTTTGTTGTTCGATCTCTTTTTGATTACTTAGTGATACAAATTGCATTTTCATCTTGGTGTCTTATCACAGTGAATCATTGTTGAACTTTCCTTTTAAGAACATAGAAAAAGTTGGGCACTTGGGTGGCTCTGTAGGTTAAGTATCTGCCTTTGGCTCAGGTCATGATTCCAGGGTCCTGGGATCAAGTTCTGCATCTGGCTCCCTGCTCAGTGGAGAGTCTGCTTCTCCCTCTGCCCCTCCTCCCCCAGGTCTTGGGCATGCTTTCTCTCTCATAAAAATAAATCTTTCAAAATAAGAACATAAAAATACAAAATTGATTTGAGGTTTCTTAATTAAATTATCTTGCATATTAATTTTTTACCAGCACTCCAGTTAAGAAAAATAGAAAACATAATTAATGTTTTCCCATTTTTGTTTTCCTTATTGAATATTAATTTATTCAGCACATTCAACTCAAAATTGAGGAACCCCTTCCTTTGGGAAATAAGCAGAACAAAATCATGGAATTTATATTTTGATGGTGGGAAATAAGCATTGATGAAAAAAATATATAGTGTGTTAGATGGTGACACACTTCATGGTGAAAAATAAAACAGAGACTGGGACTTGGGAGTGTGCAGATGAGAGAAGGAGGTACAATTTTTATATGTTTATCTGAAAAGACCCTCATTTGTCCTGTGCTATTTGTGAGGAGACATGAAGGGGAGAGTCAGTGTACATTCAGTCCTTTTGATTCTTTTGAGAAATACCTATTTCCTTTCTACCTTGGGTGAGCCCAGCCTTCCAGGTTGGGCTTCATCAACCATTATGATATTATTTTATCTTTCCCAACTGATTGAGCTGATTTCTCTTTTTTAGGTCTCATCCTCTCCTGCTTCTGTGGTATGATAGAATGTCCTTATTCAGAAATGTAGTTGTTTCCTCTTGCCAATAGTATGAATTCTAGGCTCTGTCACATCATTTTAGTAATTTTAAGAGTCCTATTTATTTGATAATTTTATCTGTAAATCCTTACTCTCAGAGAGTAGATCTCATTATTTTGTCTTGAGTAAGTCATGCTTCTTTCCAGTTCTGTGCTCTTACTTATACCCTTCTTCCCAATGAGAATGTCATCCCTTTTCTAAATTTTTTTTTCCACTGAGCCTAGGGTTTGTTTGATTGATGGCAACAAATACCTCTATTTTAAAACAAAGCAGAACTTAGACCTGATACCCTCAACTGGAGGCTGATCCCAAGTTTGTACTTAGACATTTACACCTGCTGTCTTTAAAGGACACATTCGCGGATATTTACACCCCATTGAAAAGTTGCGGTGTGATGCAGTGTGGGGATGGTGAGCGATCCACCATGCGTATACAAATCCAGCATTGGTCAACTCTCTTATTGTGGACAACAGTCCCTTAGCTAGTCCCATTCACACAGAAGGAAACTGAGATTCAGAAAGGTTGAGTTCCTTGTGTGGCCTTGTTGACATGTTATTGCCTTTTTGTATAGTTCAGTCTTCCCTTAATAATAATCCATGTTCATCGAGATTGCCTGATTCTCTATTTTGTAATTAGGTGCTTTATTTATACCAAAAATTCCCTACCAGTAGCTTTTATACCTATCCCTTCAGTTTTTATATATTTTTAAAATACCTTCTGTGTGCCTAATATCATAGTACATCTTCTGTATCTCCCGCGACACCTACTATACTGCTGTGGTTGGTGTCTGAAAACCATTGCTGATTGCTTTGATGTAGAAGGCTTTAGAAGGCTGACATTTATGCTTCTTAAACTGCAGTTCATATATTTGACTTAATTCTGCCAGATATCAAAAGTTCTGCAACATTACCTACATGAGGTTATGTCAAGCAAAAATGCTGTAAACAAGAACATAGAAGTGATTTGTGTGGTCTCCTGTCACCTTTTTTCCCCCAGCCTTTCCACAGACTTCTTTAATACATCCTAGAAAATATTAGAAAAAAACAAGCTCAGCCTCTCTTCAAAGGGGACTTTGATATCATTTCAACCCCCCCTTTTTTTTTTTCTTTTTTAAAGTTTTTTTTTTTTTCTCTGCATTTTGTTTTTGTTTCTTTGGTATTCTTGTTACATGACTAACGTTGCATAGAAATATAAACTCATGGGAAGGGGACCCACATCTGCTGATCATGACTGTGATAGAAGTAAACAATAGGGCCTTGAAATGAGACAAAAGGAGCCCTGGAATTTAATAAACATGGTGTAGCCCAAAAGACCTTCCTTTTAAGACCCATCTGACTTTATTTATTATTGTTATTTTTGTAAAAGCATTTACTACTGTAGGCTCTTGGGACCAGTTTCAGCTAAGAAACATTTTCAGCTGCCTGCATTGAAGATTTCAGCGTTAAGAACTTCAGAAATTACAATGGAACCCCGCTAATTCAAATTACTGATATGGAGACTTGCTGAGGATGCTTGAATCTTGTGTATTTGGAAGTATGTGAAAAATAAGGATTGAAAGTCAACCTATTGCTTCAGAATATGGTTCATTTATTTTTGTGACTATAGTTTAAATTTTAATTATTTATGTTTCTGCTGAATAGTCCTTTGGCAAATGTTCCATAGAAAATAACTCATCTTATTTTTCAAACTGTGTCTGCATTCAAAGTCTTAACTCTCTATTTGACAGGCATTTCTTTGAGTCATCTATATTAGGAAGTAATTTCAATCTGTCTACAAGAATCTTGAATTTGCTTTCCAAAATAGGTGCTATATTTTAAATCCAGTGTGACTCCTTAGGCATTTAATATGCTGAACAGAAAGCTTTCCTAGAGATTCAACCCCCTTTGCTCCCATAAATGAAAACTAAGCAATTTAGTCTTTAAGCTATATTTCATTGTTAATATTCTCTTCAATATAAAATATATTTTATGTTTATAAATATGCTTTCAAAGCATTCATTTCTGGAGAATAGCTTATAAATGTGTTCTTTATATTAAATGATTAATTTTATAAGAAAATAAAAAATTTAAAGAAGTGGGAATTTGGGTTTTAATGCAATTAATTGATAATCCCACAGAACATTATACCAAAATTGAATCATAGGAAAAACACAATACCCCTTACCATTTCTTGTCTCACACTCTAGTAACATGGGACATCTGCTTTATATGCTATTTCATAAGAATGTGTTGTAATTCCTGGAACCCAAATATAATATGGAATTACTTTTAAAAAAGTCATATGAGAACTTTTAGAATTAGGGATATGAGATACTCCTCTCATATATCATTTGAAAATGGTTTCAGATAGATGCTACAGTTGCTAATATTTAAAAAATGAAACTGTGAAAACAGTAAAAAAAAAAAAAAAAGTTCTATAAATCTCTATTAAGGCCACTTCCAAGCAGAAGAGACAATGTATAGAAAAAGAAAAGAGAATAAACGTCAAGTGAGAGGATCCTTCAAAGACAAATAGGAAGACTGACATGAAGTTACTAAAAGTCAATAACTGGATGAGTCCAAAACTAATCAACCCAATAAGAGAACTTTATTTTCAAGTTCAACAAGATTTCTAGACCTAGTACAAATCAAGTCATATTTGGAAATTACTGTGGCCTTTCAAATCTGAGTTAAACTTGTCCAGTAATTGTATAGTCAAAACTAGTAAAAGGTATACTCTAGCTTGATCGTCTAAACCATTGTAATCAGTTTTTATTGCAGTTGATTTTTGTTTTACTGGCATTGGTTTTATGAAGGAACAACATACATGCAGTAAAGGCACCTGTGAAGTACAGGGCATTTCTAACACATCCAAAAGATTATTTGCATCCCTTTGTGTAGTCTAGTCCTGTATCTTCCTCTGGACCCAGGAAACCACTTATCTGCCTTTTGTCACTACAGATTAATCTTCATCTTTTAAATCACCTTTTTATTGAATTCCTTAACATCCATAAAATGGCTATTGTTTGTGGTCAGGTAGGCTCAAAGATGGTGTCTTCTCTTTTAGTATCATAAATTACTCCTAAATGGTTCAGGATATATAGAAGCTTTCTTTAAACTTTATGCAGGGAGAAGTAGATGACTCATTTGTTATTTACTCTTGTGTCAATTCGTTTGTGGTGAAAACCATATTCAAAGTTGAAATATTTTATTTACTGGCTATTCATGTTACGTTTTTGAAAAAAGGAGCAATGATTGCATGTAATGGGAGTGTGGGATGAGGAGTAACATGAAGGAATAAGAGCTGTACCATTTCATAGGTTTAAGAAATATATGATATTGGCCACAGGCCAGGAAACTTTTGTTTCCTAGTCAGAAAAGTATCTCACTGTTATTTTGAACCTCACTAATGTGATTATCTGTTTAAACAAAACTTCCATTGCCACATTTTCTTTCAATTAATTTAAAAATGCAAAACAACATTTTTTAAATTATACCTTCTTCTAGGGGATTGAGTAATGGAAAATATCATATTTGGTAAGTTTATTTTTTAGTACTGAGGTAATTTCTAAGTTATGTAACCACATAGGGAGCCCACCATAGTATTAGCAGTAATTTTTACATTAATCTTTATGAATGGTGGTAAATATTTTTTCATGTTCAATGAGCCTTAGACACTCTAAAATACATTTATACAGTAAAGTGCTTCTCATATTATTCCAACTCTTTCTGTGTGTACAGAAAATATTAATTAAATGTTTCTGCTTCTATGAAAAGTGTGTGGAAAATGAGAAGTTCCACATGAATAATCAGGATGAGATCTTGAACTTCTTCTAATTGATTTAAATTCTCTTTGCTGAAAGTAATGAACAATTACTGACAATCTTCCTGGTTTCATTTGTCAAAATTCTGAGAATGAGTCAACATTTTAATATATTAAGTGTTGGAAAATTTTACAAGATCTATATAGTACCAGGGAGATTCTCATTAATAAATTAAAGTGCAAAAATTACTCTCCATTTGTGCATGTATGGTCTGACTTGTATTTATGTTACTGTAATTATAATGCTGTCCTACATAATTAAAGATAATGCTATCAGTTCAAAAAAATAGGCACATAGTAAAGACTTGTCCTACATTAACATTTTATTTATATGACATGACAGTATCTCAGGTGTAAGAACAGCTTGTAAAATCTTCTGGTCTTTTAATAATTTAGATGAGACAACTAAATCAAATCCTGCATCAAACCCTACAGAAAACTCTTCTAGTGAGTCTTCCTTTTATATTAAAATTTCATTAAAAAGTTCTATAGAGATGTCAAATATTTTGTTATGAGAAAGGCTCTTTTAGTATTCTAGTAGAATGAACATATTTACAAAATATTTTTCTGTCTTCATTGGCATCAGTGAAACTATCAGTAAATGAAGAGAGTTTCAATAATGCATTAACCTAAATTAACAGGTACTTAAATGTGCATCTGTAAGCATATGTGTGTCACTTAGATCTTTGAAGGTGCAGATGCTCAGATGGCATAAAAATTTTTTCAGGGGGAACAGCTGTGAAAGATAGAAAAGGAAAGAAGCAAGATGGGTCAGGGAGGCAAGCCTTGAACTATGGTACAGATCTGATCATCCCTCAGCCGAGTATGGAAAGCTCCGCAGCAAAGATTACTCCTTAGAGGTCCTGGTTGGGTAGAAATGACCAGACCCCAATATCCCACTGCCTTTCCTTGGCATCCCCATCTCACCATCATGCTTAGTCTTTGGTTAAGGGGCTGCCCGGGAGATCATGGTCTCAGCAGAATCTGAAAGTGATCATTGTTGGGGATTGTCACCCAACTCTATTCCTTGCAGCTGAATACAGTGTTGTTGAAAGGACTACTGAATGACATATAGCAACTGAAACATCTTCGTGACAGTTCCAGCATGTAATCACTTTACATGCATATATTTATGAGTAAATATGTTTATGTGCACAATATGCCATGTATGTTTATTTTTTAAAGATTTTATTTATTGACAGAGATACAGAGAGAGCACAAGCAGTGGGAGCAGCAGGCAGAGGGGGAGGGAGAAACAGGCTCCCCATGGAGTAGAGAGCCTGACATGGGGCTCGATCCCAGGACTCTGGAATCATGACTTGAGCCAAAGGCAGATGCTTAATCCACTGAGCCACCCAGGTGCCCTGCCATGTATGTTTAAATATGAAATATTTATATAATTTGCAGTGATATCTTAGACCCAGTAGATCTTTGAAGTTTCTGAATGGTTTAAGGATTTTATGTCAAAATAATTTTGAGATTATATTCATATATAATTATATAATAATATATTATTATATATTATATGTTATATAATTATTATATGTTATACACCTATCAAGCTAATGTGCCATGTGAAGTTCAGACTGATTAGATGGCTTTTTCTCTGGTTAACTATAAGCACTGGTGCCTTTGTAAGGTCATCATGTAAAGTTTGTAGCAACAAAGTTTATTTTTTTGAATGGGAAAAACATCAGAAGTTGTGAAGGATTGATGAGTTGTGATGCATAATGCAAATAACTTGGTATTATCTAATATTAGGAAATATTGATCTTATAACCCTAGGAAATATTGATCTCTCAACTCCTGATGGCTAAGAAAAAACAGCTTGCTATAAAAAGCAACACGGTTTATATCAAAAATTATTCTCAATATTATATTTCCATATTAAAGACTCTATCATCTAGTGAACATGCTTAATCAATGTCATGTTCTGTATCAAGGCTTTTTCACCTGATATTCTTTCTGTATAGTCTACCCTTAAATGTTAGCAATACAAGCTTCCATGTTTCATTGTAATCCCTGTTCAAAAGTCATGCTTCCATGCAGTCTGAAGCAGCAGACCTCATTGTTATCTTCTCTGCTTTAAAAAAAAAACAGTAGTTATTCCTACGGGATGTTATATTCAACAGTTATTTATTTGTTTATCCAATGAGATTGCATGCTCTATAAGGGTAGAGATTTTTGCCTACATTGAATGATCTTGTACCCCCCCCCATAATAGTGTATGACATTATGTAGTAGTCACTCAAAAAATATTCTTTGGTGGATAAATATTCATAGAATGGATGGATGATAAATTAATGAGGAATCAAATGACAATGTTGGGTGTTCTCCACCCATCCCTCAAAAATATAATTATGCTTTTGTAAAGACAAGAGTTTACCTACACCTGGGCGCATGGTGCATTCCAAATTCAAGAGAAAACAGTAGCATCAGCAGCTAAAAATGGATTTTTTCCCCCAATGAGATACTTAGTTTAACAAGACTGGTTAGAGCGAAAAACTGTTTTCCTAACCTTGGCATGGGATTTCATGAAAGGAGCAATCTGTTTTAAGCAGATATTACTTCATATAATGACTAACTAGTTTTTAATAGAAAACTTTTTCTCTTTTAGACATTTGGAAATCTTTCAAACAGTATAATGGCACAAAGTCAGTGAGTCTCAAAGTCTTCCGTGAAATTGCATAATCAAGTATTTTTTTTTTAAAGATTTTATTTATTTATTTGACAGAGATCACCAGTAGGCAGAGAGGCAGGCAGAGAAAGGCGGGGGAAGCAGGCTCCCTGCTGAGCAGAGAGCCGGCTGCAGGGCTCCATGTGGGACTTGATGTGGGGCTTGATGTGGGGCTCGATGTGGGGCTCAATCCCAGGACCCTGGGATGATGACCTGAGCCAAAGGCAGAGGCTTTAACCCATGAGCCACCCAGGTGCCCTCCATAATCAAGTATTTTTTAAAATATATTTAGGAATAAACACAATCAATTCTATTCATGTCCGCTAGGAGGTGAAGGAAAGGCAGACATACACGATTGACTTGGTGTTCTGTGCTTTATGGTCAGTCTGGTAATCAATAAGCATCTCATCAGTAAGGCTAAAATTAGTATTGATTCCAACTTGCTACTTTCCTATTTCTCCTGCCTCTGCAGCAGCAATATGGGAGATACTCTTTTCTCCATGTCATCATATCGTTTGCTTGGCCTACTTTTGCATTTACTATTATAAGATAGAAGTATGGATCTTTTAATAAATCACTAATATTTTCCCTCAATAATCAATAGTTACTGACAGATTATCTCCCTGGCTAAAAGTTACAACCTCAAGGAGGCTATAGAAAACCCTTTTCCTAGAATGAAAAATCTAAGCCCCTGAGGAGTAAAATATTGACTACCTATACATATGTGCAATGTTTTTGCTAAACTGGAGTTAAAACATGTAAATTTTACAATCGTTTATTCAAGCTTTAAAGATCCACTCTCTTATTATCTTCCTTATGTTGAAGTAAAGTTTAAGAACAATAATCACAGTGAAAAGAAATCTAATTATTAGCAATTTGTGTTTTGTGCACAATCAATAAAACAGAAATCAAATGCCATTCTGTCTCACTAAGGAAATGGTATTTAGACATCTCGTTTCAGAATGGATCTGTTAGGAGCTATAAGGTGGTAATTAAATGCATTTTTTAGTGCAGAATTATGTTCATGTTGTTGTTTTAATTATTCAATATATTTGGGGAAAAAAATTCCTGAACATAATGCTTTAGGAAGAACCAGAAATTCTATTTTATTTTAGAAACAGAAATTCTGATACAATAGTCACAGTCACACTCATGCAGTCTGACAAAATGCCCGATATACTTGATCTCAATTTTCAAATATGAATGAATGTTAAATACCATTAAAGAATAGCTAAAGACAAGGTATGGTCTGACAAAACATACTAATTAACATTTTTCATAATCTAAGTTAAACTTTGAAATGAACAATAATTTCTTCAGTGGCCACCATTAAATTTAATGTCTGTTTCAATCTCTTATTTCATCTTAGAATTACAGTGTACGACATTAGTAGTCTTCTACACACTATTTACTCAGTGCTTGATTCCTTGGAGGCAAGGATAGTGTCATTTCCATGGTCTGTGAAATACATAGTACTTTTCCCCCCACTTAGGCTAGAGATTCACTTCACCACCTTTTCAATGGATTCTAATTAATGGCATAACATTGCTGGTCTGTACATCTCTCTAAGCAAACAGAGAGCAAAAGCACTCTTTAGAATTAGATAATCAAAAGATAAAGAAGCATTATATTTATAAGTTCCAGACACTGCCTAATGCATACATTTGTGTTTGAGATGCAAATAAACAGCCTCTCTATGAATGTGAAATCTTAAGGTCATAATATGAGCATATAAATAGTAAAATAGATAGTAAAAATAGTAAGTGGATGAAATAGTTAAAAAGTTATGCAGTATAATGAAGAAATTTTAAATATTTATGAACTGGGTTTATTCCCAAGATATTACATGTGTAGATTTTTATTATCAGAAAGCTGCTGATAGAAAAGACTTAAATGAGGGGAGTGAGGGTGGCTCAGTTGGTTAAGCATCTGCCTTTGGCTCAGGTCATGATCCTGGGGTCCTAGGATCAAGCCCCAAGTCAGGCTCTCTACTCAGCAGGGAGTCTGCTTCTCCCTCTGCCTACAGCTCTGCCTGCTTGTGCTGTGTCTCTGTCAAATAAATAAATAACATCTTAATAAAAAGACTTAAATGTACAAGAAGGAATAACCTGGCATGATATCCTAAATGCTGTATTTTACTAAGTGTATATTATAAATTGTATGCAGTTGTTAACCTTATGAATGTTTTGTAAAATTAAGCATTTATAGTTTTTCATAGTATTTATATTTTCCGAAGTTTGCTTAAAATGTAATATAAGAATGTAAATTAATTAATTATCCTGTACTTAATTCAAATGCATATAGCAATTACACAGATATATTTGAATGTTAAAATTGCATATGTTTTTTCTGAAAAGAACATACAGATTACATCATAGACTTTTCTTATTTTGAATTTGAATCTAAGAAAATAAAATTGGAAAGGAAGCTATTGCCAGCAATCATTTTTCATTTGTTTTGATGGAATTCAGTTCACTTATAATTTGCCTGAATGTAAGGAATGTTTATTGAGCATTTGCTGTGTGTGTAGAGGTCAGTGACAGGTAGAGTGAAATTGCTGAAAAAAGGAGAACATGGTTGCTATTTTTAAGTAACGAAACATAATCACATGCAAATGTACATAAAAAAAACACAGGAATAGAGTGCTTTGAATGTTCTGAAGAGATCAGTGCTTATGAGCCAATTTGAAGTCTTGGTGGGATTTTAAATACATTAAAGAGTAGTTATGGAGACTTATAGTCGACATTCAAATTCTTTATTGCTCCCCACATTTCCAGAATGATCCTTTTTTTATTGAAAGAGTGAAAAACGATCAAGTTGTGACTACATATAATGAAAATCTTGGATGCTGTGCTAAGATTACACTTTACTATTTAGGTTACAGTATCTGATTGGTGAAGTGGAAAGCCAGTTAGATACATTATAATCTGATATTTCCAAACAAGTATGTGTTTCCTTGTTGTAACAATCATAAAAAGATTAAAACAGGAAAGTAAACTCTTACAACAGGTAGTTATCAAATTTGTCAGGTCAAGAGAAGCCGTTTCTTAATCAGAGCTAGTATGTACGTAGTGATTTGTGCTAATTATCATATGAAAATTAAGCAAGACTTAAGCCACAGAATTAAAATAGAGTACCTGTGTTATTGTTCTGATTTTGTGTGATTATTGAGAGTATGTTGCTAGGACAATTAGGAGTCTGCTGTTCTCAAAACAGAATTTGGTATAAAATTCAAGGAACATTATACTTTTTTTTTTTTCCTGAGGGTAATAATGGATTGCAATTGTTACGCTTCAAGATTCTCTGCTGGAAGAAAGAGGAAGGAGAAAGAAAGGGTGCAGGGTGGGAGAGTGGAAGAAAGGGAGGGAGAAAGGAAGGAACAATTGTGTAGTTTTTAACTCTCCCAGTTACCTGGTTAATTTTACATTCTCTACTCACCTCATTTGCATTCCTTCTGTTCTAATCTCTCCCACATCCTCTGCTTTCTTTACCATTCCATAAGGTCCTGAGAGCCCTGGGCTGTTCTTTTCTCCTCAGTACTGAACGTGCTGTATGACCTCTCAGCCAAAGTGAAACCAGAGGAAATCCTGAATTTCAACTTCTTCTGACCAGATCTCATAAACTTTTTTTTTTTCCTTCCAGTCCATATGTTCAGTTTGTATCTTGATCATCCCTCTTCTTTCTCTTTCACAATTTCTGAAGGTTTTATCTTTTTTATTGTCTGGGCTAATATTCATACCATTTTTCTGGAAGCTTTGTAATTCAAGAAAGAGTTGAGGCAGTTTTGACTGTTGCAGGGAGTAAAGAAATAGAGCGGAGTACAGGTGCTATTCTGAGTGCTCTTCTGGCTGCGTTCTGACAGATTTTTCAATGCTCACTCTTTCTTCCCAGCTACCTCTGCCACCATTCTTTTCTTGAGAAATTGGGAAGACAGATGCCATTATTTCACAGGGTAGGGATGGTGGTCACCAATAGAAAACTTAATGGCCAGATAACTTATTTAGAAACAAAACGAAGCGAACAAACAAAAAACACGTTATATTTTATTGGGCCTTTTCTACATTTTCTTCCCTTAAAAGGGAAAAGGAATGTTTCTGTTTTGTTTTTCTTTGCAGAAAAGAAAGTTGAAGTGTTAAGTATTTTTTTTTACTATTTTTATTTTTTTTACTGTATTTTCAACTATAATGTGTGATTTGCTACTGATCCCCTTGAGTCTGTTCCTTAAACACGCAAACAGCTCGTACTGGTGACTAAGTCTCATCTTTCTTCTCACCATTAGCATGAATTTGATGGATAATACACAATAACAAAATTAAATATATGATAGTTACTGACAACAGGCATACCTGTTTTATTGTGCTTTCCTTTATTATGCCTCACAGACATTGCATATTTTTCAAATTGAAGGTTTATGGCAACTCTGTGTCAGGCAAGTCTATCAACATCATTTTTTCCAAAAGCATTTGCCCACTTCATGTCTCTGTGTCACATTTTGCTAATGTTCACAATACTTCAGATTTTTCATTATTACATTTGTTATGCTGATCTGCAACCAGTGATCTTTGATGTTACTATTGTAATTGAATTGCTCCCGTATAAGACAGTGAAATTAATCTGCAAATGTTGTACGTGTTCTGACTGTTCCACCGACCAGTCATTCCCCATCTCTCTCTCCTTCTCCTTGCACCTCCCTGTTCCCTGAAACACAGAAATATTGAAATTAGGTGAATTAGTGACACTACAATGACCTCTAAGCAGTCAAGTGAAAGGAACAGTCACATGTCTCTTGCTTTAAATCAGAAACTAAAAATTAGTAAGTTTAGTGAGGAAAACATATGGAAAGCTGGGATAGGCTGAGAAGTAGGGTTCTTGTACAAAGCAGTTAACCAAGTTGTGAATGCAAAGGAAGAGATTGTGAAGGAAATTAAAAGTGCTAAACCAGTGAATACACCAGTGGGAAGAAAGAAAAACAACTTTATTGTTGTAATGGGGATAATTTTAGTGGTCTGGATAGATCATTTAAACCATAGTGTAATCCAGAGCAAGGCTCTGACTCTCTTCAATTCTGTGTAGACTGAGACAGGCAAGGAAGCTGAAGAAGAAAAGTTTGAAGCCAGCAGAAATTGGTTCATGAGGCTTAGCAAAAGCAGTCATCTCCATAAAATAAATGGGTAAAGTGAAGCCACAGGTGCTGATGTAGAAGCTGCAGTAAGTTATCTAGAGGATATAGCTAAGGTAATGAATGAAGGTGGTTGCACTAAACAACAGATTTTCCATGTAGAGAGAACAGTCTTCAGTTGGAAGAAGATATCATCTAGGACTTTGATAGCGAGAGAGAAGTCAGTGCCTGGAAAAAAGCTTCAAAGCACAGGCTGACTCATTTCTTAGGGGCTAATGGAGCTGGTGACTTTAACTTGAACTTTAACTTGACAACAGTGATTTTGTCCAATTTGAAAATCCCAGGGCCCTTAAGAATTATACTAAGTCTACTGTCTGTGCTGTATAAAAGGAAAAACAAAGTCTGGATGACAGCACCTCTGTTTACAGCATAGTTCATTGAATACGCCCATTGTTGAGACCTACTATTCAGATAAAGATCATTTTCAAAATATTACTTCTCCCTGACAGTGCACCTGGTCACCCATGAGCTGTTACGGAGATAGGCAATAAGATTAGTGTTGTTTGTGTGCCTGCTAACACAACATTCATTCTGCAGGCCAGGGATTAAGGAGTAATTTTGACTTTGAGGTCTTATTATTTAAGAAATACATTTCATAAGGCTATGGCTGCCATAGATAGTGATTCTTCTGATAGATCTGGGTAAAATGAATAGAAATAATACACCATTCTGGATATCAGTTAAGAGTGTTTGTAAGTCGGGGCACCTGGGTGGCTCAGTGGGTTAAAGCCTCTGCCTTCTGCTCAGGTCATGATTCCAGGGTCCTGGGATCGAGCCCCGCATTGGGCTCTCTGCTCTGCAGGGAGCCTGCTTCCTCCTCTCTCTGCCTGCCTCTCTGCCTGCTTGTGAGCTTTGTCTGTCAAATAAATAAATAAAATCTTTAAAAAAAAAAAAAAAAAAGAATGTGAGTCCTGAGAAGTGGTCAGAATATCAACATTGACAGGAGTTTGGAAGAAGGTGTATCCAGCTCTTATGGATGATTTCAAGTGGTTCAAGAGTTCAGTGGAGAAAGTAACTCCAAACGTGGTGGAAATAGCAAGAGAACTAGATTTAGAAGCAGAGCTTTAAATGGGACTGAATTGTTGCAATCTCATCATCAAAATTTAATGGATGAGAAGTTGCTCCTTATGCATGAGCAAAGAAAGATGAGATGGAGTCTACCCCTGGTGAAGAAGCTGTGAGGATTGCTGAAAAACAGCAAAGGATTTAAAATATTAAATAAACTTAGTTAATAAAGCAGTTGCAGGGTTTGAGAGGATTATCTCCAATTTTGAGAGAAGTTCTGTTGGTATAATGCTATTTAACAACATCACATGCTGCATAGAAATCTTTATCATGAAAGGGAGAGTCAGTTGATACCACAAACTTTAATGTTGTCTCATTTTAAGAAATTGCCACAGCCTCTAAACCTGCATCATCCACCACAGGGATCAGTCAGTAGCTGAGCCAAGACCTCTCCACCACCAAAAAGGTCTCAACTTACTGAAATCTCAGAAGATGGTTAACACTTTTTAGCAATCTTTTTATATTAAAGTATATATTTTTTAAGGCATAATGCTATTATATACTTAATAGACCACAGTATATGGTATAAACATAATTTTTTGTAAACATAATTTTTGTATCTACTGGAAAACCAAAATAATTCATTTGACTTGCTTTATTCTCATGTTTGCTTTGTTGTTGTAGTCTGGAACCAACTCTGCAGTATCTCTGAAATATGCCTGTATTATAAAGAAATGCATGTCTGATTATAAGCTCAAAGGTATACCTCTGGTCAGAGTTCTGATCATTTTAACTCCTAGATATTAAGAGGCCATCAAAATGTTTTGAGATGTTTTCCAAAAGTTTCCTTTATTTCAAACTTCTATCCTTTTCTTAGAATTGTACCACATAATTTGTTATTCATTATTTTTAGGGCAGGAGAATATTTCTGAAGCTTTTAACTATTCTGAGAATTTACAAATTCTGTTAGCTTTCTCACTAAAATGGCATTCAGTAGCCTTTTATGTATCTGCAACTGATATCCTCTAAAAATGGTTAAGTACTTAGCTTTTATATAGTTTTTGGCAATCTAAAATAAATAAATAAAAGTAGATGGTAGTGCTCTACTAGATCAATTAGAGGAGAGACTTTGGAATTTTCTTTCCCAATGCCAGAACTCTGTTTAGTGGTGAAGAACAATTTAGCAAAAGTGGAATTGGTCTAATCTCTCTAGGATGCTAAAAATATGAATTTGAATAAAATGAGGCTAGTAGCATTCAGTCTTAAATAATTTTGTTAATTTTGTAAGAAAAATAGGTTCTGACAAATGATTAGCACTAGTTATGACAAGTACCCATTAAAGCCCCTATTTTCTACCCAGTCCTCATCCCAGTTTTAGCATGTCCTGAATATTTTTTGAAGTTAACGGACTAATTTTTTTCTTGAGGAAAAACACATATACACAAGGCCAATATTGTAGATATTAGAGGAACCCATACTTGTGAACTGACGATTCAGATAACCTTCATGTGTTTCTTTGGATATTTTAGACTTTAGGTTTCCCTAAAAACAACATAGCTAGAGACAAAACAAACAAAAACACCCCCCCAAGAAGCCCCCCAAAACCAAAAACACCCAACAGCAACAACAACCAAAAAAAAAATTGTGTTCTTAAAGGATATTTAAAACTTGCCCAGCAGAATATGAGCAAATGTCTTATGACTGTTCAGTGGGCTTACTGTTTCTTAGATGGACATATTGTCTGTTTCACACAAACACTCCTACCCAACCACCCAAGTGACTATTGATAGAACATGGACTTTAATAATCTAATTTGTTTCCAAGCAGCATTTAACTTTCCTTGGGTCTTCAAAATCATATTCATAATTCTTTTTTTGTTTGTAATTCTCTGCATCTCAAATCTTGTGAAATTTTTGTCTAATTTATTCTGTGTATAGTTGTGTGTCAAAATAAAGATTTTCTCTTTTAAAAAATTAGAAACATTTAAATAGAAGCTAGGGTATTACAGAAAAAAAAACTAAACATTTGGGCCTCAGAATTTTATGAGATTTTTTTTTTAAACCACCTTTAATTTTTGTCTTCCAAATGAACACATTAGACAAAAATTTCACAATGTATGTTCACGAATGTTAAGTAAATTTCTATATTTTCACACTACCTCTCTCCCTTTCATTCACCTAATTTCTGTGTTCTTTCCCCTTTAGCCATTAATAAAAATGTTTGGGTAAACACCTTTATATGTATTGATTTTTTAGGTCATTTATTAGGTCAGCAGTATGTGTTTGTTATACTCCCCAGTAGACTACTTAAAAGGAAATGCAAAAATGGTTTTAGTGGTCTATAAAACGATCAAATAAAAATTTCTGTATTAGTTATGATCAAAACCAGAAGCTAGTCCAAACCAAATTACAGAGTTCTTTATATTTAGTCCATGGGTTGAATTCCCTTATTTTATTTGGTATTTTATTTTCCCCTTAAAGAGTTATTTGAGGAGAGACAGTTTTTTAAAAAATACATTTATAATTCCATTCTTTTCAGATTAAACTAAATGGTGTACACAATGGGTGTGTGTCTGTATGTGTATAAAATACATAAAATGATACATCTATGTGTGTGCATAATTTATCAATATATGGACACATTTACAATTTATCTGTAATTTAGACATTCTGGGCAAAATGACATTAATAAACTTTCTCAGGAGTTCTTGATGTAGATTATGTCCTAATTTCATCATCAAACATATTTAAATAGAAAAAAAAACTACTTTATTTCACATTGAGTCCATCGTGGGAATTATTAATGATGTTCACTGATAGTTTCAGTAGGTATGTTCTTCAAGTCTGCTAGAACAGCTTCATTTTTATGCATCAAGTTTTGTGTACTTTGAGACCAAGGGGATTTTATCTTGGAAGTTTTCACTATAGACTCACCATAGCCCTTTGATTAGATTAATTTTCCTTGTTCCAATATAAAATAGTTGTTGAAAATAAACATATAAATAGGTATTGGTGTTTTTATGTTAAAATAAGAATGTTGGCAGAGTTGGCTTTACTTGTATTTTCATTTTTGGTAATTTATAGTTAGGAAGCTTAACTGTTTAAACACCTCATTTTGATTTTAAACATGTGTATTTAAGATATAACTTTCTTGACTGGTAATAAATGAGCCATTGGTTATAGTTAATAATGTCTATGTATTAGGATGTCACAGCAGACCAGAAAAGATAGTACATACTGTCACATCTAGGATGATGAATTTTATAAAACTGTGCTGCATTAAGATGAACCCTTTTGTGCTACCTTGCAGGGTTGCTATAGTTACTGAGTGTTGCTTTATGGGAATTTCACTTTTCTTGGTAATATTAGATACTGAACCCAGAGTCTCATTTTATATTGTTCTTAAATCTCCTCTTTGAAAATAACCTCCTTTGTAAAAGATTCTGAATTATTTTTATGATCTTTCTTTTTTCCACAAATAAATTATTTTGAATAAAGCAGAGAACAAAAACATTGAACATATGTTTTCCTTCCAGACACTGAATATTAAAGAGAATTTTTTTCCCCTACTAATTACTGTTTTTCACTTTATAAAGAAAAGCTAGTATTATATTTTTTAAAAGGCTATGTGTTCTCAGCTGGAAAACTCCATTTAATGGGTACTATTAAAACTAGTGTGTTTCTGTCTGTTATCCTAACTTAGTATGAGACTGGATTATATGTTCCCATGAAAAGTGTATTTCAAACTGTCATAGGGTTTCAAGTTTCTTTGAGATATTGCTGCATTTTTATTGAAAGACAGTGTGGTCTTAGAGAACATAGTTCATATTCACCTCCTATAAGGCTACGGTGTGAGGTTTGCTATAGAGGGATATAGGAAACATGTTCTCCACATTCAAAGTATTTGTAGTTTATTTGGAAGGAAGAATGAACTCTCTTTTTTGGATACATAACCAAATGGGGCTAGTAACGCTATCAGAACATTCATGTATTTTAGTATATTATAACTGTATTGTGTTATCTGCAGTGCAGTAAATTTCTTGTTGGTAGGATTATATTTTCCTTATTATTCTATCTTTCCATTAAGTCTGACTAGGTCCTTTATTCTAAGAATATGTTCAAAAGGACTTTAGCAATAACACAAAAACCAATGAACTAAGAGACTCTGTACATGGCAAAATATTATTGTTATGGTTGCTATAATAGCTAATAAAAATCGAGTGAAATACTTTACTTGAATTATCTTATAAAATGATCCAATCTTGACTTTATGGAGTAGATTCCATGTTATGTTATAAGTATGTACATTTCACCAATGAGGAGTCTGAAGCTGAGAGAGGTAAAGTTATTTGTCTAGAGTCACAGTTACTAAGTTCAAAGTTTTAAAATAATAATAGGATTAGAATTGCTAAGAAAAAGTTTGGTCCATTACCTGGAACATTGCATCATGAAGTGTAGAATAAGATAGAGTAGGTTCACAGATTATTTTAATGATTTTGATAACTATAGATAATAAAAAATAAAAGCAACACCAACAAAATGGTGCAATTGGTGGCTTCAGGCTTTCATTCCTATAAAAACATCAAAACACAACAGTGAGGGTGCCTGGGTGGCTCAGGTGGTTGGGCATCTGCTTTCGGCTCGGGTCATGATTCCAGGGTCCTGGCATGGAGTTCTGCGTTGGGCTTCCAGCTTGGCGGGGAGCCTGTTCCTCCCTCTCCCTCTGCTGCTTCCCCTGCTTGTGCTCTCTCTCACCCCCTCTGTCAAATAAATAAATAAAATATTTTTTAAAAAAAGCAACAATGAAATGTCAGAACCAAATTTTTCAACTCTGGAAAAGTGAGATTTTAAAGCAATCAAGTGATTGCTGAGTGATGAATGGAAAGGTGGTCAACATAAGAACATTAATGCATGTAATGCTTCACATTAATAGAAGAAAAGGGAAAAATGATTATCTTAATGGATGCTGAAAAGGCTTTTGACAAAATCCAACATTTTTTCATAATGAAAACACTCAAAAAATAAGAAAAGAAGGGAAATATAACATGATAAGCATTTAAGAAAACTTGCTACAAAGCTATAGTAATTAAACCAGTGTGGTACTGGTACAAGGACAGAAATATAGATAACTCATGGAATAGAATTGAAAGTCACCTACATCTCTGGTCAATTGATTTTTGACAATGCCGTCAAGATCATTGTGTTTCTTCACAAATGGTGGGGAGACTGTTGGATTTCCATGAGCAGTGTTTGGTGCTGTATATAACTATATTTTAAAATAGATCACTTTATTTTAAAATAGATCAGTTTAAAATAGATTACTGGCCTAAATATAAGAACTAAAACTATAAACTCTTAGAACGCAAGTTGTTCATGACCTTGAATTTGGCAGTGAGTTCTTAGGTATAACAACAAAAGTCTGAGCAAAAGAAGAAAAAAACAAAAATTGTCCTAATATTATAAATTGTGTATGAGAGGAAGTTATTAATAAAATGATCATGGTAGGGTGTATGTGTGGCTCAGTTGGTTAAGCACCTGTGTTGCCTCAGGTCATGATAAAATGATCATGGTAGGGTGTATGTGTGGCTCAGTTGGTTAAGCACCTGTGTTGCCTCAGGTCATGATCCCAAGGCCATGGGATCCAGCCCTAGTTTGGGCTCCCTGCTCAGTGGGGAGTCTGCTTGTCCTCTTCCTTCTGACCCGCCCCCACTTGTGCGCACACACTCTTTTTCTCTCTCTCTAATAAAATCTTAAAAAACACTTAATAAATGAATAAAATGATAATAGTAGTTGCCAGAGGTGGGCGTGAGGAGATGGATGAAGCAGATGAAGGTGATAAAAAGGTACAAACTTTATTTATAAGATAAATTCTGGGGCTATAATATACATCATGATGACTATCAGTACTGTATTGTATATTTGAAAGTTGCTGAGAGAGTATATCTTAGAGGTCTCATCACACACAAGTATTATAACTATGTGAAGCAATGGATGTTAACTAAATATATTATGGTGATAATTTTATAATATATATGAAACCATTATATTGTATACCTAAAACAAATGCAGTGTGTATATGTCAATTATATCTCAAAAGTAGGGGGGAAAATAAGAACACAAACTGCAAAATGATAAAAAATATTTGCAAATTGTGTATCTACGAGTTTAATATCCCTAATGCAACAACAAAATTACAACCCAGTAAAATGTACGGAGGACTTGAATAGGCATTCCTCCATTGAAGACACACAAATGGTCAATAAACACATGAAAAACAATGCCAGACATCAGTAATTGTTGTTATTGATATTTGTTATTGATGTTGTTTTTGATATTTCATTGTTAAAATGAAATATCATTTCATATCTACTGGAATCTTTGTAGTCCAAAAAAAATGGAAAAACAACAGATAGTTGGAAGGGATGTGGAGAAACTGGAATTGGTGGGAATGGAAAATGGTGCCGGTGCCATGGAAAACAGTTTAGCAGTGGTGTAGTTTGGTGAAAACCAAATTGATCCACTTATATTAAATATCTAGAACAGGCAAACTCAGAGAAACAGAAAGTAAATTAGAAATGAGAGGCTGAGGGGGATTGAGGTAATGGGGACTTGGAATGGTTATAGAGTATATTTTTGGATGGTAAAAAATATTGGAAAATACGTAATTATGATGACTGCACAACATTGTGAAGGTAATGAATGCCACTGAATTGTACACTTAAAATAGTTAAGATGGCCAATTTTTATATGCATTTTACCACAATAAAAAAACTTAACAAGTAAGTAAATACATAGAAGAAGTGAAAAATACTTTGGAAAGCAGAATTGCAAAAAGACGGAAGTATAGAATGTGGTATATATACAAATTACCTATTTTAAGCCACTTATAAAAATGATTTCTTGGGGCACCTGGGTGGCTTAGTGGATTAAAGCCTCTGCCTTCAGCTCAGGTCATGATCCCAGGATCCTGGGATCGAGCCCTACTTCGGGCTCTCTGCTCAGCGGAAAGCCTGCTTCCTCCTCTCTCTCTCTGACTGCCTCTGTGCCTACTTGTGATCTCTGTCTGTCAAATAAATAAATAAAATCTTTAAAAAATGATTTTTTATTTCAGATTTTCAAATTATATGGAATTATATGAAGAAAAATAAAATTTGTTCTAACCTCTGCTCCCATCTATCCTGTCTCAAAACTGTATTGTACCTTCCACAATTATTACTGAAGGCCTAAATACACACACACACACATATTCCATTTTAACAAAATTGAATCCTATAGTATGAACAGTTCTGAAATTTGCTTTTTAAAAATTTTTTTTTAATCATACCTGGCAGATATCTTTGGATAACCGTTTGTAGAGACTTATCTTACTCTTAGTTACCATAGGAGAGACTTTTCCATTTAGAATAATGTGAAGGGTTCACAGTTTAACACACCTATTTGTCTTATGTGGAAGTGAGTGCTTATTTGTTGAAAGTGGTAACATAAACCTCAACTGTATTTTCAGAACTTTCAGTAACTCCTGATTCATCCCTTCCCAAATCCAGCTCATTCCCCCTTGTTTTTGAAAATAGGCTCACTGAGGAGTGAGTGGTCTTCTCCAACTTAAACTTGTTTGAGAATGATTGCAAAGCTGATGACTTCCTTTATTGCTGAGTCATAGACTCAACAGTCTTCCAGACATGTGATGAATAAAACTTCAGCTAATGTAAGTCACAGTTGCTATTTAGTTGGTGCTACTTGGTTTTAGTGCCACCACATTGAATTAATCCTTAGATGCTTCACATGTGTTTCGGAATTCAGTAATCGGCCATAAAATAGTCAGATTTGATGTTAAAAAGTCAGAAATGCCTAAAGCCCTCCAGTCATCCAAATGGAAATCTCTTACATGTTTTTTACATTGATGGAACCGTTTATCTTTTTTTTTTTTTTTTCTTTTGAAGACTTTATTTAAGATACTGAGAGTGAAACAAAGCATGAGCAGGTGGGAGAGGGAGAAGCAGGCTCCCTACTGAGCTGGGAACCACATGTGGGGCTGGATCCCTGAGCCAAAGCAGACTCTCAACCCACTGAGCCACCCAGGTGCACCCGGCCCCCCACTGCTGTTTACTGTATTGTAGCTCAAAGACAAATCTACTTACAAAGATTCATCGTCTGTGACATAGTATTTTATATCAGTAATCTGTGAAAACAAATGTTTATCGAATATTAACTCTATTCCACATTTGCGAAATCAAATAATACTGACATATAATGAAATGAATATACATTCTAGATAAAATACATACTTAATACTTTTAACAATTACATTATAGGGGACAAAGGGGATTCTTGCTAAGCTAACATTTGTGGTAAAGCCAGATGAATATTTATTTTCTACTTAAAATTTTTTTTTATTTAACTTATATTTTGTATAATAACATAGAGAAGAAAAGAAGCAGTCACTAGAAAGAAGGAATGTGGAGTAAAGAAAATAGTTTTTCTTATTTTGTATTTGTGTGATTTACTTTCTTAGAGCATTGTGTTAGGATAATCTCTAGGTTTTTGATTTTAAAATTCTGGAGATAAAACCAATTATTTAGTAGATACGTTATCAAACTGTATTTCTTCAAAAGTAAATACAGTAATGACTTATTTTTTAGTAGAGGTTTGCAGCTGAAGTTGCTTTACTCACAACATGAAAACTTGGAATAATATAAATAGATTTATTTGAAAGATCATTCCTCAAATGTATTTTAAGTCCTCATTTAGGTACTGTTAAATGTGCATTGGCATAGGAAAACTTGGATTGCTAGAAATCATTACTGACTTAAGATCAATTGGAATATAATCAAAACAGCTTTGATTGATACATTGTTGAGAAATAATGTTTATCATACAATTTATTAGTTTGTCTATTGCATAAAATATGTGGTTGTGTTATTTTTCCAAGTGTTTTTTCTCTTAAATTTTTTAATCTTTTGACTTGTAAATTCTTGCCTGCTAGAGAAACTAGTTCACATCATAAACTTACCTTTTCATAAGGTTTTTAAAGATTTATTATTATTTATAATATTTATATTATTATTAATTAATTTGAGATTTATTTATTTATTTGAGAGAGAGAAAGCACGCTGAGCATGCAAGAGCAAGGGGAGAGGGAGAGGGAGAAGGAGAGAAGCAGACTCCTCACTGAGCACCGAGCCTGACTCAGGGGCTGGATCCCATGACCCCAAGATCATGACCCAAGCCAAACTCAAGAATCCAACACTCAACTGACTGAGCCAACAAGGCACCCCTTTCCATAAGGTTTTAAAATAATATACTTTTGTTATTTTTATTTACCTTTTCAAAATTTTTTACTTCTTATTGAAGTATAATATGCATATGGAAAGATGAACCTATCAAAGTATGTAGCTTGGTGTATTTTCAGAAACTGAGCACAGCCATATATTCAGCAAAAGGGGTAACATTCCTGGCACCCAGAAGCACCCCGTTCTGGTGCCTCTTCCAGACCATATACCTCTACCCCTATAGATATCCAGTGTCTTGTGGATCTCCAAATAGACTAGTTTCACCTGATTCCGAACTGTGTAAATATCCCATCATCACAGTGGGCTCTTGCGTCTGACTTCTTTGACTTAACCTTATATTTGCAGACCGTCATTGCTGTTGTAGGAGAATATTCGTTTGCTTGGCTAGATGATGGTCTATTTGTCCATTTATTGTTGGTAGACATTTAGGTAATGTGCACTTTAAGGTTGCAATGAGTAGTGATGCTGTGAATGTTCTAATGAACATCTTTTTGTCATCATTTTCTGTTTTGAATAAACCTGGAGTTGGGGGTCATTTGATCTGCAGATATTCAGGTTTAGTACCTATGGCCAGTTTTCTAAATAGTTGTGCAGTTTACACTCTCACCAAAGGGCATGAGGGTTCTGAGTACTCAACATCCATGTCAGCACTTCATAATTAAAGTCTTTGCCACTGTAGCCATTCAGATGGATGTGTAGTTATATTTAATGGTGGTTTTAATTTGCATTTTCTTAAAGACTAATGAAGTTGAATATTGAACACCTGCTTATTTGTTCATCAGCCATTTGGCTATTCACTGCAATACATTCAAATTTTTTGTTCATGTTTCTTTTTTTATTGATTGCATTCTTTATAATTGGTTTATGTATTCTGGATATTACTCAGATGTTTTGTAAAAATCTCCTTTCACTCTTTGCCACTCTTTGTTCTTTTTGTTGTTGTTGTTGTTGTTCTTCTTCTTTTTTTTTTTTTTTCAGTAGGCTCCATGCCCAACATGGGGTTTGAACTCAAGACTCTGAGAGCAAGCATCACATGCTTTATCTACTGAGGCAACTAGACACCCTTCTTTTTATTTTTTAAAGATCATTGTTTAATGATCAGAAATCCTTAATGTTAGGCAATCTAATACATTATTTCTTTCTCTAATAGTTAATACGCCATGAGCTGTATATGAAATCTTTGCCTAGTTTCAGTCCATAAAAATGTTTCATCTCCTTTATTTTGTTTTTAAAAGATGTAGATGTGTGGGATCCTTATATATGCAGGTGCACACACACACACACACACACACACAACCTTTTATATACAAATATTTTCATAGGGATATTCAGTTGAACTAGCACATTTACTGAAGAGGTAGTGAGTCATTTCTCTTTTGTATTACAGTATTGACTTTGTCATAAATCAAGTGAATATATGTATGTGGTTCTATTTCTAGACACTCTCTTTTGTTTTCTTGGTCAGTTTGCTTAACTCTGTGTCAACATTATCGTTCTTAATTATTATAGGTATATAATAGCAACATTTGATGGGGCACATCCTCTGGCTTTGTCCTTTGCAATTGTATTAGCTATTTTGGGCACTTTGCCTTTTGTTTGAAAATCAGCTTATCATATCTGCAAAATGTTTGCTAGTGTTTTTATAGGGATTGCATTGAACCTATGGATGAATTTGAGGAGAAATTTCATCTTTATGCTATTGAGTCTTCCAGAACATGAACATAGTGTATCATATCACACTTTTCAGTTTTCTGTCAGAAATTATTTTAGATTTTTGTGTAAATGTTCTGTATATCTTTTGTAGATTTAGTCTTAAATATTTGATGTGTTTCATGCTGTTATAAATGGTATTTTTAAACTTCAATTTCTATTTGTTACCGGTTTATAATTTCAGATAAAAATTGCACCTGACAAAATAAAAAGGCAAGGCAGACTAGTCAAAGCTATTGCAATAAGTAGGACAGAACACATTTGTATTCAACTCTGCTGAAATGAAGTATGTGAGGGTTCTTAAGAGCTGGAGTGGAACCCCATCTCTTTTGCTAACTGTCCTTACCTATAGGAAATGAAAACCTCTTGGATCATCATCATAACTGAGGGCTTATTTACAACTTGGAGCAAGATGCTCACCAGAGCCAGGCTCCTCCCTCACACAGATGGGAAGTAGGGGTAGTATCTTCCTTGATGATTACATCTCAGAGGGTTAGCTTTCAGGGCCTTGAGAAAGATAGCCCTGAGTTGTAAATCTGGCAAGAAGCTTTATAGAAGATTTACCTCTCAAAAGGCAAAGAAATAATTTATATTTACAAATTTTCTAAAGTAAATGCTCTAAGAAAGGGGAATAGAAAGACTTCTGTGGTTAAACCATCTGGATTCTATTAGAGAAGAGATGAGAAGGAGTTTAGGAGCCTTGAGGCAGGAAGAAGTCAAGCTGAGGAAAATGTTAAGACTGCCTTAGTCAACAGAAAGACGATTGATTTTGCTATATTGACCTTATCCTCAGCAACTTAGTCAAATTCATTATTAATTTTAATAGTTTGTAAATCTTTGGATTGTTAAATATATAATCAGAGTGTATTTGAGTTGTGGCAGTTTTATAACATCCTTTGTAATCCTTATGCTTTTTAAATTCCTTTTCTTAATTTATTATACGAGGTGGGACCTCCAATAATATCATGAATGAAATTGGTGATAGAGGCATTCTTATTTTCAACATTCTGCTATTGAGTATGATTGTATAGGGTTTTTTGGTCAATATTTTTTTGTCATATTAAGGAAGCTTCTCTGTAAGCAGCATGTTTTAATTCCTGTAAATTTCTATCATCTGAAACAACCAGAATAACATTAGATACTTGTCAAACATAAAATCAGTCTGATCAGATATTCCTTTAAAGTTTAAAATCTTAATAAGAATTCAGTTCTCTCATTGAAAGTTTATTCTTCTGTGAGTCAACATATGCTAATGGTCTTTATCAGTTACTGTAACCATCAGTTCCAAAACTCCGTGGCTTAACACAACAAAGTTTTAGTTCTCACTTATGTGGTGATAGTTCAGTGAAAGTTGAGAGAATATACTTACGGTGGGTAACAGGCTCTGCTTTCCTCACAATTTAGGGGTATAGATTCCTTCCATCTCATGGCCTTCACAGCCCTAGGACCTCAGAATCCTCTGCTTGGACCGTTTGTATCTAGTTGGCAGGAAGAGAGAGATGAGGTTTTCGGAGGGGGCAGGGTAAGAGGGAGGAAGAAAAAGAGAACAAGAGGAGGTATACTTCCATTAACTGTATCATCCCAGGGATGACACACATCACTCTAATATTTCAGTGCCAAAAACTAGCCAAATGGTCCCATATAGATCCAAAGTCAGAAAATTGTAGTCCAGCTGAGTGCCAGGAAGATGGAAGACAAATATTGGTGAGCATTACCCATCTTTTCCATAATCCTACAACCAATATACTGAGCATCCAGGACCTAAAATATGGCATCTGCTTGCCTAGTTTCAATTTCATTTCTTCGCTCATATAAAGATATATACCGATACATATCTATCCTAAACAAAAACTGAAATGGTGGTATATGTTAGAGAAGACATCATACCAACCTAAATCCTTTCAATTTTAATGTTTTCACAAAGCTAATCTTTCTATAAAAACTACTTTTGTTGTAATATGTCATTGTTACTTTATGATACTGATGAATGCTTTTGTAACTCTCTTGAAATTCCTTTGTTCAGAGGGACTGTGATTTATTTTTAAACTCTTGGTTTATTTTCTCTTGATAGATTTGTAGATAGGTGGAGAGATATGTAAATAGGTAGATAATGAATTTCTTTTAAAGATTTATATGAACAAAAACCTTGCAGCTTTTCTCAAGTCTCAGCAAAAGATAATATACCTGAGGTCCATATTTTCAGGAAGGAATTTTTTCCTGGCTTTCTCAGAAAATGTATGCCTGCTTGCTTGCTTGCTTGCTTGCTTTCTTTCTTTCTTTCTTTCTTTCTTTCTTCTTCTTCTCCTTCTCCTTCTTCTTCTCCTTCTCCTTCTCCTTCTTTTTATTTTTATTTTTATTTTTCTAATCCTATATTCCAGGGACACAAAAAAGACAAGGCAAAACAAAACAAAAACACTTAAGGAAGCAGAACAACCAACAATAGTATTATCATTTTTCCTTTGAGGCTTAAGAGATTGGCAGTCACCATAGAAATGTTACTGGTTCAAAGGAGTCCCCTGATGTCAAATTGAAGGCAAGATTAAGAAATGCTAACAGATGGAGTAGAAAGTTAAAGTCGACTTCATGAGGAGTTGGGCAAGATGAAATGATCAGTACCTCCTGCTTGTAAATGTTTCCATGTAATAAATGTACTCACTTATGGCATTGTCTGCTGCTAGCACAGTCATGCTTTCAAGTAAAATCAGTATTAAGGTGTATGCATAATATACTTCATACAAATCCTAAAAATGATACTCTAAGAAAGAAAAAGTTTTGGAAACAAAGTATGTCCTTGAATTGGCAATTTCTGCACTTGATCTGTGTAGTGTTTTTTAACTTTGCTGGGACAACGGAATTTTGTGTTATTTGAATACTACTCAGTAATGTTCACTGGTGTTTTCCAGTGTTTGAATACTTGCTGTCACTGTAAATATTTTAGTGAACAAAATGCAAGGAGAACTGAATACTGTGGACAACTTCAGTATAAAAACTGGAAATAATTTAAAACCTGAACTTATTGCAAAAGCAACCTTGATTTTAACAGTAAAAAAAAAAAAACACCTCAGGAGAAGTCTATAAAATACTGTGTTCAAAGAGGATGTAGCCTATACAAAGCAACATATAGCCTAATGCCCAACTTGAGGATTACTTTGGATTTACTCTTAACAATTAGATAAATGTCAATGTAAAATAAAAAAAAAATTCTGTGTCTGGAAAGATCAGGGCTATCAGAGCAATTACTTTGTGTCCTTTTTAAAATGTCATTTTTAAAGCGATGACTTTTAAATATTAAATAGCTGTGGTATTTTACAATTCTAAAATTATTTTCTATGTATATATTTTGTGTTGATATTCTGTTAATGTTTTCTATTATCAAATACTTACATCAAGTAAGTGTATTTTAATATTATTGAAATTTGTTCATAATAATAAACTGCATATATACGAGTGTGTATACATATATATGTATATCTGTATATATTACAGAAAATATCTGAAACTTTGTATAATTCTGGCACAGAAATATGCTTTACTGGTTATCATGGTCACTTATTATTATTTAAAAACACAAAGTTATTTAAAATATAGACTAACTTAGGTTTAAGGACTTCCCGTGAAGTCCTCTGAGTTCCAATTTCTTGTTCCCAAATTCCAAAGATTGTTATTTTTCAGGAATTTGGAACTTTCCTCAAGGTGACCATAAAAATACTGTGGGTTCTTCTTTAACTGCATGCTAAGTGATTTTAGCCTCAATCTCCCTGTGTAAGACCCAGTACCTGTAAAGCCTTTTATGGCTTGCTGTTTCTCTCTGGGTAGTCTGAGAAAAAAATCACGCTGGAGTCTGATAAACAATGATTTAATCATCAGCTTTATCATTTATCAGCTGTGTTACCTCTATTACTTAAACTTTCTGAAATTTTGTTTTCTTCTACTAAAATACTGAGACAGTATTTTATGCAAGAGATAATGCATATAAAGTGCCTGGCAAATAGTAGGAACTTCATAAACGAAGTTATTGTATACTTTTAAAATTGTACCATAACAACAGGGTAAAAACAAACATAATAATGAAGGTCTTAAATTTGATATAACCATGTCTGATTTTAGTAAAAAAAAAAAAAATCACCAGATGTTTTACTTAAAGAAAGGAAATGTATGAGTATATGTACTGAAATGTTAGGAAATTGATTTTTGATATACTAGGCAGTATAATTCAGTCTAGAAAATCATAAATTCCACTATAAGGCTTTAAGTCATTTTTCATGGAAATAGTGTTTTGTTTGGAATTATGCATGCTTTTAAAGTGGATTCTTTACTGAAAGAGGGTGTTATTCAAGAATCTCTTGTAACATTTATGTCTTAATTTTCTATTGAGAATCATTACCCTTAACTGAAATTTTCACGTACTTTTAATTCTATAAAATTTCATAGTCATTATTATTTGACTTACTAATTAGCACATAGATTTGAACTTGCCACAACTGAAATTAGAATCTCACTCTTCCAGAGTCCATTTTGATCTTGCATATACCTTGTTTTCCATAATTCAGAAGTCTTGCTGGGTAAGAAAAACCCATGTATCTTTTCCTTATATAATTAGTAGTGTTTCACTGTTTTCAGTCCTACTTTCATCAGCGCCAGAGAACAAAGACATCTAAATATTCAGTTACTGATACTGCATAGGAAAAGTAGAAATGGGCAACCAAAATAAAGGAAAATGCTGTATTTCAGAAAATTTTGGCTAAATAATATTTAGCTTGCTAAAAATATGTCAGCACTCTTCTATTTTTTTAGGAAAGCAAGAACACAGGAGAAATGTGTATATCTTGCAGCAGAGGCAAAAAGGGGAATAGATTGCTTAAGAAAACAAGAAAATAAAACTTCTAGAAAATGCTGAAGATTAGATTATATGTATCTGAGATTTTAATAAATTACGCTTTTAAGCAGAGAGGACTCAGAAACTGCAAATCTTTTGTTTTATTTTCAGACAACTTCAGATAAGTTCATATGAATCAAGTTTTGAGTTTGATTTAGTAAATTTATTTGATTTAGTTGATAACAGGCTATTACTTAATAATCATAGTTAGCCTTCAGATCTGGTCTATACCTCTTGACTTACTGGTTTCCTGGCAGTATATCTTAACCTCGACTTGTGTCTTCTCTAGTTATAATTGTATGACTAGGGGCTTAGTACAGACATTGTTTAAAGCTTGTTATCTGTGGCAGGTTTTGGTTGGTTCAAGTTAGTACATTCCCATATTGATGTCTCTGTGGTTTATCTTTTTCCTTGAGCGATCCACGGAATTATTTTCAGTATGTTTCTATAGACCTAAGTTCCACAATTGGTGATCACTGTCAAATTCCATTTCTTTGTGTCAGGAAGAAAATCTTGTTATTCTGAAAACAAAACAAAACAGAGAATGCCCGATCTGCTGTTTATGTAACCTAAGGCAAATTCTTGACCATTTGAAGCCAAAGTTTCCTTTTTTAAATACAAATAACCTCAGAAGCCATAATGAAAATTAAATAAGACCCTCTTTTTAAAAAGTGCTCACTTGTTATGTGACAAATATTGGTAATTGCCTACCAAGTCCTGTGCATTGCTCGGTGAGACATGCAGTAGTTTATGGAACTTACATTCAGATGCTTATGTAATATAAAGGTCTGCATGTAATATATTACCACTGCTATAGTTAGATACGTTTACTTTTCTTGAGTTTAGTTAATTTTACCTGTTCAACAAAAAATGCACATCATCTTGGCCTTTCAGAATACTCCTCCCGATTTTCGATGGACAGGAAAATACAGGGAGATGGCCTGATACCGCGTGAGTGGAATTTAATTTCCCAAGAGCTCACATATAAAGTTTCAAATAATTGTATAAAACATTCTAATTCTGTCTTGTACCTCTTGTTGATTACTTAAAAAAATAAGCCAGCTCCTTTGCTTTTTGGATGTGTTGTAAGTTAACTGCCGAGCAGATGTTTCAGCTCTCCCCATATCTGACTATAGAATTGTAGCACAGAGAGCTATTTGTCTGTGTCATTGTTTTCCATGTCCTTGGAATTAATTTCTATTGCCGTTGCAGAGTACTGGGACACAAGACATCTTTTAACCAGTGTTGAAAAATGTATTTTTATTTCTCCCATAGCCTAATTTGTGTGGACTCCTGCTTAGCAGATCTCAGAACATGCCAGAGGTCAGTCCCAAGTAAAAGAATGCCTTCCTGCTTCTTTTTAATGCTATTCTCTGTAGCATTAGGACCATAACACAATTTGACATGATTTTTTCCTGTAACAGATACTCAAACCCACAGTTGCCTATAGGCATACCAAGGCACTTTAGCATAGCAAGAAAAGCAAAGGTGGAAACAAAATTCTAATTACATATCTATCCCTTCACAGAATAGACCACAGGCAAAACTGGGAAAGAGTTCCTTGGCAAGTAAGTCCCACCTGCCCTGCTGGAACTTATGTCTTAGTCTTTTCATTTATACCTTCATGTGCTGCCTGTAACATCATATGGTTGATCTCAGATTATTAAATGAAGAGATTTGCCTTTTTATGAAGGCAATTTCAACACTATGGGGGAAAATAAGAAATTTTATTGGGGCTAAGTGTTTGAAATACTATATAGACTGGTGCCCAGTCTTACTAACAGAGGAATATAATTACTAATAACTACAAATGAACCAGTAAATTGCCCTGACTTGCTTATATGCAGATTCTTTAAGGCATTGGGTTCAATGCTTTTATTAATCGGAGTCATATATATAATCATATACATATATATAATATATGGAGAGAGGAGGGCAGGGAACAGAGAGAGAGAGGTTTAGTGCTTATATTAATCAAAGTCATATGTACAGATGGAGAGAGGAAGGCAGGCGGGGGGAAGCACAGAGAGAGAGAATGACTGAGATTGTTTGATGCAATTGGAGGCTGGCAAGTCTAAAATCCCTAGGGTAAGCCGTGAGGTCTGGAAGTTTATCTAAGAGTTGGTGTAGTCTTGAGTCTGAAGGCTGAAATCTCAGGCACCATTTCTGTGTTGCAGTCTGGAAGTGTAAGTTCTTCCTCTTTGGGAAACTTCAGTCTTTGCTCTTAAGGCTTTTAAATGATTGGAAGAAGTCCACCCACATTATGAAGGGTAATCCTGTACTTAAAGTCAAGTGACTGTAAATGTTAATCACATCTACAAATACCTTTATAGCAATGTCTAGACTAGTGTTTGACCAAATAATTGGTCACCATAGTCTAGTCAGGTTACATGCAGAATTAACCATTACAGTTCTCTAAAATATAAACACAAATAGTCTTTATCCACTTTGTAAAAATGTTTTATTTATAACATCATAAAATATTTCTTTGTACATTAAAATTTGAGAGGGAAGTAAAAATCTACCTGATAAATTTACAAATCTGGCACAGGTGATTCTGAAGAGAGCTTGTTCCCCAAGTATATCTAATAAAAGATTCTCAGTTACAGTCTAGTAACCTACACTGTTTATTGGATTCTGTGAGTGGTGTAAAGGGAAGCATGTACAAAAGAGTGTGAATTTTCTTCTTCCCTTAATTAAATCCTTATAGCTCCATCACTTTGAAGGACTGGTAGGGTCTCTGATCCTGGGGTTCTAGACATGTACTGTTTATAAAAAGCCAGTCTATCAAGCCCATGTGTATTTCTTTTAAAGAAAGAGCAAAATGAAACCAAACAGGAGCTGCTATTTCACATGGTCTAGAGCTGTAAGGCATGGAGGAAGGAGGACTAGTTTCTGTGTATCAGCCTCAGCAGTTGATCTAAGAAACTATTCAACAAAACAAAACAACAAACAACAAAAGCAAACCTACCGGCACCTACCAAAATTCAATACAGAACAAGTCTCTGTTCACAGGAGAAATTCAAAATGTCACTCATGTGGGTTTGAGGGGGAGAGGGGTTTGGGTGGGAAGCTGGGAATGATGAAAATTTGAAGCAATCAGAATGGGCTCTGGCAATGTAGAACTTGCCAAAGGCAGCATTAGTTTTTTGTTTCTTTGTTTTTTTTTTCTTTCCTGTTTTGATTCTTATTAACAGTAACCTTATAAGTCCCCTTGTTTTCAGGCACTTATTGTATTACTTTGATATATTTAAGCAGTATCCATTTTCATTGCCATGATGCCTCCTACCTTCAAAAACAGTTTAGAGAGGCAGGGAAGGCAAACCTTGAAAACAGATTTAGAGTCCTGTTGGAATCTACTGTTGGAGGTAGAGGAGGGGCAGCTGGTTGGATGTGAATTCTTGGAAGTAAAATATGTTGATCACAATCAGTTAATATTTATAGAATGCCTATATGGCTCCATGTCAGTACATTGTTGCCAAGAAAAATAATTCTCCAGTGTTCTTGTATTTTGCATTCTTCCCATAGAACATGACTTTGCTAAGCACCCTCTAGCTTGTCGCTAACTGTATAACAAATTTCACTCATGGCTTTATGAATATGACATTACGGTGAAGCAGTCATCGCTATGTATTTATTAAAGCTCTACATGCTTATTATTATTATTCAAATGCTCTGAATAAAATGTAATCATCAGCTTGTTTTCAAGAAAGTTATAAGGTGAAGCCAAAAGGGCAAAATATGGATTCAGAAAATAATAAAAAAAAATCAGTGTATAGAAATGTATATGTATGTGTATATGTATTTATCCGTTAAATTGTCAAAAACTGAAAGCATGTTTCCTTCCTTCTGTCTAGAAAAGGTGGGTGGGGATGGTTGAATTTGATCTGGGTTTGGAAAGCAGGTCAGCATCTGAACAGGTAGAGCAAAAAGTTCAGCTGTTAAGATAGAATTTTTTACTCTACCTACCATCCATTATCTGGCCTGCTAAACACTTCAGTGTTTCTACACCTTCTTCACAGGGCTCTATTCACTGGAGAAATTCAAAATGTATATGTGTGTGTATATTGAGGAGTGTACCATGAAGCAAATTAGCATTCAACAAGGACACCATCCTACAGATGAGTTCCTTAAGTTCGCATTGGAAAAGAGAGACAGAAATTAGTTAAAATGAAGTATGAATGCTTCAATAAAAATGAAAAAAAAAATACTATTGTGGATGTGTGGAGGGAGCAAAGGGGAAATAAGTAACTCTACCAAAAATATTATAATATTTGGGGCACCTAGCTTGCACAGTCAGTTGAGCATCCAGCTCTGAGTTTCACCTCAAGTCATAACCTCAGGGTTGTGAGATTGAGCCCCACGTAGGACTCCACACTCAGCCCAGCGTCTTCTTGTCCCTCCCTCTCTGCACCTTCCCCCCCTTTCATGCTGGCTCTCTCACTCTCTGTTCTGTCTCTCTCAAATAAAATCTTAAAAAAAAAAGTATTACAATATTTAACCCAGGAACACTCTTTGGCCAATGAAAGTATCACATTTGTTTTGAATCAGTCTCACATATGCTCTTCAGGACTCATTCACCACATTAATATCTTGTATTAACTGGAAATAAGCTTAATTGTCTCCTAAGCACTTCCATCTATGTCAATGTCTATCTCCCTTTATAAGGATGTTTTATAAATGTCTTCCCTTTATAAGTCAATGTCTGTCTCTTCTACCATGTTACTGCTAGAAAATAGGAAAGCTGAACAGTAGACAATGTTGAGATGGTTGGCGATTTTGGGGTATATATCAGTTGCTGTGATAAGCCAGCATATTTTACCTCATTAATACTGTAGATGCTTCCTGTAAGTTATGTGAAAGGAAAATTTTGAAAGAAATGGGGACCTCATGAACAAATATTTGTATTTGTAATATGCATTTAAAATGTCCAAAGAAATGCCAAAGAAAACCAAAAGGCAAATATACCTATTTTATTTACATCATGCATAAGCTTTAACCATTTTGTTTTCCTCAGATTTACTACAGAGTTTGAGATATGATAGATATCAAAAAACAAATATTTGTTGGGTTTAAATGTATTTTAGTTGTAATGCATTTAGTTGTAAAGCGTATAATAAATACTCAAAATAGTAGTTTCCATCACCAGACCATAGTATTTTTTGTGACTTTCTGAGGTGGAATTTTTCATTATTATAATGATGTCACATATGTTTGGAAGTGCTTTAAAGGAAAAAGAAATCCTTGCCAAATTTTCATTTGTTAGAAAAAGACCTGTTTTTAGTTTTTTTTGGGGGGGGGGTTCTTTTAGTCTGAGTCTCACATTCACAAAGAAAAAAAAATTGTCCTACATTTCAACATTTTTAACTGTGGGATCTTAATTTGGGATCATGCCCTCCCATTGAATAATTGCAATCCATGAGGGGAGGAAAAGGATAGTCTTACTAATTCTGCTCTGTTTCTACAAATATATACCACATGACCTTAGGGAGTCAGGGTGACATTAGACAGTCTAAGAAACAGCACAGAATTATAGGCTTCTATCCACTTGCCAGGCCTTCTGCTTAGTCTTTGAATCCTTTGGGGGCACTCTATCAAGCTGGGTCTAGTTGCAGTTGGTGTTGCTAGAGTCTGTAACCTTTTCAACTTTGGGCTATCATTGACTATGATCCTTAGATAAGATTTGATTGAAGCGGAAAAATTAACTGATTTGCTTCTGCCACCCTTAGCTTAGTTTAACCAACTGCTAATTCAGAATCATAATTTGTGGGGCTTTTATGCCTAACTATCAAGCTGTTGGTTCTGTTGGTCCCATGCTAACCTCTACCAGAATTTCACAGTACAAAATGACTGGGAAAAAGTAAAATCAAATCACTATTAAGCAACTTAGTTTTCAAGATATAATGTAATTTATAGGCATAAAGTATAAGTCTTATCCTGCTTCCTAAGAGCAAACTGAAAAGCTCTACAGAGGAAAGCATTGGAGGAAAGATGCTGGATTTTAGGGGTTTGATTATGTGGAAATGATAATGCAGCAGCAACAACAATAATTGTTAACATTTATTGTGGAACTATCACATGCTAACTAAGCATGCATCAGCTTTTTGTTGGAATATCTCATTATTAGAAAGATTATATTAATAAGACTTTAATATCTCCATATGTAGTATACTAAGGTTTGGGGCCAATTTAGTTTTATTTAATTCAAAGTTTTGTATAGACATGCCAAGGAAATCTACTCCACATAAGAAGAAATTAAGTTGTTAATGTGTTTTATGAGGAAAACAACAACAAAAAGAACTAAGAATGTCTCAGCAAAGGGCTTGCTATTACTAGAGGATTTTCTAGTTAAATGAAACAAAACTGCTGGATGCAAAATGTGCTAATATAAAAAATGTTTTATATATACTAACCTAGAATACCACCATTGGGGGAGGTTATTAGCAACTGATATGTTTTTTTCATATACTTTATATTTGAGGTCCTACCAGTTTCAATCTTTAATTCCTCCTATTTGATAATTTTCTTACAAATATATTCTTTTCTAAGATGCATTTGACAGACATCTCCTTGGTGCACACAGATTCCCACTTCTCAGCATAATATTTGAGAACATTAAGGATTCTCATGCTGCTTAGTGGACTAAAGAAAATCAAAATGGTAGCAATGTGTTAATGGTCAGAGTGCCCATTTCTGTGAAGGAAGGACCCCAAAGGGAACTGAATGGGATTCAACTTCTTTCCATCCATGACATTAAGGATTTTTTTTTTTTCTTTCACTAAGCCTTCTTCTGTGGAAATAAGAGAAAGATGATCTCTTAGTAGAAAAAATAAAAGGGAATAAAATATTTTATTAACCCTACTTCATTTGGGGTGGGAAGAAAACATTTATCTTAGGATTCATTTACACATTTTATTAAAAAATATTTTCAAGGCAAGAGCCTAAGCAGTGAGATCATTTCAGAGCTGATGTGGAAGAATGATATCCTGAAGTTTCTTCTTTTGCCTGTGTGATCTGTATGCACTTCTGTCTCAGTGTTCTCATCTATAAAATAGGAATGGAAAATACCCAGTTTGCAGGATGGTTGAGAAAATTATAACTCATGTGTGCAAAGCCTGTGACATGGAATTGATATCATGGCATGTGTTAAACTTTGATACTCAATTTAAACTAAGGTTCTGTCCTAGGAAAATTTTGTTGGGGGGGGGCAGTTTAGAAACCCATTTCTTAGAAATTTCGTAGAAATTCTGGATAAATGAAAGAAGTAAGGATGATATCTGAGCTAAGATTTCTTTCTAAAACATCTGATGCTCCAGTACAAAACAGACTTTGTTGATGACATTTGTTGTGTTTATTTTTAACTACCTTAATAAATACTTGTTAAGTATGTGTAATGTGTAATGTGCCAAAATACTATGTTGGGCTCCAGAAAAACAGATAAGAGGTGAGCTGTTTGCCCTCAGGGAGCCTTATTTTAAATTGAATTAAGGAATTTTTTTTTTAAATTAGGTCACAAGCCAGTGGGGTGGGCTGGAGTCAAAGCTGGGTACCATAATTAATAGCAATTTATTTCATTCAATGGAATCTAAGCTCTTGTCTTCCTGGAGGCACTTGCAAGGTCAGCATTGTTTATCTCAGAGCATCATAAATCTCCAGTGACCCGCCTTTGGCTATAAATACAGAGAAATACTTGTGGGGTTTTTCTTCCATGTACGATATAGAATTTCTGGAATAATAATGACCTAACAGCTGCAGTCTGGGTGTTTTGAAAAATTACTCAATCTTTTGCAGTTTATTAAGCAATTTGTATATAGTGCCAAAAATATTCTAGAATTCAGGTATTTCTGAGCATTTCTACCGGTTCTTTAAAATGAGGCTATGACAATTCAGAGCATAGACTACCCCCCATTTCAGAAATAACTCAGAACCTGTGTATTCTGCTACCCCAAGACTGCCAGTATTATCAGACCTGAAAATGAGTTCAATCATAATCAACTTGGATGCTTTGCCTTTTTAATTCATCCATAGAAGTATTAGATTGATCTCTCTTATGATTATAAAACCATTTAGAAATAACTGTGTAATGAATTGACAGTTACCTCCAAACACATAGATTGTGTTTCATAGCAGGAATTTTAAAGATTTTATTTCTTTATTTGAGAGAGAGGTAGTGAGAGAGAGCATGAGCAAGGAGAAGGTCAGAGAGAGAAGCAGACTCCCTGTGGAGCTGGGAGCCTGATGCGGGACTCGATCCTGGGACTCCGGGATCATGACCTGAGCCGAAGGCAGTCGTCCAACCAACTCAGCCACCCAGGCGTCCCAATAGCAGGAATTTTAGATACTATGTTGTTGTTTGTTCATTTAACATTTTTTCCTGATAACTCTGGGGATATTGACTTTATTTAACAAAATTTATACAGTGTTATTATGTGCCAGGCACCACTCTTTGTACTTTAGAAATGTTACCACATTTGATCTTTTTATGAACCTTAAGAGTTAGATATTATTATTATTTTTATTATATAGGTAAGGAAACAGGCACTGCTAGGACAATTTGTCCAAGGCCACATAGCCAATTGGTGGTGGAGCTAGGATTCTAAGCCACGTAATCTGGCCTCAGACTCTGTGACCTTGACTACTGAGCATCCATCCCCTTAGCACTCGATCTTAACACTGTGAAGGTCACCCTGGAGATAAAACGCTGGTCACCTCCAAAATCTTTTAGGTTTCTTGTATTGGGCATCAGAGTGGAGAGAGAGGGAGATTTTCAAGGTTATCAACAGTGAGAGGGTATTTGTTTTCTTTCTTGTTAACATTGTTTCTCTCTCTCTCTCTCTCTCTTTTTTTTTTTTTTTTGAGCACCAGCTTAGACAAAAGATCCAGCTACTTAGCTCCAGCACCCTCTCCTTTGTCCCTTAGCCCCAGACTACTGCTAGTTTTACAGTATTCTCAGGTATCCATTAGACCAAAAGTGCCCAGTACCATTGCTGTCTTTCCTATCCTCACCGCCCATCAGAAGTCTTTGGCAACTGCTGCATATTCCTCAGCCTTCAGTTCAAGCAGTTGTGTCTTTCATTTACCAGACTGTCAGACGGACCTTTCTGTATATGTGCATTGTAGTCCAGTATGCAGTCTCCATTTTTAGATGTTACATATTAGCTAAACTTCTGGTCTCACATCTGTCTCTCCCACAAAGGGGAAAGTTTCTGGAGGATAGTGACTGTTTCTTCACTAAAAGTCTCATTCCAGAAAAGAAATGTAAAAATGTCACATAGAATAAGAGCTTGTTTATGTCATCAGGGGAAATGTAGGGAAATATGTGAAAAAGTTAACGGTAGATATCTCTGAGTAGTGATTATGAAAGTTTTTTTTTTTTAACACTTCCACTTCTGAATTTTTCAAATTCTCTACAATGAAAATGAGTTGTTTTTATTAAATTAAAAAAAAATAAACATGTCATAGTCTATTAGAAATAAATATGGAGTTTCTTACTGAATAAAAACATTATATGCAAAGAGTTTTTTAAGAATAGTATAATTCTTAATGTGTGGAATGTAGTGTTTAATATATTTGGATTAATGGATGAATAAAGAAGTTGAGTGTGACATGTCTGTTCAAACCAAGGAAATCCTTGTACTTGGTAACTCTTTTGTACCATCCCTCCTGAGAATTTTAAAACTCCCTGATATGTTTTTAAAGACTTTACATGTTGAGAGTTTTTCCTTTCTCCCAGTCCTCTATGGGAAAGACAAAAAGTTGATTTAAATAAATATGGGATTAGAATTATATCAGAGATGTCCTTAAGCATAGCCAGATCTAGTGATGTGACATATGCCTACATATTTCTTGTAAACTGAATTAATGATTATTTCATTTACTCAGCTTAAATTATTATTTATATTTAGAAATTTCTGCTTAAAATGATATCACAACATTTTAGAACTGTTTAATTCTGAGCCTTATAAGCCCATTTGAGTATCCAAGTATATATTTGAGTATAAGCCCATCTGTGTATCCAAGTTAACTTCAAAGAAAGTCAAATTATAAATAGGATACTTTGGAACTTTTAAAAAACTTCTTACTTTGTAAAATTTCAAGCATATGATATTAAGTCATTTTTAAATGATAAATTGATAAATATATAAAAATAAAGTCAGGGAAAGAAAAACACTTCTGTTTAGAATTAAACTAAGCCTATTTACCTGAGATAGTTTCAGTAGATTTCTGGATATATTTCAGAATAGTTAGAAAATGAAAGGTCTAGGGGCACTTGGGTGGCTCAGTCAGATAAGCATCTGCCTTCGGCACAGGTCATAATCCCGGGGTCCTGGAATGGAGTCCTACACTGGCCTCCCTGCTCAGTGGGGAGCCTGCTTCTCCCTCTCCTTCTGCCCCTTACCACCCTCTGCTTGTGCTGGCTCTCTCTCAAGTAAATAAATAAAATCTTAAAAAAAAAAGAAAAAGAAAAAAGAAAACGAGAGATGTAATTAACAGCCTTTTCTAGTTATTAGGGAGTTAGCTTATTTACCACTGGTAAATGTTTAATTTTAAAGAATAAAAATTTTTAATAAAATATATTATTAACACTATTTATACTATGTCTGTATGTTCAGAATACACTTTAAAATCATACCATGCCCCCAAATTATTATTAGCACATAATTTAGCAAAATAGATTGACTTTATGCACAGAGGTATACTAATTTCTGGGGATCATATACAGAGGTCCAATGCATAGATATCACCCACAGATGGTTTGCAGTATTGGTAACTAAATGAAATATACAGATACAGATTACATATGATCTTGTGTGAGATGTGATGAGTGAAATGATGGTCTGCTGAACATTGTCTACTGAAACACTGTCAATATCAAAGTAGGACTGCAGTCATTGGAGGGAAGGGAAAGAAGATTCTAGGCCAGAAAAGGGGTTAAATGGCCCAAAGTATGGTGATGGGAAGTTGATCTCTGGAGACTGAGACAAGAAAAACCTAGACTGGGAGATGTATGCAAAAGAATAGTAAGTTGTAAAGGCAGAGCAGTAATTACTAGATAAGAAACCCATATGAAAGGCTGGCTACAAAATGAGACTCATAGGCTGAATGAAGTCCATTCAATGTGGAAGCTATAGTAGAATGAGGAAGTCAAAGCTGACTCCCTAATTTCAAGCGTGGGTAGGTGGAGTGTAAAAGAGAAAACCTATGGATTTTTGGATCCTTTGTAAATGAATATTTAATATACTAGGAAATTTGGGGATTTTGATGGTAATGAGTCTATTCATTTTTTCTATATTATATATCCCCAAATTTCACACAGATTTGATATGCCAGTACATACTTCCCTGAGTAGAAAATGTTACTGATATCTATCAGTTAATTTTTATAATATTCAGGAATCCAATTACAGTATCATTTTAGCTACCTAAAGTTCTGTAGAAATGACAATCAGTTTATAAGAAGTTATTTTTAAAAAGCCAAAGAGCTTTCAGGGTACCTGGTAGCTCAGTCAATTATAGAACCAACTCTTGATCTCAGCTCAGGTCTTGATCTCAGAGTCATGAGTTCAAGCCTTGCATTGGGCTCTATGCTGGGCATGGAGCCTACTTTAAAAAAAGCAAAAATAAAAATCCCAAAACAAAAAAGCCAAGGGGCTTTTAAATGTCTTACTCACTTTGGTGTTCCCAAAACTTATCATAAGTACCTAGCCCAGAGCAGGTGCTCAGAACTGTTTACTAAACTAATAATTAATGTTTTTAATTAATTTATTAAAGTGTGCTCTTCAACTTTAATGCCTTATGTTGTCAATTAACTAGAAATTTTAAAGAAGGGCCACAGTCTCCCAGTGTTCATAGCAGCAATGTCCACAATAGACAGAATGTGGGAAGAGCCAAGATGCCCTTCAGCAGACGAATGGATAAAGAAGATGTGGTCCATATATACAATGGAGTATTACTCTGCCATCAGAAAGGATGAATACCCAACTCTTGCATCAACATGGACGGAACTGGAGGAGGTCATACTAAGTAAATAAGTCAAGTAGAGAAAGTCAATTATTATATGGTTTCACTTATTTGTGGAACATAAGGAATAGCATGGAGGACATTAGGAGAAGGAAGGGAAAAATGAAGGGGGGGAATCAGAGGGAGAGATGAAGCATGATAGACTCTGGACTCCAGGAATCAAACTGAGGGGTATTTTTTGGCGGGGGGGGGGGGTGGGTGGGTTACCCAGTGATGAGTATTAAGGAGGGCAGGTACTGCATGGAGCACTGGGTGTTACATGCGAACAATGAATCATGGAACACTACATCAGAAACTACAGCTGTACTGTATGGTGACTAATATAATTAAAAAAAAAAAATTTCAAATCAACTCATGTGATGAGTTCCTAAAATGGCTAAGAATGTTTGGGTTTTGGTGGGTACTAGGGGTATAATGCATTATACTTGACCTTATGGAATTCAAAATCAGTGACACAAGTACCTTTTAATTAGATAAGAAAGTTAAAGTAAAATTTTATTATGCTTTATTAATATAGAATTTCTAGGCTTTGTCATCAGTAGCTACGTATGTAATTACATTACTGATTAAACCTCTGAAACTGATCAGAATTCCGTGTCAAAGTTCTTTAAAATTTGATTTAACTTATATTTTTAGAATTAGAATTATTTCTTTATGTATTAGACTTCTTTTGTTCTCAAAGTAATTAAAGCATTAACACTTATTTGACTTGCTGATTTTCATTTATTTTCTGGTTTACTTTTAAATCAGTAAACCTTAACTGATAGTATTTTCTCCCAAACTGTAATTCAGCAAAGTTTAAAAAAAATTAAAATTGTCATGGTAGCAGTGGTGGTAGTGGTTATGTTGGTAATAGTAGTAATTCTGTCATCATGAAGGTATTGCCTATTAGTTCCTCATCTTTCTATTACATAAATAATAATTTCAACCCTTTAACCTTGAAGATAATTATAATAAATTAGTTGTCTTCCCAAAAGAAAGAATTCACAGGTCATCTAAAATCTTTGAGACTGTTGTTGTTTTATTATTAAACTTGAAGAGTTTTTGCATTTTAAGTTTATCACATGTCAGTAGGAAAAATATAGTATGTCAATTTATTCATTTGTTTGCAAGAGAAAGTGATTGTGCATGGGGGAGGGGGAAGAGGGAGAGAATCTTTTTTTTTTTTTTAAAGATATTATTTATTTGACAGAGAGAGAGAGATCACAAGTAAGCAGAGAGGCAGGCAGAGAGAGAGGGGGAAGCAGGCTCCCTGCCAAGCAAAGAGCCCGATCCGGGGCTCGATCCCAGGACCCTGAGATCACGACCCAAACAGAAGGCAGAGGCTTAACCTGAGCCACCCAGGCACCCTGAGGGAGAGAATCTTAAGCAGGCTCCATTCCCAGTGCTGAGCCCCACGGGGGGCTCAATCTCACGACCCTGAGATCAGGATCTGAGCCAAAATCAGGAGTTGATGTTTAATTGACTGAGCCACTCAGGTACCCCTATCATATCACTTTAAAAAGGAAAACTAATGTGATATAGTTGTGTCTGAGGCACCTAAAGAAGACTGGACCCTGACTAAGAAGGGATTTCTAAATTGTGGAATATTAACTTACTTTACATCTTTGGACTATGTCATTTTGCCTTAGAAATTGGTTTAAAAATCCCCAAATTGGTATTTATCAATTATTTTTTATCAAAACGTGAAGTTTTTTTTTTTAATACTTTTTCGTTCTTCCCCTGGCCTTTGTGACTCTACTTTGAATTTTAAGGCACTCTTTGGGCAAAAGTATACACTGAGGTTGGGGAGGAGATAAACCAACGTTTCCTCAACTGACCATCAGGAAAGGAAAATTATTGCCAAAATGGAAACAAAATGTTGTCAACGAGTCTTCTCTAATTTTTGGCTTGCATTTATAATATGAAATAAGAAAAAAAGAACATAAATATTATCATTGGTCTACAACAATAATTCTCAACAGTAAAATTCCTTTAAATAGAACTTTCAAGATTCTGTTTCTGTAATTCTTGTTAAATCTGAACAATAACTGACAATTATTCCTGGTTGGGGGAAAATGAACTTAAATTACCTTGTTAGAAGAACTTGTAAAGAAGCAATTTAATTAGATTTTTTCTGTAGTTCAGATCATTATAAACTGTAGTGGAAGTATTTCTCTTTAAAAAGTGCATCTTGTTATGTAGTTCAGAAATGTTTTCTCAGGATTTAGGAAATGTGTCTCTTGTAAAATTAATTGCTCTCCAGAATCTTTCAGAAAATCATTCTTTTTAACTTTGCACATTCTTAAGAATCTTGCCCAAGAGTAATAACTCCTGTGCCTGTTGGAGTGTTTAGTTAGATGTAAAAATGTAGCCAAAGTGCTTTTCAAAATACTCTGGAGACATTTGACTTGTATAATTCACATGTCCTGCCATACTTATATATTAGCTTTACTTTGCAATTACCTGATAGATAATTGTCATTAAAATAATCATATAAAAGCATATCTGTCCAGAAGACCAGAAAAAACTGTTTAAAGTCATTCTGGTCTATTGAATTTGGAAGCTTGAGAATACTTTTAAGCAAATCTAGCTAAATAAATGTTCACCCTGGAGAGCAGAATGGCTTTTTGTTTTTAATCCATTAAAGGTCCTTTAATTTCTTCACAGTTCTCCGTCTGTCCCCTCTCAGCCATTTCCCCTCAGTGAATGAACATTTGCACAATGTCAGTGAGAAAGTAAAAACCCCCCGTTGATTTCAGTGAGCCATCTAAGCAGGTGTTTAAAATAGAGTCCCAAGAACTTCCAAGTATAGGTCTTAATAGACACAGTGAGCATCTAGGACTCAGTGCTTTGACCAATCAGAAACCAGTCACAGCTGAGAAGTCGAGAGGAGGACCCCTGGACAGATGTGTTTAGGTAAGAATGTGCTTTGTATTTGTTAGCGTTAATATGCGGGAGGGATGCCAAAGTAAAGTTAAATATGCCTCTGCAACTCAGAGCTCAGAGTGGACGTTCCTCAGAAAGCTAGATGAGTGAGAATTATTACCGAAATAAAACATTTTAAAGGTGGTGCTTTCAGTTATCCTCAAAAGAGATGCCAAACAAAAGTCTGCAAAAGTATTGGAAAAAAGGCAGTGTCCCGTACTATATTCTCAGTTGCTAGTGATTGTGCCACAGAGAGCCTTCTCCTTATCCCGCTGACTTCAAGGAAGCGAAGAATTATAGGGGTTTTTTGTTTTGTTTTGTTTTGCTTTTCTGTTTCTTGTTTTCTGTAGAGCCAGTGAATTTGAAGCTGTTTGAAATTTTCTAAAGTACATGACTTGACCTCTGTCTGAGTTCCATAACTTCTGATAATGACCCAGTTTTGTTTCGTGTTAACTCTCACTATGCCATTGTTAACCACTGTTTCCGTTTCCCCTACCTGTCTTGGCCTTGTATTTGCCTTTAAGGAGACCTGTGAATTATAAATATATCATTCATGCTCTTAAATGAGGTTGGGGAAGAGTCCATAGCTTGAAAACTTAACATCTTCTGAAATGAGAGCCATGTAAATTGCGAGAAAATGACCTTTAGCTTAAAACTGTTCTTATTGTGTCAGAGTCGAAGACTCTTGGTTTTTTGTTTGTTTGTTTGTTTGTTTGTTTTGTTTTTTTAAGGAAATTTTAACTCTATTTCCTGGTCAGTTATCTGAAGAAAATTATCTCTTCATTGGATGATAACATTTAATTAATCAATTTAACTACAAAAAACTGTCGTTGGAAAGTATACAATTCATAATAATTTATTCAGGTTCATTTCATTTTGAGAGCGGAAAAGAAGGCAAGGATACATTTTATTTCACATTAACTGAAACTCTAATATAGATATAAATCATCCCTAATGCAGCCATTAGCCACAGTTTCAATGTGGTGGACTTCTTCCTACCTATCTGTAATAATTGCTGTTCGGCAGTGGGTATCTTTATGTTCTTGCATATATCATTTACATATTAAATTTTATTCTGAGGACCTAATTTCACAGAAACATAATTAGAAATAAGGAGTGAGAGACCAATTTGGAGGAATGGTGGAAGGTACTGGTATTAGGAAAGAAAAAAGCTAAAGATGCTAGCTGTGAGGTAAAATTGATTTGGGGTTCATTTTTTTCTGCCACTGGTTCTGCAAGGTCTGACAAGTTATTTAATCCTCGATTTTTAAAATCTGTGTACTTGGAATTATATGATACCTCTTTCTTATGATTTATTTATTTTTTTTTTTAAGTAGCCTCCATACTGGGCCCTTGGTCTCTGAGATCAAGACCTGAGCTGAGATTAAGAGTCAGACGCCTAACAAGTCGAGGCCCCCAGGCGCCCTGTCAGGAGGATTTTTAAATGAGTTAATGTAAACATCAGTACCTGACACAGAGGACGTATCCAGCAAGATTTTAACAGTATTTAAAAAAAAGGAGGCCACATAGGGTAGATAGGGGTCGAACAACACAGTGGCTGTGTAAATGGTCTCTGGAAATAGGTAGACCTGGATTGAATCCAGGCTCTTTGGTTCTTGTTTTGTGACAATGGTGGCGCTGCATAACCGCTCTGAGCTTCAGTTTCCTTGTTTGTAAAACTGAGATGATAAAAAATAATCTACTAATCTTAGGATGTTTCAGAACTTGGGCATACTTCTCTTTGGATAAGATAAGCTTTTATTCTTTAGGAATGGAATGGAAATTGTAGGCTACAGAGAGAACAAGACTAGTCAGAGGGCTTCCTTTCTCTCTATCCCCCCATAACCCCTTTGGTAGGTAACAGCTGAATATTTCTTGTGTGGCTTCTAGATGTCTTCTGCGGTTCCACCTGTCCCTTGGCCCTAGAACTGTAGTTGCTCACTCTGAGATGGAGGTGAACTGCAGAAAGCTTTGCCTGCAGCTTTCAGCCAGGCTCTGCAAGTACCAGCAGAGATGATGTGGTTGATAGTTGTTCTACTCCTTATATTTTTCTTTCAGAGATTAAGTTAAATGGTTTTAATATTTTATCTGTATTTTTCTTTTTCTTTGGGAGAGTGAGGGGCCAGTTTTCCCCTAATCATCATGTTCATCTCTCCCCACTCACCCCATTTCAGAAGATCTAGTAAGCATACTTGCCATAAGTGGTTCACAAAGCCAGTCTGTAGGCCAAGCAGTGTTAACCTCACTTGCAAACTTGTTAGAAATGGAAATTTCTGGCCCCACCTAGGAGTTGCTGAGTCAGAAACTCTAGAGCCATGGCCCTGGAATTTGTGTTATAACTATCCCTCCAGGTGCTTCTGATGCTGACTAAAAGTTTGGAAACCACTCAACATAGTGCACTCCTCAGAAACCAACTTTCAAGGAAGTTCTTTCAGATGGTACACATTCTCCCCAATTAACATAGGTAAGCATTGGGAAGAGGACCAAAGATCTTGGCCTGCCTTCCCTAAAATCAATCAACAGTCTATTAATCTCATCAGTTTCCTATGAGAAATGAAGATTGCTACATGGCAGGGTTGGAGGATCTACAGATTCTCTGTAGGAGGTTTTCCCAAGTATCACCTATCATTTATTTGAAAAGATTCTTTTGAGCAATTAGTGTTCTGCATATAGTATGCTTTTGATTATTCTTACCTTAAAACTAATCTTTATATTCTTTATTTGAGAACTTCCATTTTCTTCATATGTGTTAGGTTCCTATTATTTATAAGTCATTCTGCTAGTCTACTGGAGAATGAAAATATTAATAAGACAGTCCCCTACATCAAGGAGCTTCAAACCAGGCTGAAGTTCATATTTTTGACCCCTAGGTTTTTAAAATTTCATCATAGCCGGAAACATTTGTTTTTGTTCACTGCTCTTTTGGTCACTTAAGACAGTACTTAGATTTTGGTCAGTGTTTAATAAATGAGTGAGTGAATGCACAGAGTCCAAATACCTAGTGAACGGAAAATGCCCTAAGGTTCTTTTTCACCCAAAAGGCCCAACAGCCTTTTGTGTTTAAGTTGAATGAGACAGGTGGACACTTGTGCACAGTAGAGACCCAGAAACACTGATCCTGCTGCTTGCTCACTATTAAGACTGGCTTTAGTTGTCCGGCACAAGGTAGTCTCAGGCTTACATTTCAACCAGATGTAGTGCTCTATTTTTAAATGCTAGTGTTAATGAGACAAAAATCTCCCATCTCAGAGGTTCACCCTGTTCTAGCAGATTTTTATTGCGCTTAGACCTATGTCTCAAAAGGATTTGATAAATCAGCCGGATTTTGCCATTTTTTTCTATGTCTGACTAGGGTTTCTATAATAAATTAGGCCATTATCCAGTCTGATAAGCAATCAACCCAATGCTATTCATTTGGAAATCACTGTAATGGGGTGGGAAGGGCTGGGGGATGGGGATGGGAAAACGTGGCTCTGTGTTTCAGCTTCAAGAACACATTAAATTGTTTTCAGATATTTTTAGAAGAAACCTTATGTCAAAAGCTTTTGTGTTAAAGTCTCAGGAAGTATGGCCGTTTACAGCCTAATCTTTAGAGAGTAGTGCACAGACACACTGAAGCTACAGGGTGTGAAAGGGGACAAAATGCACTTGTCCTTCACTCTGCTAACCTCAGATCAAGCTGTGCTTTTATTCCCTCAGCTGACTGTGAAGCAGATTGGCTCTGAAACTCAATATAGTTTAAAACACACTCAAACCCACTCAGCTAATTAGCATATTTGGAAAGTGTTTAGAAGACCTTTATTTGGGGCAGCGTTCAGGAAGCAGCCCAGACCTGAAATTGCTGCCGTGGTGTAATTATTTGTCTTAGACGTGATAAAGACTAGAGGTCTTTTTGATAATCATTTCAGAAAGGTCATCTGAAAAACTTGATTATTCTTAAAGTTAGCTCATCATTCTTTGAGTATCTTAGAAGGAAACATACTATTGAAACTCCCATGTTGTTATTACAGTATTAAAAGCCCCTTTATAAAAGATCTCACGACATATAAAATTGAGTGATATTGAGGATCATATTCTCCTTGATAAAGAATGTTTTCCTCCTCTTCCTTCTCCATGTTGAATTTGCACTCTGGATTTGAATAGAATTCCACACCTGGCCCTTTAGTCTTAGTCTCTACTCTGTGTGGTCTGGGTCATGCCTGTTTGTCTCACTCTGGAGCTTTTCTGCAGGACCTGGCCCAGAGAAAGAACTCAGGAAATGGTCAGTGAAGGTGAAGGAATGATTTGTGCATCAAACACTCGTTTGTCTGGTTTTCTAGGCTCAGCCTGATTCCGTTGCCTCTTCTTTCTGACTCTTTCCCACCTTGGCAGGTTAATATCCTCCACCCAAGTGGCCAGATACCCCACATAAATCCCAGGTCTAACCTTCTCATGTGCTACTTTCTTGATCAGAAATGGCCTTTCATATCTTTTCATAAAACACCCCCCATATTCTGAGGATGTCTTCAGCCCACATCTTAAGCCACAAAGACTTTTTCTCCTCTCCCTTCCCTAAAATCGTGTTTAGCTTCTGATTTCCATAAGTAGAATTAAAATATTAGGTTGAAGATATTAGTAAAAAGTTCTGAGGTTCGAACAAATTCAAACAAATAGACAACCAAAAAGATAATTGACCTACCTCAGTTTGGTTTTGTTTTTCCTGATGTTGACATTTGTTTATTTCAGGCATAGTATATTTATCCTCTTATCACCAATTCAACTTAGTACAGTGCTGTCCATATTGCGGATAACCACTAAATAATTGTTGACTGACTGAGAGTGTGCACAGTAGAGACCCAGAAACACTAATCATAGGACTTGTTCCATCTTTGTTTTAAACAAAATCAAAGACAAAAAGAAAACTAAAAAAAAAAAAAAAACCACAAATAAACTGTGATATATAATAAGGGCTTTAGAAAGAACAAAATATGAGCACGGTTTCCTATGTGGAACTGGACCTTAGTAGGGAAAAGATTGTTTTATTAGTGTCCATAGTTTATGAGTGGATAATCATAAATATTTAGCTCTAAATTTAACTGATAATTGTGTATCCAATATAGTATGAACATTCCTTTTCTTTTAGAAGGAAATGACATTCTGAGTATTAAAAATGTGAAATTGTTGAAGAGTTTCTCCTTGGGTTCAAGTTGTTTACTTGAAAGGGAGAGTTGGGTATATCTTATGATTGATTGATTTTTAAAGATTTTATTTATTTTTTTGACAGAGCAAGAAAGGGAACACAAGCAAAGGGAGTGGCAGAAGGAGAAGTAGGCTTCCCGCTGAGCAGGGAACCCAGGACCCTAGGATCATGACCTGAGCTGAAGGCAGATACTTAACAATTGAGCCACCCAGGCACTTCATCTTGTGATTTATTTTTTTCCACCATTTTGTCCATACCTTCCCGATGGCACCCTTCCAAATTATTCAGTTGACCCCCCCCCCCACACAAACCTAAATTCAATCTATATTTCTATTAGACTTCTCTTCACCCACCCTCAAAAAAACAGATGTGGAAGACATCCTCTTGAAGACACCTCTTCTGTTTCTCTGAATAATCATTTTTTCTGTAAAATTATCTAATTTTGTCTTAACTTTCAGTAAATCCACACTGCCCCTAGAAATAATTCTTATTTGAATTTAACAAGATGTTGCATTGTATTGTGGCACTCAGCTAAAATTTAGACCGTTCTCCTTCTCTCTTGCCAGATTCTGCTTCTTTATATTATCCCAGCCCTTGCCCAGGCATTGGTCATTTGGGGAGTGAAGGAATCTGGTGGGGTGTTGGAAGACATAGAACAGATAAATTCTGTATGCAGAGACCAAAACGTCGTTGGACCCAGAGCCAGTAACTGTATGTGTGAAGTGAGCATTAAGAGAAAAAAAAAACCAAAATGTATTTCCTTTCTTCTCATCACTTTTTAGATATTGTTAGGCCAGTAGGTTGAAGTACTGATTCAGAACAGGATGGTAAGGGCCTTGGCATAATGAAAGAATAATGCCATTTGCTTTAAGATCTCAGTGGAGAGAAGATTTACAGGCCAGGCTATTGATGAATCCATCAAAAGTTATCTCTGAGCTGGACTTCTTATCAAGGAGGAAGTGTACTTCACTCAATGTTTCCGTCTGAGAAAAATGGAATCTCTACTGATAGCCACATTCTGGGGCCCCCAAGTAAATCATTGTTGCATTGAGACTTTGCCAGGTAGGTTTTATTCTAGATAAAATGTTGGAATTGTACATTGAAATGCAGATATCCTATTTACAAGCCTAATTTCAACCATCTTGATTTCTGATTTAAAATCCTGGAATTTTCAGATGTCAAATGGTTTGAGCTTAAGTAGTGTGCACAGAATGACTGAAATTGTAATAGAATGATCTGCAAATATATAGTGTGCTCCATTGCCGTAGCAAAGAACAACCTTTTTTTTAAAAGTAGCCTTGTGATATGTGGTGTTTTTATTCAAGACTTTTTTTTTTATCTCCAAGCCAATCACTGCTGTTAATCTCACACTGTAAAATAAATTGCATCTTGTGTTTGAGTGGAGAAAGCTGTTTCTCAACTTAAATGGAAATCTCAAAATTCAGATTTTTTTTCCCAACAAAGGAGTCTGGGTTTGATTCAGATAGCAGCCTTCCACTCTTGAAAAGGAGACAGCACAGATGTCCTTGAAAATGATTGTGCCCAAACACTGAGACAATGGTGCTGCTTCTTATGTTAGTATTTTGTTCATCAATACCACATAGACATTTCTGAAGGCAGAGTTTTAAAAAATATTAATTTGCTTTATTTGTGTCTTTATTGGCAGTGCCTGTTGATGAATATGTAGAGCTTAATTCAACCAGCTTTTTGAGATGTAACTATAAACAACAAAGCATTTCACTCCAAAGTTTGTCTTGAGACATTCTGGAAAAAAAAAAAAACTGTGTCAATAAAACATCATGAGTCCCTCCCCTCCTGCTAAGTTTAGATGTTGGAAAAATAAAACACTAACCCACCAATAAAATGCTGATATCTGTGTCTGTAACCAAAGCACCCAGAAGCACATGCAAAAGTATAACAGAAAAAGATCCTTGCATCAAATTGCATCATGCTTCACCAGGTGTTGTAAACCCTAATCCTAGTACTAGGTCGAATAAATAATAAGGTTGCTAGGCTTTGGTCTGAATTCCATTCTGTTTTCCATCTATTTGTATTAAGTCTTCAATGAGGCAGTAGAATTACATGCTAAATTAAATGGCACGGGCTGTAAGAATTGTAAGAGTTCAAAAGGTGGGGGAAGATCACTGAGGAGGGCATAATCAGAAATGGCTTCCTAGAGAAAAAGGCCTTGACCTAGACCTTGAAGAATTGTAGACTCCTGGGGAATGATGAACCACTCTCCAGAGAATTGATGTCCTCATGTATCTTTTTTTCAAAGAGGCTAGTTTCTGAGTATATACTTCTAAAACCTAGATGTTAACTGCCTCTTCATTTTTCTCTGTAAGCCCTCCAAAGAGAATCTACTTCCACAAAAACATCAGTGAGCCACATAGAATTCACCAGTGATCATCCTTTAGAACAGGAAAGGAAGACCATTTTTCACATCTGAAATCAACCCATAAAAAATACCGCTAGCCATAGCTATTCACCAAAGTTCTTTCCCAGACCTGCAAATGCCAAAGGCTTTTTCACTGACCTCTCCACCAAGTGGCCCCCTCAGCAAGTTCCATCCTCCTTCCTGAACTCATCCTGGCAATATGAAGTTCTCTTTCCCATTCTTTCTAAAAACTGACTCAAAGGGCATGCAGCTCAGCTCTTAGCCCAAAGTGAATTTATGAAGTCATCTCTCCACAAAGCACCCAAGTAATTAAAATATTGTTCATATCATTCCATGTATATACAATGAAAACAGAAAGCAGTACCATGAAATTCAGTGTTAACATTTAGACAGGTGCAAAATTTTGCCAGCCTGACTTCAAAGTAATTGTAGAAGACTGGCCCTTGATAACAATATAAAAGGGCACTTGTCCCCGGTTTGTCTGGTGCACTGGATGTGACTGACAGTTTTTGTGAGAATGGCCAGTACTAGTTCTTTGAGGATTATTCATGACACAAGACCTCTCTAATATCTAAACTAGTCATACCACAGGAATGTGATATTGAAGTGGAATATAATTTGTATATCATGACTCTGAAAGACCAAAGAATGCTAACATCCTTAGAAGAAAAAGTGAATGAATTAAAACACAAAAGTAATTAAGTATTACAGATATTTGTCAAGCTATGACACTTGGCTAAGCACTTTGTCATCAGACTGTTTTCCCCGGTAGTTTGAAAGATGACTTCCCAGCAATGTAAGCGTTACCTGAATGGTTGAAGCTTATTATCTTTCATTTTGTCCTCAGGGAAAACTGAGAACAACCAGCTGTCCTCTGCATAATTATGCCCCTAACGAAATGTGTTCTTAGAGACTTGCTTCCTACTAGGTGGAAAAATGACTACTCATGCCCTGTTGCTCATTGTACACAATGGTTTTGTTTGTTTTTGTTGTTGTTTTGTTTTTCAAATTAGCACTTGGAATCATCAAGTTCACAGGCCAAGCAAGTGAGCAGCGGACTGTATGTATCAATAGGGATATTAAGAGAGTAAATTCTTATGAAAATGTTTCTGTAGCACTCTATATGCAGTTCAAGTAAATAGCCAGTCTTCCTTTCTTCTGCTGAACTGATATTTAAGATAGAAAGTACACGTAACATAGAATATGTGAAAGGTACGAAACTTTGGAGTAAGAATATCTTCTACGTACACACACCTCTTCCCCGTCATGCACTGTAGGTTTTCTGCTAATTTAGTTGCTACTCCAAGGTGTTCAAATAGAGTACATCATTCAAATTGGAACCTGGCAGCCAATATAAGAATATTGGCTTATATTCTTATAAGAATAATAATAGTATGTAAGAAGAATATATATAAGAATATGTAATAATAATAGGGGCGCCTGGGTGGCTCAATTGGTTAAAGAATATAATAATAATAATATATAATAATAGAATAATTTGAGGAGTCTTTTCAAAACACAGGTTTTCTGGCCCAAACCCCCCCACACTATTATATTCTATCTTTTAAATAGTTTCCCATTGCTTGCCAAATCAGAAAAAATACAAAACAAACAAACAAGCAAGCAAAAAGACCTGAACAAACAAAAATACCCCACAAAAAAACTTGTCCTGGTCTGTTGCTCTTTCTTCTACTCCTATATGTCACCCATGGAGCATAGTAGTTGGAAAACCAAATAACGAATACTTCGATAGTTGTAAAAATATTATATTTTCAAGTCACTTGTGCTTGCATTAGCTGTAGAGCAGAATCCCAAGTGGAAGAAAACTGAAGGTATCACACCACTTACAGAAACCTGTTTAAGTTGTCAGGAAGAATGACTGTCAAATTGGGCCTAGTAAGATCTGAATAGTAGTCAGAAAAGCAAAAGGCCTTTGGCTATTCTGCCAAGCACCAAATTTCATTTTCCTCAAACTGTAATAAGTTTTCAGTGACACTTCTTGGAAATAACCAGTCTGTTCTTTCAAACGAAGTGTGGTTTAAAATATGTAAGACAATATAGCTTAAAGTTAGGCAATTGCTATTCAGAATGTCCTCCACTGGATGTGCTCTACTGCAGTGCAAAACAAGAATAAACACGCTGCTTCCAATGGTAGGTTTCCATTGGGTTTTCTTATTTCTTTTTCCTTGCACTGTTCTGTGGATTTTAGCATTTGGATATACTTGCATACTAGAACAGATCTTACACGAAGATGGGTTAACATAGAAGAGAGGTTATGCTCTACATTTTTAGTCAGTTAAGTGAAATGAAATTTTTAACTTCTGGTAGGAAAAAAAAAAAGTGTATGTGTGTGTGTACATGTGTTTTTTTCTTCCCCATCCATTTTCTTCTTTCTTGAAGTCTAACATAATTCTGTATTAAACGGCAATATTGAATTGTGAGATGAAGTGACAATTTTTATAGCTATTCAAATAATAAGCTTCTGGGTCTCTAAGTTTAAAAGGAAGGGAAATATCTATTGCTATATCTGCCATGCTGATCACACAATTTCCTGAAAATGGAAGTGATTTCAATCTTGTCTTTCACCAAGGAGAATTTTACAAACGTTTCACATTCAAAATGTAGTCATCACTTAAAGTAAGAAAATTGCGCTCAATGGGGAAATTTCATTAAAAACATTATTTTGTGAAAACTTACAGTCTGACTGAAACATAGAAATTAGAAAAAGTCCATAAAGTGTTTACAAAATTAACATTTTATGTTGGCAGGAAGTCCTATAGTCTTTTTTCTTCAATTATGAGAAGATTTTCTCATTATGCTATGCTATTTAAAGCTTGCTATAATTGACTTACATATTAAAGAAAATAACAGTGACAAATACAGATTAGGGTGCCTGTGTTTATGGATAACAAGTTGTACAGAGAACCCCTTTGAGCAATTTATCCAGTAAGGGATATGCTTGGTTGCGGGAAAATTAAACACCCGAGTTTATCATAAGTATAAAAGAGATTTCTTCCTTAAGCCCAGAGTTCTAATCGTATGAATGTATGATGGGGCTTCTAGCTCTATTTTTTTCTGGCCCTGTTTCTTGCACAAAGCTAAGATATGAATAAAGATAGGTTACTACAAAAAGGCATCTCACATGTAATTTTCAATGCCATCTCCCCTGTAAGTCTGCTTTGCAGGTTCAGAAGTGAAACACATAGACTAAATGAAACTTGTGACTCTGCTACAGAGAAATGTAAGTGACCTGTTCCACTGCAAATAATCATAGAATGAGCCTTCGGAGAACCTGGATGTGCAGGATTCTTTCTCTTCAAGCAATGATAGCATGTGATTGCAGTGTTTTCATGCAGATTTCCATTTTAAAATCTTCACTGATATCCTCCTGTGAAATTGCTTTGTTCAGTATGTGGTTGAAGAAATGTGAGCATATAGAATGTCTAAAAGTTCCTTTGTGCAACTAGTCAACACATGCAGACAGTCCTAAGACAATAGAGAAAGAGATCGTTACAACACATTTCTTCTACAAAGAACCAATCCGCTTACAAGTGTCATAGCATCTTTATGGTTCCGGGTTGTTTTCAGTAGGTGAACACTAATAGCGGATCCAGGTGGTCTTTCTAAGACCAAACCAAACCCGAATAATTGAGATTTCTTTTCTGGGAGAACTGCTTTGGGAATAACAGATACTTGCTTGTTATCACAGCATTTTGAAAAATCCTTTCTGATACTCTTGTGGATGGCAAGACAAAAGGATGATATGTTGCTAAGATAAGGAATAATGCATATACTGGTTGATTTTAGATGGTATGCAGAGGAGTATCTTAAATTAATATTTCCTATTTGTGATTTATGCTACCAGTTTTTATTCATGCCAATGGTATTAATTTTCTTTAAAAATGCTGTGCAGAGGTAAAAAGTGAATTTATTCCCCTCCAAAAGTGAATTTATTTAAATAAGAATTTAAGCAAATATTGATACAGTAGTATGCATATATGAATGAGAAATTAGATTTGATAACCTCTATGGTTTTTTTCCAACTCTGAAATTGTGTGAAAGACAAATATAACCATTCTTCACCCTATGCAAAAACAAAGTTTTTGCAAAGAAGTTAAGTTGCTAAAAGTCTTGGATCAGAACCTAAGTCTTTTTACAATCAAGGCAGTGGCAGAAATCTCTGCTGAGATCGGAGCAAATAGGCAAACTTTTATTTCAATCATTAAAAAAAAAATTACACTTTAATTTTCTATTCTTTTTTTTTTTTATAGCACAACTTATATATTTCAAATGGACAAAAAATTAGTATCGTTTACAGTATCTTAAGATAAATTGCCTTTGAATGGGAGCTTCCTTTCCAGTACTTTGAGGTCTACAAGACGTATCTAGAAAATGTACTACTGTGGAAAATGACTGCTTAAATCGAATGGGGGAGTGGGGAGGGCCTGTGGTTTTTCTTTTTGATTAATTGCTGTAACACTGTCCTTCAGGCGGCTGAGGGAGTTTCATGTTTTCTTTAGACATCATTAGGCGCCGGAGCTCTTGCAGGACAACTTTGATGCTATATGAATTCTGCCATTTTGCTAGCACTGATATGGCTCTTGGGTCCACCACTCCATTAGAACTATTAACTCCATTCATATTAATTTTTGTTACAAATCTTACAAAGGGGGGTGCTTCTGGGTATTTAGGTCCACATTCTATTTTAAGGCTGTATATTCGGTTTTCATAAATTGTTCTTGGAGGCCCAATTATCATCCCTGTCCATCTTGTAAGTGTCATGTCTTCGTCATCTTCTAGACCCCAGCTAACTGTGCCATCTCCTACTCCTTTCTGGCCTTCTTCCAGTTCTTCCAACAGTCGAAAATTGCGAGGGACTTTTACTCCCGAGCCCGTGGTGGCTGCCATCTTGCGTCGCTGTCGCTCTAATTTTCTATTCTTATGTAAAACAAAATAAAATGAAACGAGAAACATATCAAAGGCTCTTCGAAGTTCAGTTGGCTAGAAGGGCACCTGGGTGGCACAGTCGATTAGATGTCTGACTCTTGCTTTAGGCTCAGGTCATGATCTTAGGGTCATGAGATAAACCCTGTTTTGGGCTCCATGCTCAGAGCTCAGCGCAGAGTCTGCTTGGATTTCTCTCTTCCTTGCCTCTACCCTTCCCACTCCACTCACACCCTACACTCTTTCTCTCAAATAAATAAATCTTTTAAAAATAGAAGTTCAGTTGACCAGAGAGATGAAAGGATTGTTCCCTTTCTTGTTTACAGGTGCCTTCCTCTTGCCTTCTTTGTCTGGAGTGGGGAAAAGAAGGGGTTGTGGTGTTCCCCTTTTGTATAATATTCTAGAATCCATTTATTTCAAATGTCATGTTGTAAAGCTACCATTTGAGGATTTGCGTGGTCAAATCCTGTGAGGCTAGTTATCTCTCCTAGCCAACATTTTATTCACCTTCCATCTCTATATCCCATGGGTTCCAAGAACTTGGCCCATTCTCTCCCCTTCTGGCTACTACCATCTGCCCTTCCACCTGGGTTCCTTGACTTTCAGACCATCACTAACATAGCTTAGCAGTTTCCCCTTTAGTTTTTTTTTTGTTGTTGTTGAAAAGACCTTTAAGCCCTTTGAAATGTTTTCTGTTGTTACTGACAATAAGAACAAAGGCAGAATTAGGAGCATCATAGTGTATCTTTTCTTTTTAATTAAAGAAAATAATTTAAGGCACCATTGGCAAAAATTATAAGACACAGTTGTATCTCATTGAATTTAAGGGTTCTCATAAGGGCCTGGAAAGAGGCAATAGAAAGCAGATGAGAACTCTGGGCAGCTGTGTTTCTGTTCTCTTTCCATCTTTCCTGTTGGTCTCTCCTTTATGCTTTATCTGTTCCATCTGAAAGACCTTTCGCTTGTCAGTAGTTATCTTTATTTTAAATTAATAAACCATATTCAGTTCCAGATCCCTGAAAATCATATCGCTCACCCTGTATCAAGTTTATATACCTCGATGTACAAGACTGAGTGGAGATGGGGATTTTTTTTTTTTTTTGAGAGTTCTTGACAGACTCTGATACCCTTACCTCATTTTTTTTAATCTTAGTAATTAATTCATCTAGGAATCAACTGTGAAACCAATCTTAGCTCCCTCCCTTTTTAGCAATAGATATCTAATCTCTTTAAGGCAGAAAGCAATGGATACTAAGTGGCTACGTGGTGGATTCATGTCCCTCTGTTCTTCAGTTCTTATATATTTATCTTAGAAAAGCATCTTCCTGGTGATCCCTGTTTCATAAAGTTAGTCTGCTAGAGTGAGCCCTTGTTTCTTTCCTTTACATTCTAAACCCTAAGGTATAGAAACATAGTAAGAAAGAGTGATCCTCTTAGAAAGGAGAACATTCTACCCCAGCTCCATTCCCTCAAAAATAACAATGCCCACTTTTAGAAGAAAAGCAGTGGAAAATTTTCAGGCAATCACAATCAGAAGGCTTTATTTTCCCAGGAAGATACACTGACTGGAAAAGTTCTGTCAAGAAAACAAAATCTGTTGTTTTTGAGCATGTTTTTGGTCTGTTTAATTTTAGATGCCCTCTGCCAGTGATTTTCACGACTCAAATATGTGGGGGGGGGTGGGAACACAGTTATTCTTCGATATTGATTTTTTAAGAATGTGAAATAGTTTACTCACCATATAATAAACCTTTAAGCACCGAGGTGATGAACCTTGTCAAAAGACAGTGGGAATCATTTGTTCTTTAGATAAAAAGGACTTCTTTTTGTCTAAGAAGGGCAAGTAGGTTTCATATTGTGTGTGGAACCAGACTGAACAGAACTAGCCATGTGGAATGTAAGGTTGAAAGAATTCTGAGCCCGCTCTGACTGAAAAAAGAGTGAACTGTTACAGTGGGTAATAACCATGGGCACATGTGATCCAGCATGTGACTACCAAGGAGGTTGGTATTTCCCTACTGCTTCTTATCCCTTGTCAAAAGCAGTAGGACAGGGAGGTCCCAATATGTACTTTTCCAAAACTTAGATTTCAGACATAGAGTGTGTAGAAGATGAGGAGGATGGGGATGATGTGTTGGGAAAGTGAACATGGTCGAGGAAGAGATGGAATATTTTACCCAAAAAACTTTCCAGAAAGGCCCAGATTATTTCGTTATATATTCTAATTTGGTTGTCTTATATTCTGGTTCAGGAAAATTAACACACAGGAAACAGCTGCTAAATTTGAAAGGCTGTGTGTCCAAGAGAAATTGCACCAGAGGTTAAATAAGTGAAGAGGACTTTATTCAAGGTCTTTGTAATAGGGAGTCAAGACTTGCATTAGGAGAGAGGGGTTAAATTCCGTCCACTGAAACAAAAGGCAGGAGAGTTCTGATAACTGGGGCAAACTAGTGAAAAGTACTACAGGACGTTGTAAAATTAGGCTCTGTCATCAGACAATGACTGGTATTTGGGACCCTATCTTTCTTGATGATCAATCACATGTCAAAGGATTGTCTCCCAAGTCCTTGAGAGTGTTGTCCCTGGGTTGTAAAACCAGCAGGTATGTAGAAGAAGATTTACATTTCAAAGGGACAGAGAAATAATTTACAATTCCAAGTTTTCTAAAGTAAGTGCTCTAGGAGAAGGGAGGTCATGAGAGTTCCTTTAGACTGGAAGAAACCTGTCTAAAGTTTAACACTGAGGGAAATGTTAAGGCCTTCTTTGCCAAGTGTCAAATTATATTCTTTGTTACATAGTTCAGGATACATATACTTTAGCATTTCAGAGGTGTTGGAAATCAGAGATCAGCAGAGTTTTCTGGAGGTAGAGAGATTTCAGATGCTCTTTGAAGAATCTTATGAAGTAACTGGAAAGAAAGGAGGACATTTCTGTCAGAGCAGCACAATGAGTGATGACAGATAAGACACAGTAAGTGCTGTATGTTGGGAATCAGCTGGGAATTACTTTTGACAAGACGAGTCCCTTCCTCAGTTTTAGATCACCTTGAGCAGTCAGTCTCCTTTCCTCCCTTCCTGGAAGCCCCAAAGTGCCAATTGTTCTGTCTTCCCTACAGTGGCCAGTCCATGCTCTAAGCCTTGGACTCTTGCCAAGTGTGCAGGGGCGTGTGCAGGGAGACACAGATGACTCTGCCACTTTTACTGCCTGCAGAGATAAGGCTTGGTAGAGTTGTTATATCATGTGTTTCTGCCCGATCACTTTTGAATCTAAGGGGAAGATTTGAAACAAATTGGAAACAAAAAAGTCCTTCAAGACTCTAGAGTCCTCATGTGTGAATCCTTTCTGGAATGTTAACAGGAAACCCCCGCAGGGTTTTTCTTCAGGCTTCTTTTGAGAGCTCAATAGCCATCAACTTTCCTTCAAACATATTCCCCTGTAAAACTGTGGGTGAAGAGCAAGCCAAACTCTTGCTGGCCAAGCCAAGGCAGGAAAGTAGGGGACAGTTCTTCTGAAATATGTTATTAACATTTTTAAACTTGTGCACACAAGGCGATAGCCCTGACTCCTTGAGGAATGGCTTTCCCAGGGAATGCTAGTGTCAGGAATGGCAGAGTCCCAACAGCTTGGAGCCTTAATTCTGGAAGTCAGACCTGGCTCTCAATCCAAGTTCTTCTTACTTATGTGCGACCTTGATTGGTTACACGTTCTCTCTAAGTACCTGTTTCCTGATTTATTAATTGAAATGGGGGAATCATAAATGAAATCATATTTTCTGTTTGAATTGTTGCTTTGTTTTGAATTGCTTTCATAGTAAAAACAACGTAAGGTAATTTAGTAGCGCAACTGCAGTGAATTTTTTTTTTTAATTTTTAATTTTTGACGCTATTTCTTTGACTACAGTGTCATTTAGGGTGTAAGATCTAGCCTCGGTGTATTTTTAAAAATTTACGAGTCTTTTAGAGGGTACAGAGATTTCTTAAGAATATTAAGATAAATAGAGTAGCATGAGCTAAATATACTATAGGATTCGCATCTTAAAAACAAGAAAAAAAAAAAAAAAGAATTTCTTGCTTGCAGACCAGTAGTTGTTAACTGGCTACTGTAGTAGATTGATTTGACTGAGCAAATTGATTTGAGTGAAGAACATTCCTTCTTTTCAGGCCTCATGCCTAACATTTTGAGAATACTGATTCAAGACAAGTCTGTGATAGCTTCAGTTGTGGAGAATTCAATAAGACTTCGTATGTTTTACTGATGCTTGCAAAAATGAAACAAAAAAAACAGGCTAGTGATTGTGTGTCGAGGTCACCTGTGATTCTAGGGGGAAAAAAAACTATGGGATTACGGACTAAGCCAATGGCAATTTTTAAAAAAGATTTTACTTATTTATTTGACAGAAGGAGAGATAGCCAGAGAGGGAACACAAGCAGGGGGAGTGGGAGGAGGAGAAGCAGGCTTCCTGCTGAGCAGGGAGCCCCATGTGGGGCTCAATCCTAGGACCCTGGGATCATGACCTGAGCCAAAGGCAAACCCTTAACAAGTGAGCCACCCAGGCATCCACCAATGGGAATTTTTATTTAGTCATTTCTACAGACTTTTCCTACTCCTACCTATCACACCCCTCAGAGCTTGTCACCCACTATTAGATGCCAGAAAAGAAATTTTAATGTGAAAAACAACACTGAAACAGTAATCTCTAAAAACTAGTCAGCAATATTGATATATGCTGTTAACAGTTGATTGTAAGCTAACAAATTCATTATTGCTAAAGAATTGTCACTTTTGTTAGTCAAAGTGAGCATTCGTATGAACTTTCTACTTTTTTCCCTCGAAAATATATAAAACCCTTTATTTTCTTTTTAGTTTTTGTCAGAGTAGATATTTATACCTGCCATATCATGAAAGGGAGAGGGTGTGCATGTCAGAATTATGTAAGGACCTTTTAAAAATTTGTATTTCAGCTCTCAAACCTTTGTAATCTCCATTGTAGCCATTTAATATTTATGGTGCATCTACTATGTCCTGGGGACTATTCTAAGCAATAATTGTATAGAGGTAGATAAGTGGAAAGGTCCCTGATCTTCTGAGATATAATTTTTGTTGGGAAACAGAGTTAACAAGTAAACAATCAAATGGACAAAATAATTCTGGAGTAGGAAAAGTGCCGTGAGAAAAGCAAACCACTGTATCAAGAGAAGGTGAATGAGATGGAGGATTTTTTTTTACTGAATAGTAAGGAAGGTTCCTTAATCTATCTGAATCACTTTCTTCTTTGGAAAATGATGACTATAGCATCTACCATAGAAAACTGATGTGAAAATTAGGAGTGATCACATATTTTCATTCTCTGGCTCATAATAAACACTCATTAAAATGTAAATATTCAGTAAGTGGTAGTTATTATGATGGTTTTTGTAAGTTTGGTCCCTTTAGTAAGGATAACATCTGAAATGATCTCCTGGATTTATCCAGACTATAGGGCTCTCTCCTATTCATCTCAAAGGCAATTGTTTTAATTGAGGGGTTAGTCAAGGATGGTTAACTATATTATACAATGAATATGTTTAGTAGGTAGTTTTCATATCAGTCTCCAACCCATGCTGCTTCCTGTAACCCAGAGTACTTTGCTTACCCTCTTTCTTGTATTAAAAGTGACATACCAACTATTCTTGAAACCAGAAAAACATGCAGGATTTAAAATCAAAGATTAAATTCTCCTCTAGAGGAATTCTAATATTTTTGTAGAACAGTTTTCTCTTACGAATCTGTGCACTCTTCTGTCTTGTGTAAGAAACAGTTCATTCTAAATGCCTTCTCTCCAAATATCACCAACATCATCTGTTGATAAGACAAAGTTGAATGCATTGCTTACTCTGGTAAGGGACTGCCTAGACTGGGCTATGACACTGTCTTGGAGGATTGAAGACAAGGTCAGAATAAATTCAGAATTAGAAGTTGGATTTAAGCTGTGTCTTTCAGTGTAGGGGCTTAACTGAAGATAGCTAAATATCATAGTGTAACAGTTAAGGACAGTTAAGAATGGGTAAAAATAGCACTTGTAGGATTTGGAGGAAAGAGGTGCAGAAGAGTCTTAGGGTATTAACCATGTGTTACTGAAAACTGGGTGAGTCTTTTGGGAGTTTTCCGTGATTCACAATCAAGTTATTTGTTGGGCCTTGAGTCTCCTGGATTAGTTAAATTATACTAATGAGAAAAGTGTAACAGCGAAGTCATGTTAATAAACAGTAAACCGAGTAAGGGATAGGTAGTTTCAGTTCTTAGTGGGAATTACCACTGTGTGGGCTTCTACTCATTATCAATAAAATGAAATTAAAAGGTGAGTGGGGAAGTTCCACCATAGGCATATTCCATGACAGGGGACATAATAAACGAATAGGGGAAAACATAGGAAGTCTTTCTGAAGGAGGAAAATCTCTCCATCTTTAGGTTAAAACTGGTACATCCTTTTCCTCAATCGTTTTACCATATATTGTCCAGTTTTCTTCTGTGAGGTAAGGGAACTAGACTTATACATCAAAGGCAGGAATTATAAATATGTGCCTTATGTGAAGGTTTCAATTTCTATGTTATTTTGAACATTTTTGATAAGCCTCTATTTGGGGAAAACATGTTTTAATTAATGAAGTTAATAGCTTGTGGAAGAAGAGTCCTAGTGATCCCCCTTCCAGAGAGACAGGGGTTTGAATGATGGTATTTCCTGGTCCTGGATTCAGGGTCCCAGCATGAGTGATATATCCAAGCCAGTTGGTAACCTCCACAGAGCTTTCAGCCTCTGGCTCTCTCTGACTTGTTTCTTTTTCTTTTTCTCTTTTTCCTTTTTCTTCCTTTCTTTTTTTTCCTATTCTTTTCTTTTTTTCCCCTCTTCTTTCCTTTTGAAGATAATGAGTACACATAGACTTCACCTTTACTACTTTCAGACTTATGTAAATGATGGGATATCTCTCTAATAATGCCAAAGGGCCAAGATCAGCATAAAATTCTTATAACAGAGACTACTTATATAATCTTAAGAACTACACAGTCCTAGCTCCAAAGAGTCTGCTTTGCTAGCAGGGATAGGAAAGTACTATTTACTGACATGAAACTTTATAATAAAGAAATCAGTCTTGCTTTATAAAAACAATGTGATATTAGAAGGGGTTCCATAGGGAGTCATTACTTGAACATTTAGAGATCCTCCACTTTGGGGGTTTCTTTCTTTCTTTCTTTCTTTCTTTCTTTCTTTCTTTCTTTCTTTCCTTCTTTCTTTCTTTCTTTTTTTTAATATTTTATTTATTTATTTAACAGAAAGAGAGAGAGAGAGAGATATCACAAGTAGGCAGAGAGGCAGGCAGAGAGAGAGGGGGAAGCAGGCTGCCCGCTGAGTAGAGAGCCCAATGCGGGACTTGATCCCAGAACCTCATTTTCATAATTTAATTTTCTAATTAGCAGTTGGTTACCAAGTAATTGCTCACAGACAGTTTGACCAAGCTATAAAAACTAGCACCAGTTTAATTTCCAGGGGCAAAGCAAACACGTATTGAGCCATTAAAGCAGACATCCTGATGTCATGCTTCATGTATTCTTTACTATGTGATTTTGACTAGGGACCCCATAAATTTTTGGTTTTAGCTTATTTGGCATCCTACAATTTACTTAAGGAGTTATATTCAGAGAATCTTTAATATTATACAGCATGTGATTTATTTACAGTTGTACTCTGTGAAGATGCCTTAAGAAGTTACCTAAGCGTCATTTTTCTGAATTGTTGACAAACTTTATTAATTGTTAGAATGTTTTTTCTTTCAGCTCCTCACTGTTCCCAGATATAGTAACATGTATCTATATTCTAAATAAGATTGTGAATAGTGACACAAAACCATTTGGCAACACCAGCGGCAGGTGATGATTTAGTGAAAGGTGAACTGATAAGCAGTTCTGCTGGTGACACAGATGAGGTACCTAGAAAAAAGAAGGGCAGTAGACTCTACTCTTGGAATAGACTCGCCAAGAGGAGAGTAGACTCCTCTTTAAGGAGAGGCTTTGTCCATTTGGGCGCTAAAAAACCCATGAAGAAATTCAGCCAAGTTAGCTATTTGGTATTATGTGGTGAAATTGAAATTCTTTGCATAAAATTGTGTTTGTTGGTTAATGTAAGCCAGTTTTAGTCAGTAAGACTTTAGTATGTCCACATGTTAAAGACTTCGTTTCTTCCAAAAGTTATTCATCTAAATGAATTATACTTCATTAGGTTAAATGCCATTCTAGGGTTAATAAATGGCTTTGCAACACAAGAGTAGGGAAGGGCCAAGAATATGAAGACCTTATGAAATAAACTGTGACAATTTTTCCAGAAACCCTTTGGGTTACAGGAATTACAAACTATCTTTTCTAGGAAGTAACAAAAGTGTTAGATGTGCTTATTTTATAACTGCTAGCTAAACAATAAACAATGCTTAGTTTTCAAAAACTGTTGACATTTGTCTTGCCAGAAAACAAGTGCTCCAAATGACAGATATTAAATTGAGGTAAATGTCCTGTGACTAACGTAGATTGTTTACATAACAGAAATAGAGGGATTTTAGTGATACAAAATATGCACATACATACACATATGTAACTTTGTCACATTTAGACAGTGACCTCTTGCTTGGATTGATTTCAATAAAGGATAGGAAAAGCTTAAACAAAATTAATTAAATGCAGGCAAGCGTAGGCATGAATGGGGCAATTAATTGGATTTCTGCAAGTAGCTTGTTAATAAATGGAGTTAGGAAAAGCTAGTTATGGCTGGAAATTTCAAATTCCTTCAACAATACAGCTGTGTCATATTCCTGACACATACTGATGTATGGAGATGAATTGCCTGTCACTTAGTGTGGAAGATACCGCTTAAGTTGCACATTAGATGCATATTAAGTTGTGTAGGAGCCCACATTTAGTCTGTCTCTTTCCTCTAGGTAATGTAGCTCATTCATAATGTCATTTTCTTGGATGTGCTAAAGTGGCTAAATGAGCATAGAAGTTATTTATATATTAGCATAGTATGTAGAATAGAACATCACTATTTTCCACTTTGCAGAGGGGCATAGGCAAAGTTGACAGGGCTGAATTTATGCAGACTCCAAAAAGAGACTCCAGTTCTAATTAGCATTTCTTCCTAAATCTGGAAATCGGATGGGGAAAGTGAATTACACATCTGAGGTGAAGTCTTTGCTTCTTCTGACAACCTACTTAAACAAATTGGACGGGCCAGTCCGACAAACATGGAATGCTTCAAAATTTCCTCTTGTAACAAGGAATCCTAAAGTCTTCTGCAAGATACAATCTCAGATAATTAACATGGGATTTTTGTACAGTTAATCATTTTTGATGAATCCCCCACTTCTAAAATGGATGTGATGTAGCTTATTTATAGTAGAAATAATTTTAATTGTCCATAGCAGTCCTGTTTAGCATACAACAACCAGTGTACTTACATGTTACCTAAAGTTGCACAAGGCATTGTACAGAGCAAGTGCTCCTTCTGATAAGGACATAGTAAGTATGTAATTGAAATTGGTCTTTCAGGCAAGCCGTGATTTGTTCTTCCTTTAGGCCCTCAGCATGAGCTACCTTTCATTGTTATAATCTCTCTGCACCATCTGGACCTCTATAAAGACGTTGGTCTCAGCGGTGAAATGAAAGACAAGGAGGATACTAAATAAAACTTACACAGTGAGAGAAAATTGTTATTGTTGATGCTAATCATAAGTATATCTTTTGAGCTTTTTGCCTAAGGATATTAAAAGATTCTCTCAGTGCCAATCTTGGTCTCAGAGTTTTGGGATTGATGACCATATTCCTGTCCTAGGAAGTTCAACAATTTGACAAATAATAAATGATGAGACATGAGATAGAGATACTTTTTTGTTGTTGTTGTTCATTCATTTAACAAACATTGGTACTTATTCTGTAGAGATGATGATCTAAGTAGTCTGACATTGTAATTTATCATTCAATCTGAAACACCACTAAGAGTTAAAGGGGAAGCTACTAATAGTTGCACTAGGATGAGGGACATATAACCTGGGACCATCCAGGCAAACCAAGATGATATAATACCATCTTATTTTTTCACAATGAAAAGATGCAGCTAGGTTTTCAAGCTTACAGCAGCTCAAAGACACATTCTTTAAGTCTTTGCTCAAGTGTCAATGTCAAGTTGAAATCCTCAACTGCCCTAACAGCCCTTACACCCCTAACAAAAATGGCAGCAACCCTCAGTATTCCTTAATTCTTGCCCCTTGCCTTATTTTTTCATTAATACTTATCACATTCCAATATACCATATAATTTGTTCATTTTCTTTCTTCTCTGTCTCTCTTCATTATAACATAAGCCCATTAAAGGCAGGGATTTTCGTGTGTTTTCTTCATTGGTTTATTCCCTGCATATAGACTAATGTCTAACACAGTAACTACTAATTAAATGCTCACTGACTGCATGTATTGATCTATTGTGGAATGCCAGTTTTATGCTGGGCATAGTGCTAGATGTTAGAGGTACAAAAACTTTTTCTGCCTTCATGAAGCTTCCGAATTAGTTGGAAGAAATAATTATTCTTACAAATGAATTAAAAAATGAGATGTTTCTGGTCTTTCATAATACTTTTATTTTGTTTTAATAATTTTTTTTAAAGTAGGCTCTGCAACATGAGGCTTGAATTCATGACCCTGAGATCCAAAGTCAATTGCTCTGGTGTTACCAACTGAGCCAGCCAGATGCCAGTTTTAATAACTTTTAAATGTGACATCACTTAGCATGTAATAATTAGTGGATCATTTGAAAAAAGTCAAGTATCAAATGGGTTAATAAGAAGTTTTAATTTTATCTTGAAGATTGAAAACACAGCTTTAGGGACACCTGGGTGGTTCGTTGGTTAAGCCTCCAGCTCTTGATTTCAGCTCAGGTCATGATCTCAGGATCCTGAGATCAAGCCCTGAGTTGGATTCTGTGCTCAGCAGGGAGTCTGCTTCTCTCTCTGTCCTCTCTCTCCCCCACAGCTCTCTCTCTCCTAACCCCTCCCCTGCCACTCACACTCTATCTCTCTAAAATAAAAAAAATTAAAAAGAAAAAAAAATCAGCTTTAGAAATTAGAGCATGGCTGCTTGGAAAGAATTAGAATAGAAGCAAAGTACTAATGTTTATTTTCAGTTTTAACAGAAGTTAAATGGCTTAAAGTAATGAACTTTTGATGAGCCTTTTAAAATTGAGAGTCTTCAATATTTCATTCTCTAAGGTAGGGAAGAGGTAGCCATGAATTTGTAGTCATGAAAACCCGAGCCTTGTTTTTAGAGTTCTGTCTGAAGTAGTTGTGTGATCTTGGGCAGCAAGACACCTCATTCATTTCTTGCATGAGTTTTTTGACTTATGGGATCACGGGTTCCTGTATTTGTTTCCTACTGCTACAGTATCAAAGTACTAAATCAGTATAGTATCAAAGTATTAAATCAGTACAGTATCAAGGTACTAAAAACTGGCCTAAAACAACAGAGATTTGTCACAGTTCTAGAGGCTTGAACTCTGAAATCTAGGCATAGGCATGGCCATCTTGTCCTGGACGGCTCTAGAGAGAATCATTCTCTGCCTCTTCCAGCTTCTTTTTCTGCCAACCCTGGTGTTCCTTGGTTTGTGGATGCATCACTGTAGTCATATGGCTATCTTCTCCCTCTTTGTTATCACATTGTCTTTCTTCTGTGCATGTCTGTATCTAAATTCCCCTTTTTTAGAAGTCATACTGGACTCAAATTTACCCAGCGATATAATTTTAATTTGATTACCTCTGCAAAAACCCTATTTCCACATAAGGCCACATTCTGAAGTACTGAGAATTCATATACTACAACATTCTTTTGGGGGGAAGGTGGGGGGCAGTGGGGCATAGTTTAACCCATAACAGTTCCTTTAGGTTCTACATGATTATAACTCTACATAATATGAAGGAGACTTAATAGTAAATTTACCATATATATATATATATATATATATATATTGCTTTGAGATATCCCCAAATAATTTTTAAAGCCATATATAACCATTCTTTTACATATCATCTAAATGTAAAGGTTTTATGTATCATTATGGAAGATAGAATGATTTTCATGATTTATATACATTTTAAAAAATTAGTTATAATGGTTTTCAGGTTAATGCCTAAACTAACACCATTTAAAGAAATGTGATTTAGACAGCTAAAGATGGATTTCAGGATTTATGTTGAACCTGGGGAGTTTGTAGTAGACAACGAACCTTCTATAAAATTTGAGCAACTCTTTTTTCAGCCAGTTATGCTTTGTCACTTCATAAGAACAAGGTAGACTGAGGTAGTTTTAGCTGTGTTTCACTTACACAGTAGTCTGAAGTGGCCAGCAATGTAGAATATGGAAGGACTGGTAACATAATTCCAAATCAGTAACCAAAGTGAAGAAATCAACTCACTGTGGATTACCATGAATTCATATTTAGAAATTTCTAGGAATACCTCTGAAAAAGGATATCTATACCAGATTTCTCTATTTCCTTGTAAAAATGGAATTATTTATTTTATAATAACTGTTACATTTTCATAAATGTCAAGCACATTGAATCACTTAAATCTGTTAAAACTTATTCTCTTTTTCTGACTTACACAAAAATATTATTGCATGTCTCTCTAATGTAATATTTGCTTCTTACTATCACTATAAAAATACTATTCAGAAATAATAGTGATTTTATTCATCACTATCAGGGTTGAATGCTTCTCAAGTGCAGAACCTAGCAAATTGCCAGTGAAACCCACACAATAAGGTTAAATTTTTTCAAGATAATAGAATAGGTAAAATATATCTTAATTGGTACTTTTTTCTAAAAATTTTAATTCTTTTCCAATATTAGTCAGATCAAATTTGGTTTCATTTCAGAACTCCAGAAAACGTGTGGTCAAAAGAATTGTGCAAATCCATTAGCACCTCTGACATCTTCATTGAGGATTAGAAAGTTTTTGGCAGTTGAATGTAAAAAAATTGAAGTTTTTGGCTGTGTTGAATGAATGCTCTGTTGGACGTAGCTAATGTGTGTTCTTCTGAAAGGCCCATTTTCCTCTGCTGTATGGTAGAACATGTTCTTAACAGAATGCCCCTGGACTTGTTATCAGAGATTCTAACACACAGCTGACTTAATTCATTTCTCTACCTTTCCTTGGTCAGGACAAAGGCATGTGTTATGACATTGTATGAGTGTCCTAATCAATGTCCAGGCCCCTATCTTTTCTCCTAAAATAGTTTCTTTTTTGTTTTTTTTTAAGTGCATGTTTATTTTTGTATTACTGTTGTCATTGTTATTTGCCACTTCAAAGAGTGGCATACTTGAGAACAAGTCATCTGTTTTGATGGGTTCAGTGTGTTGTGTCCGTGTTAAGAATCTTTCTAATTCCCTGAAATCTCTACATCTGTGCAGTAGTGGGGGTGACAAGAAGGGAAGATGAAAGAATGTTGGTTTGAAAAATGATGTGAATCATGAGAGAAAGGTCTTTCTTGACATTCATCTAGTTCATGCAACCCATCACTATGATTCAGTTATATAGTCATAGTTTACAAAGAATATAATCTGACAAGCATGTTTTTAAGACATAAAATAGTTTCCTTTCATCAACATGCTGCTGTCTTTCTCAGTGCTACTGAAATATGTCTCTGATCAATAGACCATTCAAAACACAGTTTTGGAACATGCTACCATCCATATAGCTAACACATGACTATGCATTGTGATAGACTTAATATAAGTATAGAAATGGTGCTGTACTTTTGGTGTTTTTCATTTAGTTGACTTTTCTTTATATTTTGCTTATTATACTGCTGTCTCAGTTCCTTAATTTCCCTCTGTTTTCTTCATCAGAAAACAAAGTTATGAGTTAAGATAACAACTCAACATCGTTTAGCTTACACAATGAAGAGAAATTCTTAGAGTGAGGATGTCTTTATAGAAATATAATTTGGGGGGCGCCTGGGTGGCTCAGTGGATTAAAGCTTATGCCTTCAGCTCAGGTCATGATGCCAGGATCCTGGGATCAAGCCCCACATCGGGCTCTCTGCTTCCTCCTCTTTCTCTGCCTGCCTCTCTGTCTACTTGTGATCTCTGTCTGTCAAATAAATAAATAAAATCTTAAAAAAAAAAAAATATATATATATATATATATAATTTGGCATTTCAACTACAAAGTCAACACTGATATTAAATAGAAAAGCAAAATAGTGGAAGCGTTTCATGATTTCTAAAAATGATTGCTATGAACTCACATATCTAATATTTGTTTGTGAAACTTAGAAGAAATATATTTTCAATAATGTATTTGTTGTAATATACTTGCTACTATTTTGATAGACAATTACATGTAAGTTTCCAAAGTTTAAGGTTTTTAAATATTTTTAATATATCTCAAATGACAATGTAAATAAATAGAAAGATGCATTTGGAAAAATAAAAAATTGACCTAATCTCAGCTTTGTAATATAATAATTGTACAAAAATTTTTATCCATATACAATAAACAAGATCATATTGGAAGTATAAAGTAGAATTGTTTTTTTTTTTTTTTAAGATTTTATTTATTTGACAGACAGAGATCACAAGTAGGCAGAGAGGCAGGCAGAGAGAGAGAGAGGAGGAAGCAGGCTCTCCACGGAGCAGAGAGCCCGATGCGGGGCTCGATCCCAGGACCCTGGGATCATGACCTGAGCTGAAGGCAGAGGCTTTAACCCACTGAGCCACCCAGGTGCCCCAGTAGAATTGTTTTTGATGAGTCTTTGGAAATAGAATATGAATGCTTATTTGCATTTTTATGAAAAATTAATTTTTTCACAAAAAATAAAAAGGGCTCTTGGAGTTTTCACCAAAGTGAGATACCATCATACTTCTTAGTAGGCAGAAGCCATTTTGCTGATAATTTTGTCTTGTTGAATTTTTAGGGGAGCTAGCTAATTGAACAAAATTTAGTTGCAAGTATTTAGTATGCCAACCTATTTTCTATTTGTCTATAATATTTGGTTAAATAACCAGGAATTCTTCAATAGTAAAGGTGAAATACAAACTTCCCTATGCTGATTTAAATACAGCTGTCAAAATCTGAGTTGACTAAAACAATCCAACATCAAACACTGCATAATAAAATATCTCAAGTGCTGCTTTCTATCCCACAATGAACACGTTCAGTGTCTAGCAAGATAACCTTGCATATTGTAGACATTTATACATATTTGTTGGCTTAAAACATTTCTCCAACTTAGAGATACAGGAAATTAAACTATAAATGTATATATAATATATATTTAATTATAATAAATTATAATTTAGCATATAAATTTTATTTATAAGTAACTATAGTATTATTTATTAGTACTTACTATGCTGCTTTAAGTATACTAGCTATATGGAAATATTAATTTATAATAAATAATAACTTATATATTGAGTCATAGAAATGGAATTACATTAAATAAATTTTGCATATACATATTTATATCTGAATGCACAGAAAATAATTAGATCACTAAAATTATTGATCCTATCCCAAAAAACAAAGAAAAAATGTGATTTGACATCATTTCAGGAATGATATTTTTAAATCCAAATGAAGACATGTTATATGGCAAATGTAAATATAGTCATGAAAACACAATGACAAGCTGTTTGAAATAAAGACTGACCCAGGATATCTATTTGTCTAGAAGGATTGAGACTTTTATTTTCAGAAGTTCAAGGAGTATATATATATCTGTGGACAGGAAGAAAACTGGCAGTCTTCAGGCAGATAAGGAACACAGAAATAGTTAGTTTGGCTGGGGTAGTGATTTTTTCGCCCTTAGTTTTCCATTTCTGTTCTTATTTGAATGTTTTTTAGCAGAGCATGTACTCTCCACTTGGCCATAGGCCCCACCCCTCTTTGCTTGCCTCTGAAGCCTAGACCTTGGACACACCAGAGAGGGGAGTCCATATGCACACAGTAGCCATACGTTTTCCTGTGGACCCAACTGTGCGAGAAAAGGAAGTAAGATGCCTGTTTCATAGCACGGAGGGGGTTATCACTTGAGTGGTCATCTACAGTTATCTCTTGATTCCTCACACACTTGTAGCCGCCTCTTGTTAGACTAGATACACATGTACAAGTAAGGCAAAGAAGTAGAAGGTGAAGTTCCTCATGGTCCTGGCATGCAATTTATTTGATGAAAGGGGAAAGACACAATTTACATATAGCATGAAATAATTAATATTAAAAGAGGACAGCACTAAGAGTATAGAGAAGGACAGAACAATATAATTGTTGTGCATGACCTACACCCTTAGGGGATCATTGTGTAGTTGCAGAGATAAAATCAGCATAAACACAACCTGCTAAAATAGGTGTGTGATAATGGTAGGAGGTCAAAGGAGGAAGAGACAGTATGGGCTGAAAGTCTTCCAAGTGTTATAGAAGTGTTGGAGCTTGAATTTGTATGAAAGAGGATTAATATTTGCATGTTGTAAGGAAAGGGCAACGTTATTAATCTTGGTGCTAGCAACACAAAATAAGCAAGGAGGACTTAAAAAGCAAACGGACTTTTTTTCTGTCTTGAAAAATATCTACAAGATAAAAAGAATCATCTTTTTTTTTTTTTTAAAGATTTTGTTTATTTATTTGACAGGGACTTTGAGAGAGAGAGAGAGCACAAGCAGGGGGAGTGGCAGGCAGAGGGAGAGAGAGGAGCAGAAGCAGGCTCCCCACAGAGCAGGGGGACCCTGATATGGGACTTGATCCATGGGATCAAGGACCCCGGATCATGACCTGAGCCAAAGGCAGATGCTTACCCAACTGAGCCACCGGGTGCCCCAAGAATCATCTTGTTTCTTATCTATTAAATTGACACCAGCCTGTTAGGGAAAACTTTGAATTATGTACATGGTGATTTTTTAAAATTTTATTTTTCATTTATTTGAGAGAGAATGCACATAAGCAGGGGTAGGTGCAGAGGCAGAGGGAGAAGCAGATTCGCTGCTGAGCGGGGACCCAACATGGGGCTTGATCCCTGGATCCTGGGATCATGACCTGAGCTGCAGGCAGACACTTAACCAACAGAGCCACCCAGGTGCCCCTGGTGATTTTAATAGCTGTCCTGACAGTTGCTTATTGAGCAATTGCTATATGCTTGCCACCATACTAATGTTTGAAACATTTGTGACATTTCAGTCTTTCAGTAGCACCATAAGTTAAAGTTCATTTTCCCAATTTTATAAGTAAATGGGCCTCAACAAGATAAAGTTACTTGCCCAAGTTAACAGTGTTTGTGCAGAGGACAGCCTGAATTCCTACCTATTCTTACCTGACTCACTCTTCCTGCCCTAGACCATTACGTTATACAGCCTTAACCAAATACAAAGAAGATGTTCAATTTCCACTTAAATAAATAATTGATCTCACTCATATTTTGAGGGGTAAAATGATCTCCTTATGCCAATCTTCAGAATATTCAGTTGGATTCTCACTTGACTATGAGTAGATAAGATTATACAGTTCTGTTGTTTCCTCGGAACTACTGCACCTTGTTCACTAGTTCTTTCTTCAGTTATAGAAAATTAACACCTATTAAGTAGCAGGTATTGTGTTTTCCTCTAGGCGTACAGTGATAACCAGGGTAGACATCTTTTCACAGAGCCAAGAATAGTTAAAGGTGAATGGGCTCTGCAGGATATCTTTAGGATTTAAACTTTTTTAGGATTGTAAACTCAGACATTACCATGAACTCTGGATCTTGACTTTGAATTGTTGTTCCAGGTGATTTATTTCAGTTGTATCTAATTTTTAAATTTTACATAAATTAATCAGTATCTATAGGTATTGTCACAATCGATATATGTTGCCCCCCCAAATTTCTTACACTATTCTTTTAATGACTTAACTGTTTTTCCTATCCCAAGGATATGAAAACCTAAAGGATCCTCAAGTTTTTAACTTTGATCAAAATTATGGAAGCTCACAGAAGGAAAATAGGAACAAACATTTTAAAAATGAAAAATAAAACCTATTCTATTACTGTGAGTGACTAAAACCATACATGCTTCTTTTTCTTATTAATTTCTAAAACTAGAATTATGCAATGCATTTTATGGTTTATAGTGGTTGATAGCATGTTTTCATATTTAGCAGATGTGAGGAGAATATTTAAATGTTTTCAAGGACCACAACTTAGATATTAGAATGTAGGGATTAACAGAGGCCTTTAACTACCCTCATTTAATTTAAGCAATCAATACAGAGAAATTTGGTGATGTGCCCAAAGTCATTCCTATTTTATAGATAAAGAAAATGGAACTCAGCAATCTTAAATTATCTGCCCCAAACAACCTATTTTTTTTAAGGGAAAGATTTTGAATTCTAACCCACGACTCTCATCTGATTTTGGCTGAAATGTTAGATTTCAGCCCTCTGCTTCGGGGTTCTTCCACACAGTATGTACACTTGGGCAGCATAAATGAATGTGATTATGTTGATTTTTCTAGCACTTAAAGATTATTTTTAATTCTGGAGATTTATTATTCACCTAGAATTAAAATAATTAATTATCTCAAAGTTTTAATTTTGAATGTTTATACCCATATTTCCTCAGAGAATTTTAATATTCTCAAAGCAAATGTCATTTACTGGCATGTCAATTATCATTATTATTGGAAACATTTACATTTTTTAAGTCACAGGATAAGATTAATCTACTGAAATTTACTTTTGAAGTAAAATTAAAACCTCCTTTTAGAATCAATAGTAGAATTCCCTTAACTAAATATCAAAATATTTTAAATGTAGTTTTTTCTTTATTATTGAAAAAACAAGGTAGAATTATGTAAGAAATTGAAAGTAAAGGTCAAACATAATTTTCTTTGGTAGGCCTTTTAGTTTGCCTAAATGCAATCTTATTTTAAGGATATAACTAGATTTTCATCTATATCGTATTATCCCATCTTGCACTTAGGAGTTTCAGTCTTTTTGAGGAGGCAATGTAAAAGGTGACTCCTTTAAGATCAATTGTGGTTTATGAACCCTGTTTGAATTACAAAAATTATAGGGAAGGTGAGCCTGCAGAGTAGAAGATACCCCATCTGAAAGCAGTTGTGAAAAGTAAACTCTCCCTGGGCTGTCTGAGGTTATCTGTATTATTAACAGAAAATACAGATCAAACGGAAACCCTAGTAATTTCTTTGCCTTTCTGATATGAAAGAGGACAAATCTAATAGCCTGGTCCACACTGCTAAAGAGTAGGGAAGGACAATATAAAAGTAGCTACAAAGGCATTGACTAAATCACAGAGTATTAGAGCTGCAACAAGAAGGGACTGCGTCTGTATTTCAGTGTTTCTCAAAGTTGATCTAAGGACCATCTGGCTGAGCATCAGTAGGGCTCCTTATTAAAAAGGTAGATCTCCAAGCTGTAACTCAGACCTGGTATTGAACCCTCCTAAGAATCCAAGATACACACACCCCCACACCCAGACACACACGCACACACCCACACCCACCACACAGAGTTGGGGGTGGGGAGAGAGAGAGAGAGGATATAGGAAAGATTAGAACAATTTATCTAATCCAGACACTGTATTTTACAAATGAGTAAACTGACGTCCTAAGTGATTTAATAATTTACCTGATATTATCTAGTTTGTTATCAGCCTTCTTTAAAACTGGATTTTCTGACTTCTTATACCAATGATTCCATCTTAATTCAACACCATTGTAACACATAAAACCCGTCTGATCATTTAGACTAACTTTTTGAAAAGGTTGCCTTAATAATTTGAAAGGCAACCATGGATTGATTTTGTGTGGTTGTTCATTCCTCATGAAATTCAGGCAGCTGAATTGTTTTTAAACACACACAAAAGGAAACTAAGCATTAGATCCTTCAAAATTACAGAGTCAGTCAATTGTCTAAGAGGTCCAAGTTGTACTCATGAGCCCCATTTTCACAAAATTGACAATATTCACTGATGAGTTATTATTATCCCTGTTCATCAAGAGAACTGATCACAAATAATCATAAAGGTAGGAACAAAACCCATCCCAGGATCAATTTATTTGAGTATCTCTTGTTTAGTCTTTTGACTGTTCCTTAATTTCCTAAGAAGCCCTGCTGGGTGTTCAGCCATCTCAGCTGGTACCCATATAAGCTTGCTAATAGATTTGATAACTAATTTTGCATTAAATATTTTGGGCAGTATGGTACAATTTAGTTTTACTTTTTGGGTAGAAAAGATTCTAGCCTTTGTTTTGTTTTTTAATATCTTCTTAAAAGGAATACGGAAGATTTTCTAGTAAGTAACTTGGCCCATTGTTGAATATTTAGAGGTCCTGTTAGAGACATAATACTTATACTATGATTATAAGACTCAGAATGCAGAATAATGCTAACATAGGAACACTTGCTTTGCATCTGTGTGTTTCCTTACAGATGTCATTATTAAAATTGTTTTCTTAAGTTAACATAAAAATGACTTGTGGGGATGGAATAGGGAATTCTATGAATTTAACACATGAATAGGTTTGAGTGGCCACCACTACAATCAGGATTAAAGAACATTTCCATCACCAGAAAACATCCTATGTTTTTACTTTGTAGGTATACCTTTCTCCCCCTGTAACTCCTGGCATCCACTGAACTGTCTACTGTCACTATGGTTTTGTCTTTTTGTGAATATCGTATAGATGAAATCATGCCCTATATGACCATTTGGTACTGGTTTCTTTCTCTCAGCACTGCCTTTGAAATTCATGTCCTTTGTGTGTGTCAATAGTTCACTCCTTTTTTATTGCTGAGTAGCAGTATTTTCATTGAAGAGATGTACCCCAGTATGTATATCCATTCACCTGGTGAAGAACATTTAAGTTTCCTGTCATTGATGTTTATGAATAGAGCAGCTGTATATGTTCATATGTAAATCTGTTTATGGAGATTTCTTGGTCATATCGTATAAGTGGGATTTCTCGGTTATATGGTAAATGTAAATTTAACTTTATAAGAAATAACCAAACCATTTTCTAGAGTAACTTTTAACATTTTCCATTCTCAACAACAATGTGTTCGTATTCCACATCTTCGCCAATACTTGGTATTATCAGTACTATTTATTTTAATAATTCTAATATGTATATAGTGGTATTCCATTGTAGTGTCATTTTGCATTTTCCTGATGGCTAATGGTGTGTTTTTCTTCAAGGTGATTTTTTTTTTTGTAGTTTCAAGTTTTTATTTAAATGCCAGTTAGTAAACTTACAGTGTAATATTAGTATCAGGTGTAGAATTACTGACATACAACAGTCAGTCCAATGGCTAATGACGTTAAACCGTTTTTTTTTTTTTTTTCTCCTGTGCTTAGTTGCCATCTGTGTATTCTATCTGGTGAAGTGTTTGCTTGATTCTTTTGCCCATTTTTAAATTGGAGATTTGATTAATGTTGAGATATGAGACTTATTTATATAGTCTGGATGCAAGTCTTCTCAGATATGAGATCTGTATATTCTCCTAGTCTGTAGCTGGTCTTTTTATTCTCTTACCCATTATTTCCACAGAGAAAAAGTTTTAATTTTGTTAGTATTTAGCATTGCTAAAACTTCTCATGTTTTCTCACTGTAACTGTACATCCCTTAGCGTTTTTAATATATTAGAAAAAAACAAACATTGAATAGATGATATCTGAGCTTTGTACTATATTGTTCCTCCATCGACCTTCACCTTTAGCTACTGGTTTTGTCATTATTTTCATTGTCTTCTCAAACCAAGTGACCCATTAAGTTTTTCTCTACCAAGATCTCATTCTATTTCCAAAACTGAGTCACGTTAGACGCTTCTTGCAACTCCCTTTACCCTGTCAGTTTCCAAGCTCAGTAGTATCTTTGTCTAACTTTTCTTCACATATAGGCATCCGTAATTTCTATTGGTGCTACCATCACCCTAGTTCAAGGTTTATCCCCACATACAAACCTTGCTAACTGACCTGTTAGCACTCATTTTCCAGGTTCTAGTTTAGCATGCATGCTCAAAGTGATATTTTCAGTTTGTGATCCTTACTTAAAAGCTTTCTTTTCACCACTGCTTGGAGAATGGCATCCAAACTTGGAAACCTACAATTATTCAAGTTCTTCCAAACTTCAGCCCTCTTTTTCCTTGCTTGCCTACCACTATTACTCAGAGTGAGCAGTCAGCTCCACTCAGAATGTTCTTTCTCTTTGCAATGGTGCTGTATATATAGAAATGGCTTCTACTTTTCTGCTCTTAAAATGTACAATCTAGGTTACAAAGCAAACTGGCTATTTGCATGACACTAAAAGTCAGCTAGCAATTCTATACTATTCTGGAGAATTATTTTGTTATGAAACTGAAAATATGGCCCAAGCATGAGGGTGGGTATAAATAGAAGAAAACAAACAAACCAAACAAACCAAAGAACAGTCATCTAAAAAAAATCTCCTTAGTAGGGGTACCTGGTGGCAAAGTCAGTTAAGTGGCTGATTCTTTATTTTGGCTCAGGTCATGATCTCAGAGTTGTGAGATGGAGCCACACATTAAGCCCCACATCGGGCTCTACCCTCAGTGTGTAGTTTGCCTGGGATTCTCTCTTTCTCTCTCCCCCTGCCCCTCCCCCATGCTCATGCACACTTTCTATCTCTCTGTACAACAAATAAATACAGTCTTTAACAAAAATCTGCTTATTAGGGATGGAATTTAGAATTAAACTTGAAATTTTAGCAGATTTTTAGGAGAACCCACCTTGTATACCTGTTTCTAATAAAAACTACCTCTCTGAAACAAATTGTAGAAGTTCACATTAGCCAAATTATTCCATATATTTTATCAAATCTTTTATTAGGATAAGGTTTTAGTAGTTTATATAGTGAAAATATTTGCTCTGATAATCTCTATCTGATGACTTTCATTCAACAATCTATTCTTGAGAGTTTTCCATATTGTTGCATAATGTTGTAGATTGTTTATGCTCATTGTAGTACAGTTTCCACTGTGTGATCATTTTATCCATTCTGTTCTTGACTTGGGCACATTGAGGGTATTTCCAGTTTTGTGCTATTAAGAATAGTATTCCTCATAGTATTCCTCATAGTATTTATTACAGTGCACACCATTTGGTCTTTTCTATGGGGTCTATATTTAGGTATGGAAAGTCTAGGTCATGGAGTATGCTTATGTTGAGCTTTAGTGAAGACCACCAGGTTTTCAAAATCTTATTTCCTCAAAATTTTTTTTTAAGATTTGATTTTTTTTTATTTATTTGAGAGAGAGTGTGTGTGTGTGTGTGCACAAGTGAGGGGAGGAAAGGCTCAAGCAGATTCCACACTGAGTGGAGCCCCATGTGGAGCCCCAAGGTCGATCTTATGACCTTGAGATCATGACCTGAGTGGAATCCAAGTGTAGGACGCTTAACCAACCGAGCCACCATGCTCCCCTTATTTCCTCAAATTTTAAGAGAAACTGAATGAGCCAGTTTATAGGAATCTAGTGTGGGAGGAGATGTATTATAACATTAAATGAACAGAGAAGTTAAAATTAGGCAAAAGAAAAAATGCATGTCATAAAGTTCTAACAAAGCAGAAAACAATGTTGCCCTAAAGAATGATGACCATGATTCTGGTACAGACAGCTCATGTATAAATGAATGTGTTCTAACACAGAGGAAGAACTGAGCCTTATTTTATTTGTAGTCGATAGTATATGATACAGAGCTTTTCAAACATTTTTTTTTTTTGCATTTAAAAACATCTTCCTAAGGTTTCAAGTGCTTTTAAATTAGCTTAGTCTTGAATAGGTACTAATAAAACTACTGTGTGTGACAATTGATAATATAATTCCTGTGTCATGTAGGTATGTGGATGAGTGTTTTTTATTATTCGAAAGAGAACATGGGGCTTTGTTCATTTTCACAAAATATTCCTTCTTCATGGTAGTTTGGGCTTCCCTCCTTCTTCCTGCTAAGCTGCTGAACTATCTCTAATTTTAATTCCTTCTACCTGCCTAGATAATTTTTCATAATTCACATCTGTAGGTATTAGTAACTGAATCTATTGAAGAGCACAAATAAAAATGAAGTGCATTTGCCAGTAAGGAAATGCAAGCTCAGACAATGGCCTAGGGCCAGTTAGGAGATCTATAAATGATGCTGTGTTCTATGTGACCACAGCCAGAGACTTTATGAAGAGACAAGCTCTTTTTTAAAAAAAAAGCAGGCAGTATTCTCTGTGTTCTTGTGTGGTTTTCCCTGATACCAAGTAGAACAGAACTCACATTGTGAGCTTTGGTAAGGGCCAACAGAGAAGACATACAGAGCACACTTAACTGGGTTCATTCAAACTCTGTAATTCTTTAAAATAAAATGGTCTGTTAAAGCAAAGTTATATATTATGTTACTGAGAGTTAAAAGTTACTTCATAAACAAAAACATTAATTTTAGATGTGGAAATCAATAATTTATTGCTATGGTGACATTTGAAAATAAGTCTTTAGAAGAGTTTACTTCGTTTTTCCAAATTTTGTTTTTCAATATTATAGCCAAAGGGTCGCATTTATTACTTATAAGAATAGTGCATTTGGAACACTAAGTAGTAAGGCATATTTCCCCAGAGCATTTTATAAACATACAGTTTATTTGCTTCTAATTATTGTGGGTTCTCGCCACTTAAAAAAATAACTGCTTTGAAACAATAAATTATTACCAAACCCTGTATTGTGTTATTCATAAAATCAGGCATGAATTGCAGTAGGAGTGAACATGATAGCATTTCTGTGCTAAGAGCCCTGCTACATTTTAATAAGACTTACTCTGTCCATCATATTGTGGCTTTTGATACCATTTATACACTGATGAATCTCAGATGTATATCTGTAATCTTGATCTCTATGATGAGTTCCTCATTTACATAACTGACCACTACTTGACATTTCCACTAGGATATCTGAGAGCTATTTCAGATTTCTCAGGACTGAAACAGAGTTGTCCATTTTCCCTTTCCAAACTCATAATTTCTACATAAATCTCTTCTTCCGGTGCCTGGGTGGCTCAGTGGATTAAAGCCTCTCCCTTCGGCTCAGGTCATGATCCCAGGCTTCTGGGATTGAGCCCCTCATCGGTCTCTCTGCTCAGCAGGGAGCCTGCTCCCCCCTCTCTCTCCCTGCCTCCTCTGACTACTTGTGATCTCCGTCTGTCAAATAAATAAATAAAATCTTAAAAAAAAAAAAAGAAATCCCTTCTTAATAAATACCATTATCATCACACACTTAGTGGTTCAAACCCAGTACTTCATAATTATTATTAATTCCTCACTGAGCCCCTCCCTAAAATATAAGTGCCCACTCAGGATCCAACAGTTGAAAGACCACATGAGTCCATTTTCAAAACATATTCTCAATCTCCGTTTCTCCATTACCACAGCTAACACTCTAATCAAGCCATCCTTATCTAGTAACAAGATGACTGGAATAGCCCTTGATTTAATTCCTAAATCAATCCTTACTCTAGTTCTACATAACTTGGCAACTTTCTCTATCTGTGGCCCCTGACTGCCTCATATTCACTCTCCTTCACTTGCTTTGCTTCAGTCTTAATGACCTTTTCATGTCTTATGTATTCCAAGTTTGCTCCTACAACAAGGCTTTTTTGCTAAATAAATGAATAAACTATGGATACATTGGAAGCATTCAGGGGAAAGTGACGGTAGCAAATTATCTAAAGGCAAAATTTTAGCAAATTATTTAAAATTAAATAAAATTATCTAAAATCTTAATTGGTAAATTGATTTACCAATTTATTGATTTTTTTCCTCGCTTTTCTTCTATAGTCTGTCAATTGCATGCAGTCATTTCAAATACCCAAAAAAATGTGGTCTCCAAGCTTTAGAAAATTGTTACAGGGGCACCTGGGTGGCTCAGTGGGTTAAAGCCTCTGCCTTCGGCTCAGGTCATGATCTCAGAGTCCTGGGATCAAGCCCCACATCTGGCTCTCTGCTCAGCGGGGAGCCTGCACCCTCCTTCTCTCTCTGCCTGCCTCTCTGCCTACTTGTGATCTTTGTCTGTCAAATAAATAAAATAAAATCTTTAAAAAAAAAAAAAGTTGTTACAAATTGTGAATGCCTTTACCTAATCTTTATTTTTCAGTTAGCTTGATGCAATTTTAAAACAAGTATTTTCTGGGATGCCTGCATGGCTCAAGTCGGTTAAGAGGCTGCCTTTGATCAGGGTCCTTGCTCAGCGGGGAGCCCACTTCTCCCTCTGCCTCTGCCCTCCACTCCGCCTGCTTGTGCACGCCCCCTCTCTCTCTCTGACAAATAAATAAAATCTTTTTTTAAAAAAGTTTTTAAAAAATAAATAAAACAAATATTTTCTGTCGTTACTCATTTTACCAATCAGAAGTTCCCTTACTGAAGACTGACTTCCGGTGTTCTGGTTCCTCTGGTAGTCCACCTAACTTTTTATTCGACTCCAAGGCTGCCCTGTCTATTTAAGCATGGTAATTCCTTGGATAAGGGAGTATTTTTTTCTCTTTGGGCCCCAGGTTTACCTAGAGGCTTCGGGTGGGGACTGTTGACTTACCTAGGAGCTTGACCCTTGACTGTAGCTCTGGACTCAGCAGGCTTGTTTGTGCAGCTCTTAGGCTAAGACTCTGTTTCCTCTTGCTGGCCCCTGGCATAATCTGTTCTCAGAGAGTCTCATGGCTCAAATACATACTAGTGTTTTAAAAGCTGCTACTTTGAGTCAGAACTGTAAAATTAGTGAATTTTAGGAATGGTAAATTTTTCTGGTATTGCCTGTCCCTACGTTTTTACATTTAGAATGGAAGTGACAGGGCACCTGGGTGGCTCAGTGGGTTAAGCCTCTGCTTTCGGCTCAGGTTATGATCTCAGGGTCCTGGGATCGAGTCCCGCATCAGGCTCTCTGCTCCGCAGGGAGCCTGCTTCCCACTCTCTCTCTGCCTGCCTCTCTGCCTACTTGTGATCTGTCAAATAAATAAATAAAATCTTAAAAAAAATGAAATAAAATAAAATGTAAGTGATAATTGGGGATACCTGGGTGGCTCAGTTGGTTAAGCCACTGCCTTCGGCTCAGTTTATGATCTCTGGGTCCTGGGATCGAGTCCCACATTGGGTCCTTGCCCAGCAGGGATCTTCTTCTCTTTCCTCCTCTGCCTGCCTCTCTGCCTGCTTGTGCACTCTCATGCGTGCTCTCTCTCTCTACCTCTGGCAAATAAATAAATAAAATCTTAAAAAAAAAATGTAAGTGCCAATTAGCCAAAGTGTAGTAGTCACTCCCTTAAAATATTTAAGATTATAAAATGCCACACTTGAAACTTTTGCAAATTTAACTTTTCTTTCACAGAACACACAAAGGCCTTGAATTACAGTATCAATAATACCACACTCTAGTCATATTTTTCTTTCTTTTCTCAAATAAATTTTTCATATATCGGATATAAATAAGAAACATTTTTTCTTCTCCAACCTCTAATTTTACAATTTTATTCCTCTTCACTCTTTTTTTTTAACATGAAAAGATGTAGTTAGAAAACGATTTCATAGGAATAGTTGTAGCATCTTCTCTATTATCCCCTATATCAAATCCTGTCCTGTAAGGAGGACATTATTTCTATGACAGGCAGCTGGCCATATATTTCCTATCTCTTATTCAAAGAATATATAAGGTGTGGGAGTAGGAGAGGACAGAGCTCAGCACAAGTGTCCCATGCTGTGTTGCCATTCACAGAGAAGACCATCAGTTCATTATGTTGCAGAAACATTTGATGTAGATTTGAAGGACCCAAGAACTAAATTCACCTCCAGGATGGTAACCATCTCTGATTGGTCCCACTCATCAATGCCTGTTTGATTCTTTAACATTGGGTCCCTCATATTTCAAAAATATGAAATTAGCAATAAATAACTAATTATTTTGATTCTGGGTGTTCTCTCTAGGACCCAACATTTATTATTTGCCTTCCAGGAACATAGAGAATAGTTTGGCAAACTTAACTAGTGTATAGACAGAATACTTTGTGCTTTGGCAAATCAAGACTTTCCTTTCTTTCTTTCTTTTTTTTTTTTTTCCCTGGTCCTGCAGTTTCGTTTGAGGAAACCAAATTAACGCATTGAAAAGCAGTGCTATGTGAATCAGGAATATGATTCTTGACTTTGCCTCTGCCACTAATATGATGGCAGAGGTTAGCTAGTCCTTATTGATTATCTACTGTGTGACTTGACTTAAAGTAAAGCCTTTGTTTTACTACAGCTCTACGGTGGTAGATATTGTTATTCCCCATTTTTCTTCCCAGGAAAATATTTCTATGTATTATATTTCAAATCTACAGCACTTCCAGCTTGTACTGGTGGCTTGCGGCCATAGCTCAATACATCCCTATTTCTCCTCACTCTGACAGGCTTGGAATAATAGACTTTAAGTCATTTTGTTAGTTATCAAAATTGTATGACAACTAAAATATTTGGCAACACTGGGCTTAATGACTTCTGAAGGGGCTCTTTGGCCTAGCGTTTGAAGCATTGTCTGCTTGAAGAAATCTTAATAAGCAAATAATTAAAGTGACAAAGGAGTCCCTGGAAGCCTTTCAGGCTCATTGGTGCTCAGGATCCCTGGTGCAAGTGCACATCAAGGACTGACTTGTGTGGTTTGTCTAATGAAGTTGAGTGAGTGAGTGCTGGAAATGCAATCATTTACCCTTTCCATTGTCACAGAATATGCTCGATAATCTATAATAAGTCAGATTCAAATTAATTCATTACAACATATAAACTATAACTGTAAAAAAAAAAAAGTATTTGTCTGTAAATTAATTAAAAGGCCAGGTTCTAAACCCTAGATAGGAGCATAATCTGTACTGACAGACAGGGCCTTAAGTACATTATTATTTTTATAACTGTGCTAGGTAGTGCTCAGGTTATATTAAATCTGGTAGGAAAGAAGAATGAAGATGAAGGATTTTAATATCTGAAGGACTTCACTGGCAAGGTAGCTAATTATCTTACTCATAATGTGTAAGTTACATTTCCCCCTCTTTCTGTTTCCTCAGAATTAACTCTTGGATAAAGTGGGGGTGATTCCTTTTGCTTTCTTTGATAATCTCAGCTTGATTAGAATTGGCTGCCAGGTCTTTAAAGGCACTAGGAGCTAACCGCATCCTGTGAGTGACCCCTCTTATGCAAAAGTCAGGAACTCCTCAAGACCAAGATATGTGTGCATTTTTTGTGGGAAAAAAATATTCATTTTTTAAGGATTTCCCTTTTATACGTTCAATCACTTAAATACAACCAATCTGGAAATTGTAAATCAGTGGTATTTGTGAGCTTTACTCCATTTTCTTTTCGATAAAGGTATGAATTATTACTTTGAAGAATATCACATTTACTAATGTTTTTGATATTCAAAGTATTTCATGACAGAACTTGAAGAGAGAATTAAATTTATTTTAAAGTAAGAAACAAACTTTTATTAAACTTTCAAACTTAACTTTTTGTATTTCTATAATTGGTGTTAGCACTCACATATGAACAGCAATAGCTCATCCTTTTTATTTTATCCCTTCGTTAATACTCTTAAATCAGAGGTACTATCACTTAATCAAAACAAAGACTAGAATTTATTCAGTCCTGATTGAAAGTAAGTTAGTGTTTAAAATGTTTTCCTCCCTGAATATTTAGGTTTTACCTATGAGTATCCTTCCTATTCTCTCTCTCTCTCTCTTTTAATGTAAAAATGAAAAAAGGAAACATTTCCAGCTCGAGCAGATTTGGAGTCTGTAGGACCTGTCTCCTGGCCCTATGACGCTTATAAAAACCGCTACTTTGCCTATCCTCTTGATTTTCTATTATCTTGTTTATGAGCTAACTCAGCCCAAAGCAAGTGTCACCTCCATCCCCTTTTTTCTTAGATTCATTTTTTTCACTTGCACAGTGTGTTGTTAACTTATTATGAACTTTATACTCCTTTAATGTTTTGTATTGAATAATCCAGTACCTAATTTTATCAGCCTACAGTCCTTTCTGTGCCATTCAGCTGTTTCATCCTCCACAAGTCATTAAGCACTCCTATGGTGCTTATTCCATGCCAAACATCCTTTGACTTATATTAACCCATATAATAATCATTACAGTCATATGAGGGAAATATTCTTATTGTACCCATTTTACAGATTGGAAGATTTAAGCACAAAGAAGTTAAGTACTTTGTGTAATTCACACCATGCTAATGGTGGAGCTAGGATTTAAACTGAGTCAGGCTTTGCATTCTTAATTATACACCTTGCTGCTTCTCTGAACTTCAGTTTTCTCATTAGTTAAATGAATGGATTGGCATTGGTAACACCGAGTTCTGCCAAGCCCTAAATAAATGAATATGTTGATAGGGATAAATGTATATATGAAAATTTTTACACTTGCTGAATTAGAAATATTCTCTTATTGATGGTTTTCCACATATATGTTTTAATTCAAAAATTTTGTCTTCCTATTCTCTTAATAACCTGTAATCATTTCTTCTTCATGAGTGCTCAGTAAGCATTTGGTTGGTTGATTCACTGGTTGATTACTTAACTTTTGAGAAATTGGCACTGCAGCGCCTGGAAACTAGACTGGACAGACGGCACTGGGAAACCAGAGCCTGAAATTATACCAGGCGCTCTCCTCACTGAAGACTGAGAACAGAACCATGTTCTAGTTTAGAGATACCTGGGAAACTTTAGACACTGCTATCTATCTCCCAGGATCATTTAAAAGGAGGATATGGAAAAGAGGAAGGGCAGAAGGAAGACCAGGATAGGAGGGACACTTTGTGCCCTATATCTTTTTGTGTTTTATAATTCTTGAGCTTTGTGAATATATCATCTATCTGACAATTTAAATAAATTATTGAAAAAAGTCTCTGTGGTCTCAGAGCAGGTCCTTAGTGTAGAGCTGAGCAATCCTGAGGTCAGTGTTCACCTCTGTTTTGTCTAAAGGGCATCCTTCATGGAATTGCAAGAAAGTTATGTGAGTTCAACTAATAGAAATCACTCATGCAGTGAGATTATGGGAGACAGTCCTCTGCAGGGAGAATGTGAAAAAACTAAAATAACAGAGTGAAATCATCTAATAGGAAACAGAATAATGAATGACAGATACTATCAGAAAGCAATTTTGCACTAAACGAAATAGAATGAGTAGTAAGAGTAATAAGAATTTAGAGAGGAGAGGAATCAGGATGGGCCAGAACAATTTTCTGGACCACTTAATGGCTCTCTTTTCCACATTCCCATCTCTGGAGCTAAGGGTGCAGCATGTATGGTCTGTTACAGGTATACTAAGGAAAGAGAACGGGTCCTAGTTAATCCAGCCTTGCTGACCAAACGCTTCAATATTTATGATTCTGCTCTACTTATTTTAAAGAGAAGTCTGCAATTTAAGGACAAAGTGACCTGTGACCACTATGTGCAGATGGAAAACGTGTCTATTATAGAGAAGGAGAGTGGTGCTGGTGCATCCAGGGACAAGTCAGTGTGGTAAAATGAAACAGACAAACATAGTGACTGTGGTGAGTAAAGTTGGCTCTGTTCAGGGCCAGCTGGCCAATCCTGATGAGTCAGGGATTATAGCCATTATTCTATGGCTGAAGGAGCAACCAAGTTTTTCTTCATTTTTTTCTGTTTTTGTTGTATTACAAAAGTCACATAAGATCTAGTCTCTTAACAAATGTTAAGGTGTACCATACCACATTGTTAAGTATATGCAGATTTGTCTTATGGTGGATCCCTAAATCTGTGTTGTTGTTGTTGTTGTTGTTCACCTTGTACTATTCAAATGACCCTGTTTCTTCCTTCCCCATCCCCATACACCACTTCTGTTTTCTGCTGTTGTTGGTTTGACTACTTGAGAGACCTCATATAAGTGGATCATGTACTATTTGTCCTCTGTGACTGATGTATTTCACTTTATATAATGTCCTTTAGTTTCGTCCAGGTTGTAGGATGTAATAGGGTTTTCTTCTTTTTTAAGGCTAATAGGCCATTGTACATATGTATCATGTTTTATTTGTCCAGTCATTGGTCTATGGACATTATGTTGTTTTCACCCCTATCTATTGTGAATAATGCTGCGGTGAACCTGGGAGTCAAGTATCTGACACCCTGTTTTCAGTTCTTTCAGATAAATATCTAAAAGTGGGATTTCTGGATCATGTGGTAGTTCTCTTTTAAATTTTTTTGAGAAACTTCCATCCTGTTTTCCATAGCAACTGCAACATTTTATATTCTCACCAAAAGTTCATAAGGGTTCCAATTTCACTACATCCTCACTAACACTACTTTCTGTTTTGTTTTGTTTTGTTTTAGTGGGCATCCTAACAGGTGTGAAGTAATAGCTCCTTGTTGTTTTGGTTTGTATTTCCCCAACAATTAGTGATGCTGAACATCTTTTCATATGCTTGTTAGCCATTGTATATCTTCTTTGGAGATATGTCTATTCAAATGCTTTGCCCATTTTTAAATTAGGTTATTTTGTTCTTTTGCTATTGAGTTGTAGCAGTTCTTTATGTATTTTAGACTCTTATCCTACATAGGCTTTGCAGATATTTTATCCCATTTTCTCTCAACTTTTTACAATGTTGATTATTTCCTTTGCTGCACAGAAGATATTTAGCTTGATGTTGTCTCAGTTTATTTTTACTTCTGTTGTCTGTACTTTTAGTGTCTTATCCAAGAAATCATTGCAAAGACTAATGCCATGAAGATTTTCAGGCATGTTTTTTTCCAATAGTTTTATAGTTTCAGGTTTTACATTTTTGTCTTTAATCCATTTTAAGTTTAATTTTAGATATGGGATAAGGGACCAATTTCATTCTTTTGCATGTGAATATCCAGTTTTACCAATATTGGTTGAAAAGACTTTTTTTTTTCCTAGTGTGTAGTCTTGACACGTTTGTGGAAGGTCACTTGACCTTATGTATGCGTGGGTTTATTTCTGGGCTTTTTATTCTGTCCCAGTGGTCTCTGTCTTTATGTCAGTACTATACTGTTTTGATTACTTACTGTACCTTTGTAATTATATTTTGAAGTAAAAAAGTATGTGGCTCCCACCTTTTTCTTTTTTAGGACTGTATTGGCTCTCTGGAGTCCTTTGGGTTTCCACATGAATTTTAGGATTTTTTTTTTCTATTTGTGCAAATTATGCCTTTGTAGTTTTGATAGGGATTACATTGAATTTGTAGACCACTTTGGGTGGTAGACATTTTAACAATATTAAATCTTCTAATCCATGAATATGAGATGCCATTCCACTTATTTCTGTATTCTTTAGTTTATTTAAACAGTGTTTTATAGTTTGTGGTGTGTTAGTCTTTCACTTCCATGGTTAAGTTTATTCCTAAGTATTTTATTCTTTTTCATGCTATGTAAAAATGGGATTTCTTTTATTTCCTTTTTGAATTGGTCATTATATCTAGAAATGGAACTGAATTTTATATGTTGATTTTATAGTCTGCAACTTTACTGAATTTCTTGTAGTTCTAACAGGATTTTTTTTTTTTTTTGGTGGAATTTGTAAGATTTTCTACATGGAAGATCATGTCATTTGTGAACAGATGATTTTACATTTTCTTTTCCTATTTAGATGCCTTCTATTTCTTTTACTTCCCTTGCTAGGGATTCTAGTATCTATATATTCTATATATATTCTATATATTCTAGTATCTATATCTTCTTCTTGCTAGGATTTCTAGTATTATGTTTAATAGAAGTGGCAAAAGTGGACATTCTTACCTTGCTTCTGATCTTAGAGGACAGATTTTTAGTTTTTCACCATTGATTATAATGTCAGCTGTGGGCTTTTTGTATATGACCTTTATTATTTTGAGATAATTTCATTCTATATCTACTTTGTTGAGAGTGTTTATCATTAAGAGTGTTGAATTTTTCATAGACATTTTCTGTATCTAATGGGATTTTGTGATTTTTTTTGTCCTTTGTTCTGTTAATGTGTTGTATCACATTCATGGATTTGTGTATGTTGAACCATTCTTGTATCCCAAGGACAGATACCAGTCTGTTGTGGTGTATAATTACCTTAATGTGCTGTTGAATTTGGTTTGCTAGTATATTATTAGGTATTTTGAACCTATAATCATCAAGGATAGTTGCCAATAGTTTTTTTTTTTCTTATAGTGTTTTTTTTCTGACGTTGGGTTAAGGATAGGGTTGGCTTCATAAAATGACTTTTGAAGTATTTGCATGTTCTCAATGAAGTTTGAAGAAAGATTATCATTAATTCTTCTTTAAAGTTTGATAGAAGAGTGCCTGGGTGGCTCAGTAGGTTAAGCCTCTGCCTTCGGCTCAGGTCATGATCCCAGGGTCCTGGGATCCCAGGCTCCTAGGATTCCAGGGTCCTAGGATTGAGCCCCACATTGATGTCTCTGCTCAGCGGGAAGCCTGCTTCCCCCTCTCTCCCTCTGCCTGCCTCTCTGCCTACTTGTGATCTCTGTCAGATAAATAAATGAAATCTTAAAAAAAAAAGTTTGATAGAATTCTCCTGGACTTCTCTTTGTTGGGAGGTTTTTGACTACAAATTCAATCTCTTTACTCATTACTGGTCTGTTCAGACTTTCTGTTTCTTCATGACTCAGTCTTGTTAAGTTGACTGTTTCTAATAATTTTTCAATTTCTTCCAGGTTATCCTATTGTTGGTGTATAATTGCTCATAGTAATTCTCAAAATCCCCTCAAAGTCACTAAGATTCTAACTGGAAAAGCATTTACTATCTTATATTTCCTTTTTAGGTAGCTTTCCTGCCCCTTCTCTCTGACGGCCTCCTCACATCCTTTGCCAGAAATCAGATTTAGTGAACATGGACATTCAGTCATGAACACAGAGAGAGCTGGTTGCTTACTCATGTAGTACTTTCCTGACAGTTTTTGGTCTCTGAAAACCCTCTGGAATTCATGCAGTCTGACAGTTCTCATGGTATTTTTAAAGATAAACACTTTAAAGATAACTTACCAATAATGTTAAAGCAGTCTATATTGTTTTCATCTCAAATAAACATACCTGACTTGTCCCTGGCTCATCTGTGTTTTTAATATACTTAGGGAAGGACTTTTGTTGAATCATTAAAATTTGGAATCTCTCCTTTTAGTAGCAACAAACTCATGGCTCAAATGGGCATCAGCATTAGGGCCAGAGTCTTCTCTGGTCTCAGTGACATTAATTGCATCAGCATTGGAGGTATTCACTTCTTGCAGCTGCTGGTTCTTCTCTTTTTGAAACACGGGCTTTTCACCCTACAAGTCAAACAAGCAGTACTTTGAAGGATCTTTCATTAATGCAGAGTGAAACAAAAAGTTCCAGATGAGCAGTCTCTGCTTTCTGAGTGTGCTGTTTTCCTTTTAAGTTCTGTATCTACTCTACCTGTTTAATTTCACCCTAAGACACCATACATGCTATCTTCAAGGTTGCTGAAAGCTATTTGACTTTTTTTTTTTTTTTCCTAAATAAAGAATGCTGTGAAACATTCCTGTTCTCTCAGCATAAAACTTTTTGCTTCATTCTGTGAGGTCAGACAGACAGGGCCACTGAAATATGTAAACTGAGGTATAACATCCCATGACAGCCCTGCACTAAACAGAAGAAACTTTAACATCATCCTCCCAAAATGTGCCTAACATACTAGATACAGGTCACCATGTGACCTATTGTGTGTTTTCTAATATGACTGATTCATCATTTTACAGTTTATTTCCTTGAACATTAAGAACAAACCACAGGGCTCTGGTTCTTAGGAAATAAAGGGATACAGTATTTTAAATTAATGCAGTTAAAAAGAGTAAGAGTGATATTTATGTGTTTTGGTTGCATGAATTATATTTCAGATTTTATTGGCTGTTTGCCCAGGCATAGTGTCTCTAAGTTGAAGTCTGCTCGGGCATAGTGAAAGAGGGCCCACAAACATAGCAGGTCTCTTCAGAGAAATTAGAAATAGTTCATTTATATGGGCTTCTCTAAAGAGAGATGCTCTAGCATTTTGTGTTTTATAAGCTTATGTATCACTTGATCTGCAGATACGTGGGCTTTGAGAATCCTTTCAGATAGAAAATTCTATGATTCTATTGAAAAACTACTGATTCTTTGGATAAAATAGTATGAAAATAATGCTTTGCTTGAAGACTAGTTATGCCAGTTTTTATGTATATGTTTCAGTGAAATCTCAGTCTCCCTTAAAATTACTGTGACAGATACACCACACATTGGTGTTGAAAGAGTCATGGTATTTCTCTTACTCACTTTTCATTTACAATTTATTAAGATGTCACAAAACTTTTAAAAAGTTATAGTTTTTAAAATATTTTATTTATTGATTTGACAGAGAGAGATCACAGGTAGACAGAGAGGCAGGCAGAGAGAGAGAGAGAGAGGGAAGCAGGCTCCCCGCTGAGCAGAGAGCCTGATGCGGGACTCGATCCCAGGACCTTGAGATCATGACCTGAGCCGAAGGCAGTGGCTTAACCCACTGAGCCACCCAGGCGCCCCTAAAAAGTTATAGTTTTTAACGTTATACAGTATCTCTCCTGGAATACCAAAAATGTGGGTATAGCTGTTTTTTAATAATTAGTAATATATTAATAGAACTGTTTTTAATAATTAGTAATACATTAACAGAAATCAAAATAAATACCATGGGGGCGCCTGGGTGGCTCAGTGGGTTAAAGCCTCTGCCTTCGGCTCAGGTCATGATCCTGGTGTCCTGGGATTGAGTCCCACATCGGGCTCTCTGCTCAGTGGCGAGCCTGCTTTCCTTCCTCTCTCTCTGCCTGCTTGTGATCTCTGTCAAATAAATAAATAAAATCTTTAAAAAAATTAAATACCATGAATTCTTCAATAAGAGACTTTTATAAGATACAGGTATTTTATAAGTTGTAGTGCCTGAAATACTTCTACCTATTGTTCCTCTGTTGTATTATATCAAGTATAGACCCTATAAAGATTTTAATTGCTTCACCCCCTTCATCCTGATCAAATAACAAATTAAAAAACATACATCATCCTAATGGGAGTTAGAAAAAATGTAATGTCAATATGTCTTTTATAATTACCACTGCTTTTGTTGTCACACTGTCTGACGTACCTGTACTCTGGAGACTTGTGTCTGTCTTGATCTGTGTACACGACTGCATAATCACTGAGGGTGCACCTGCTTTCGTGAAGAACATCTTTTAAAAATGTAACTTGCTCTTCATAAAGGAAGTAACAGATTTTTTTTAGCAAGGATGAAGTGGGACTATTACAAAGGTGGTCAAAGTAAATAGTTGCAAGTTGGTATAGGAAGCGGGGAGAGATGTCAATTCATCTTCTAGTTGTAACATAATTTTAATAATTCTGCCCTATTCATGTTCTGATTATAGGTATACTTTTAGAATTCTCCTCTGTGCACCTTGTGCTTCTATGGTATAGAGTCAGAAAGTGCATCAACATAGTTTTTTTTAGAATTTTTCTGAAACTTTCTCTACTTTTGAGGTAAATCATAATAAAATAAATGATGTCTGCTTTATTCCCAGTGAAATGCTAGGTAAGTAAGGGGATACAAAACAATTTAATTTAGTACTGTACTTCAAAAAATAAATGTGTATAAATTACTGATTATCTATAGATTTTAAAACAAGAAGCTTTTCTCTTTCTTTCTTTTTCTTTTCTTTTTTTTTTTTTTTTTGTCTTCCATTAAGACCTTTGAAATAGTATTTGCAGGTGGTGTAAGAGAATTGATCAAATTTCAGGCATAATTTTTATCTGATGTGGATATAAATTTGGAAAGGGAAATAGGCAAGACTGAAAGGGTTTTTCAGGTTTTATGTAGATGATATACTCCTAGAAATTATTCTTCATTTTTCCAGGATTTTCTTTTTGTGGTTTTCCAGAGGGTAATTTCCAACCTCTTTCTGTGTTTGCCATGTAAATGTGTAAGTATTGGAATAAAAAAGCAATATTTCTTGGTTTATGAATTCATTTCATAGTAGACACCCAGGGCTTAGGGAATGAGAAGGAGAAAGGGATGGGAGTGTGGGGTGTTATTCAACCTTGGTAATGAATGTAGTTTTATAGTTTATAATGATTTAAAAAAAATAGAAAACTTGGTCATATATTATTATTGATAAAGAGCATGGCTGCTGCATTTTTCATACTGTTGCCATAGTTACTCTATGATGTGAATGAATGACCCAAATTAGATTTTTACTAATTGTTGCCCTCATTTTTTTCTTCTCTTTCTAAAAATAAGACTTCATTTTTTGGATAAAACTGGATTATGATCTCCTCCTTCATCATGGTGGAATAAACTAAGCTTATTAATTAAAACTAGATTAGTGAGAACAGAAATGTGTTAAGTCACAATAATAAAATAATAGAAGCATTGTAAAGAGTAATTAGTAGTTCAATGAAAGTTTCCATGCCTATCATCATGATGGATTTTGTTTGTTTATTGGTTTGTTTTTTATTGGTGGGGTTGGGGGTTGTACAAGGAAGATAGGAATGTGGATCTTCTCTGGGTTAATGGCTTTCTCTATGCTTGTTCTCTTCCTCAAGCTCCAATCACAGTGCCACTCTAACATACCTGGTAGATCTGGTTGATCTACATTTGGTAACGACTTTAAAACCTTATTTTCTGGGGAGCCTGTGTTGCTTGCTCAGTTGGTTAAGCATCTGCCTTCAGCTCAGGACATGATCCCAGGAGAGTACTGCCTTGGGCTCCCTGCTCCACAGGGAGTCTTCTTCTCCCTCTCCCTCTGCCTCTCTCCCCTGCTATGCATACTTTCTCTCTCTCTCAAATAAGTAAATAAAATCTTAAAAAAAAAAAACAACTCTTTTCTTTCCTTAATATGAACGTACTACGTTTTCTTATGACAGAGTTGATGATCATGAAACTGCATTTTGAAAAGAGTCAGCATAAGCCATACGAAATTGCTAATTATCTACCATTTCTACTTATAAAAGACATTTTCATGGTTCAACAAAATACAAAAATACTATGTAAATGTAATACATTGCTTATAAAACCAAAAGAACACTGAAACTGATTAAAATAGAAAAATCAATAAAGAAGATAAGATAGTACAGAAATAAAGATAAAAATCATAGAGGATGCTTACTCAGTCACCAGTATTTATGTGGATAAAGATCTAAAAAATTACAACAAAAAGTCAAATGATAAAAAATTTAGCAAATATATAATCATGCATAATGGTATTTAACAGACATGGTATTATACATATTTAAACTTTTAAATTTTTTTATTAAAAAGCACTACATGTTATTCCAGCTACTTTGAAATTATAAAAGAACCAAACAAAAATAGAAATAATATTTTCTTATGGCCTAGAGAAACCCCACACCATTTTGATTTGGTCCCTTCTGGGATTTAACTTGTATTTTTTAATTTTTCCTCCTACCATTAGCAGCTAAATTTCACATATACATATATGTATGTATATATATATATATACACACACACACACATAATTTTATATAATATATGCAAGTATGCATCATATATATTCATGTAATTTTGTATGTATGCTGCTAAACATAAATTATTGTGTTATATTTATATAATCTATTTAAAAATCACAGAAGTAACTAGTGACTTGGTATTTAGATGGTTTTCTCTAGCAATATATTTAATATATAATTACATATCTATCTAATACATATTTCATATATATATGTGAAGTAGCGAAATTAAACTTTATATATATATACATATATATGTATATATATAAAACATATATACACACACCTATATAAGCTACATTTCTACTCAAAGTGTAAAATGGAATCATTGTATGTCTTTATGTGTACATATATGCACATGATTGTGTATATGCATATACATGTAAATATATATATATCTCATATTTTTTTCATTTTTAACTCATATGTTTTTACATTTAGCTCTCCTTTTTTATAAACAACATTTATGGGTGCCTGGCTGGCCCAGTCAGTTAAGCATCTGACTCTTTGATTCTGACTCTTTGGCTCAGGTAATGATCTCAGTGTAGTGGTATCAATCCTTGCCTGGGGCTCTGGGCTGGGAGTGGAGGCAGCTTAAAATTCTCTCTGCCCCTCCCCCACCCCTCTCTCCCTCTCTAAAATTAAAAACAAAACCAAAAACAAAATTTAATGCCTGTATTTTAATTTCTTCTTTGTAAAATGAATATTCGTGTGCTTTGCCATTTTTCCATTGTTCTGAACATCTTTGCATTGTGTTTTAAGAGAATAATAAATATGAAATCTATTCACTTTTTGTGTAATGTACATTTTAAAGTTTTTCCCCATTTATTATTTGCCCATTCACTTTTTTTTTTTTTTAAGATTTAATGTATTTATTTGACAGAGAGAGAGAGAGCGAGAGAGCGAGTGCACAGCAGGGGGAGCAACAGGCAGAGGGAGAGGGAGAAGCAGGCTCACCAAGCAGGGAGCCCAATGTGGGGCTCGATCCCAGGACCCCAGGATCATGACCTGAGCCAAAGACAGACACTTAACTGACTGAGGCACCCAGGCACCCCTTGCCCATTCATTTTTCGATGGTGTTTTATAGTCCCTCAATTTTTTTATTTCTATAACTAGATTCTTCTGTATTTTCCTTCTTTAGTGATTCTTGTCATTGCTTTTGTGCTTATGATGGCCTTCCTTACTTTACATATCTATTTATATTTACATATACTGCTGATTGAAATTGTCAGTAATCTTACCCCCAAGTATCTGTATGTAAATAAGTACATGCACTATATTTATTGAAAACATAGTTTCTGTTAACCATATTAGACAGTGACTGACAAAGAGCAAAATTCTTGAAGTCTGAAATTAAGACTTCTATGCCTTCTATAGTACTTTTTTTCTATAATATCTGGGTGTTCCCCTGGTGATCTGGTTTCCTTATTTCTTGGCCTTATAAGGGCAACAGTTTGGTCTGATTTGTTGGTGTTATTGCCACATAATCAAATACATTATTTCCACATAATCAAATATTCAATTCTCCATTATGTTGGCAAGCACATGCTGCTTGCTATATGTTAGTTACTCTGTTACATAACTTCTTATTTAAAAATCATGGAAATGACTGATGCATTGGTATTTAGTTCCCATGGCTTTATCTACTAATGTAATTTAAATATATATTGTAGGAAATCAAATGCTTCAAATATTCCAAAAGGATATTTAACTGTATGAGCAACTGAGATATAGTGAGTTAGCAAGATTCAATCCCTAAAAGTTCTTAGAAACTATAAATTTAAGTGACAGTGATTTTTCAAGGAAATCGTCAGTGTTGTTTAGTAGGTCTTTGAGAGAAAAGATATATGTTGAGTGCCTGGGCGGCTCAGTTGTTTGGGTATACGCCTTGAGCTTGGGTCATGGTCCCAGGGTCCTGGGATCAAGGTCCATGTCGGGCTCCCTGCTCTGTGGGGAGCCTGCTTCTCCCTCTGCCTTTCTCTCTCTCTCTCTGCCTCATGAATAAGTAAATAAAATCTTAAAAACAAAAGAAAAAATATATGTTTTATTAAGGAACTAAAGGCAAAATTTTTATATTTTGTTTATCTGCAAGCCAACTGTAATATTTTCCCCCAGTTTTATTGAGATATAATTGGCATATTATAACTTTTTAAATGAGATCATTTCTAAGGAAACTATCCCCCTCCATAATTCTTTTAGGTTATCTGACACACTTATCAAGTTATCCATTTCTTTATTAATGCATTCAAAGTAAGATGCAATACTTATTAAAATATTAACTTACTTATGCTGATTAATTTCTGTGTTGTGTCAAGCAAGATACAATTTTTTTTAGGGAAATTGAATATATGCATGGAACTCAGCCAGAGATTTCTACTAAAAATGCTACTTACTATGCTTGTTGGGTTATAAGATGAATTTCTGGGTGTAAAATGTTTATTGGAGAGATTAATGTTTTTGAAGTATCAGGTGGCAACTCTTCAGAAAGACACTACATCTTAGTAACATCCTTTCATTCACTTTCAAGTGAATGAAACAGCCTTTCATTCACTCTCAAGTTTCAAAGCACTTTATTACTTTATTCAGAAACTTTTGATTATCTGTCTGTCTCTCTATTAAGAATGCTTGCTGTATTTTGTAGGGTTTGAAAGCATTTGAAATAGTTAAATTATTTAGTTTTAGGTAGCATGTATTTGGCCTCAAGGTAGCATCTTTACCATATAAGGAAATTCTTGGAATTAGCAAGACTTAGATTCTTTGTGCTCTAAGTCTAAGAATTAATCTCAAAAGATTGCTTTAGAGTGTTTTGGAGTAAATTCATCAACAGTAGATGGTAGGAGGAAACAATGAAATTGTATGAAGTATATATTCCTCTCTCAATGGATGCATGTTATTTTTATTTGCAGGTGCATATATTGAAAGACAATATGCTATTAGGTTTAGGGAAGAAATTGAACGGGAAGAGCTGAAAGCCTATTTAAAGAAATGAACTCAACAATATATTTCTAGGCAATGGACAGGTATGATTCCCTTTTCACCAATGAAAGAACAAAATTTAGTGGGTTATTTCTCCTTCAGAGAGTCATTTGGATTCAACTCATGAAGGGTGGTGACCTCAAACCGTTGCTCTCTGACAGTTGTTTGCCAATCAGTGTGGAACATGTAAATGACCTTGGTCTTGCTCTCTGAGATATGTATATATCACAATAAACTGGCATCCTCTTCTCTGACCCCAGAGTGTTTAAGCTGATTATCCACAGAAGTAGTTTAGTTCTCCTAGATTAAAATTAACATCCTTTTTATGTTTTCTGGAGCCTGTAAGTATAGAGCATAACAAGTTCTACCTCAGGAGTTTTAATAGCCTCAAAAACATTCCACTTTTTCTCTATATGATTAAAAAGGAAAAAACAAACTAAAGACAAAATAATTTTACATGTTAACAGTTTCTAGAATAACATACAATTTGTGTTGGATTATTTTCTCTGTCTTGGGAAACATCTCCAACATCTTTTCTCCTCTATTCATATGACACAGAATCTTTTTTTTTTTTTAAGATTTTATTTATTTATTTGACAGAGATCACAAGTAGGCAGAGAGGCAGGCAGAGAGAGAGGGGAAAGCAGGCTCCCTGCTGAGCAGAGAGCCCGATGTGGGGCTCGATCCCAGGAACCTGGGATCATGACCCAAGCCAAAGGCGGAGGCTTTAACCCACTGAGCCATCCAGGCACCCCAACACAGAATCTTTAATGGAACTATTAACATCTAAGCATGAATGTTTGGGAGAGTAATGATTTAAAAGTATTTGGCCATTTGGCCTTGAAGGAGCTTCAGGCAGAGGTCATCAAATATCTTGATTTGTTCTTGGGAGAAGTTGCTATGGTTATGCTTAGGTTTTCTTTGAGGACTTTTATTATCAGAAAGCTAGACTTTTTGCAATAACTTGGCAAAATCTCTGATTATTAATGAATTTTAAATAAATTTTCAGGGGCACCTGGGTGGCTCAATTGGTTAAGTGTCTGCCTTCAGCCCAGGTCATGATCTTAGGGTCCTGGGATCCAGTCTCACATCAGGCTTCCTGCTCAGGGAGAAGTCTGCTTCTCCCTCTCCTTCTGCCCTGTACTTGTGCTCTCTCTCTCCCTCTCTTTCAAATAAATGAATAAAATCTTTGAAAATAAATAAGTAAATTTTCATTCTCTTCCATAAAGAGACCCCTTTCTTTCTTTCTTTCTTTTTTTTTTAAGATTTATTTATTTATTTATTTATTTATTTATTTATTTGACAGACAGAGGTCACAAGTAGGCAGAGAGGCAGGCCGAGAGAGAGAGAGAGAGAGAGAGAGGAGGAAGCAGGCTCCCCGCCGAGCAGAAAGCCCGATGTGGAGCCCGATCCCAGGACCCCAGGACCATGACCCGAGCCGAAGGCAGAGGCTTCAACCCACTGAGCCATCCAGGCGCCCCAAAAGACCCCTTTCAATTGCCCCTCAATCTGTAAACTCTAGCTGTATACTGTAGGCTGCATATAATGTTCTACTAAACCTATTTAAGGAATTTGAACAGGTTAGAAGTATTGTGTATTTTCTGAAAACATTCTCTTAGGAAGGGTCTTCCTTAACATTTTTTCATATATTCATGAGGAAATTACATGAATCGAGATACTATTGTTTACCTGGAGAGATTGACAAAATTGTGATTATTTGTCATCTTTAAAAGGTTCTTAAAACTTGTTATGTCAACTTATGATAGTCATTGTGTTGAAGGTTAGGAGGTTGGGTTTAATAAGCCAGTTGGTTTAGTTATCTGGGTGAATCTGAATAAAGCCATCTGAATGTTCATTTTAGTACTCCTGAAATGTAGTTTAAATACTAGTGCATTTTACCAAAATGAGATTTCAGAAAGACTGATAAGTATTTTCCCAATGCAGTGGAAGTTTGAAAACTCTGTATTTAAGGTGTGTATGCCCTCACTTGGTTTTTGGTTTGATTGTTTCATTTCCTTTTATACAAACATCTTTATTTATTTAAATTTCTTCCTTAGTGTTTGTAAACCTTTGATTTTTCTATGCCTGATATAATGCCCATTTACTATTATAAACTTATATTGATGTCAAGAATCACTAATAATCACTAATAATATACTAATATAATACTATACTATAATACTATAATACTAATATAAGACCAAGATAAGCTAAATGAGTATTAGGTCAGTTTTACAGTAGTAGTGCTAGACCAAGGAAAGAAATTCAACACTGGAGGGCCCTCTTTGCAAGCTTGTGATGTGATAAAATTTAAAGCTTATTTATGCTTAACCTCCTCTGCTAGGGGAGCTCTCCATTACAAAACCTATCTCATATGCCATTACCTTCCCCCCATGCATTTACAGTATTCATATCAGTTTGTGTATCTATAATACTACCTTTTGGGCGTGGGCATAGAACTTCTGGAAGGTCATCAATGGGGTAGGAACCCTACCGTCCTTGTCATTAATCATTTGATCTTCCAAGTGACTTAAGTCAGCTAATACTAAGGCCAAAACTGTTCTTGTCTTCTCACTGATCATAATCCCCATTATTTTAGTTAATATTTCTCCAAAGCAGTGGTAAGCAAAATGTTTATATTTGAGAGAGAAGGAGAGAATCAAATATTTCAGCCTGAGTCAAGACTTCATGAGGCACTCGTCCTTAATCCATTGACTTTTCTGGAACATTCAAGGATACCACACAGTTTTTATGAATTTCAAGGCTTTCAGGAATGTATGCTATTCCCATAGTTCCACCTATAAGGCAAAATGAATAGTCATAAATTACTTTTTAAGTTTCAGCCTTGTTTTTCGCACTGGACTAAATATTATATGAGATAAATTAGAACTGCAACACAAAGTTGGAACTAAACAAGGATAATGCTTATTAACAACTAGATAAAAATGCAAGACAGATTATATTGAAGTTTCAAATCATATATTTCTGAGTATAGGTAGAATAGAAAGCATATATTACTTTAGGCTTGAATATTCAGAGGTGGCTTAATGAAAGACATAGGCAGCATGGAAGGGAAACCATCTTTTAGTTAGAGGGGGAAAAACCCTTTATGAATAGACCTATTGATACATTAAAATTTAGTTCTTTTTTCTTTTTTTTTCTTTTGTTTTCCATTTCTTTTCTTTTCTTTTTTTTTTTTCTTTTTTAACCTAACTTGCTCATTGTGGAAATATTCCTAAAGGAAGTTACTGAGCAAGGCATTCAGTTAAGTCATACCTCTTTCATTTTTAGGATTTATGTGTTTCTCCCAGCCATACACTTCTTAAGCAGAGGGGAGAAGTTCAGTTATGTGAAAGTAAAATATTTGAGCAGACTTTTAGTAGAACAACAACAGCAAAATAAAACGTATTATAAAAATGCACTTTGTCATTTTATGTTTAATAATAGGGTTCAAATAGATGTAATGAGTTTTCCTACCAAAATGATTAAATACAAGCTTATATATCTTAAGTTGTAAAGCATTAGTTTACAAAGAATGAAAGCCATCATTAATTGACAAAATATTTTCTTAACTATAATTCTTTCTACTTCAAGCTGATACACAGTAAATGTTTTCCTCTCATGCAAATAAGGTTGGCCATCATTTCTTCAGGCATTATTTGAAGTCTTGGCTACAAAATATTGGGAAAAAAAAGTATTCCTGCTGTTACATTTAAAAAGGTACACTTTTATAATGATTTCAGGATTTTTTTTTTTGTAAGATTTTTATTTATTTATTTGACAGACAGAGATCACAAGCAGGCAGAGAAGCAGGCAGAAAGAGAGGAGGAAGCAGGCTCCCTGCCGAGCAGAGAGCCCGATGCAGGGCTCCATCCCAGGACCCTGGGATCATGACCTGAGCTGAAGGCAGAGGCTTTAACCCACTGAGCCACCCAGGTGCCCCTATAATGATTTCAGATTATTTATAGCTGGCAGTGTGGATTTTAAAGTACAATGAAATGAATTGTGTCCTGCATTCAAGTACATTTGTGTATTACCAATCAGAAAAATTATATAAGTCAATTTCATGTACTTAAGTGGTAAATATGACTGGAAAATAATAAAGCTTGAAGGACAGGAAAAAATGTAGATAGCTGTGGCCTCTAAGTGAAAATAATGTATTTCCATGTGACTTTTAAAAGCCTAGGGAATAAGGAAGATAGTCGAATGACCCATACAAATATCCAGCTAAATAGATCATGACAGGTATCAAGAGACTCTAAGGCACAAAAGCCAGGCTTTTATGGAATTTCATGGAATTTAGAGAATGAATATTTTTCTACTTTTTCATTAAGTTTATTAGGTTTATTTCAGTTTTCCTATATTTTCTATATTTTCTAATCCCTCCTTTAACACCATTAATTCAAAAATAAAATCATGTGTAAGTGGAAACGTATGTGAATGTTAAAATTGAACATCTTAAATCACTTGACATACTTTCCATTTACCTTCTTCATGGAAGTGACCTTGTATGTCTGAAGCGTTCACGTGATATGATTCCAGTAACCTCTCCCCAAATAACTGTTTTACACCTCTACGTGGTATTTTATGTGATTGCTTTGGTGGAAGATATATTTTAGTTGTTTTTAATTAATGACAGATAATTAATTTAGATAATAATGACAACTCTGTGCCAAGCATCATTCCAAGCATTTCTTGTATCTCACCTCACTTAATTCTTACAGTGAGCCTTTGAGATAGGCCCTACTTTACAAATGATAAACTTCAGGCACAAACAGGCTAACGCCTACTCTAGTGACACTGCTAAAGAGGCAGAACAAAGAACCACATCCCAGAGTTTGGCTCCAGACCTGCCCTCTTCATTATATCGCACTGCCTCTTACACGTACACCCAGGCCCTGAAAGAATCAAAGGGACTTAAATTCGCAGATACACAGCCATCCAGTCATGTTGCTGATATCAGATTTTATTGGTGCCGGGGACTGTTGGAGACAGAGAAGCAGTTCTGATAGTTAGATGGGAAAAGAGCATACTCCAAATGGCTGAAGGTGCAAGCACACGTGTTTGATTATGGCTGGGCTGGGGCGCTGGGGTTGTTGGTAGAGAAGAAGGAATCGAGAAGAGAAGCTGCAACAACAAAAGAAGCCAAACTGGGGTATTCCTCCCTTTGTCTGAAGATGGACTTGTACTTTTACTTCTTCTTATTTTTGTTCAAAGTAGACAGCATTCAACTGTATTCCCAGTGTCACAGGGAATGTGCCGACTTTATGGCAAGGGTCAGAAGTGTCGGTGTGGAAGTCAAGGTGACATATTTGAAAAAGAGCCAGACTTTGGAATCTAAGAGACTAAACTTAAAATTTTGCCTGATACATGTATTTCCTACATGGCAGTGGAGATAACATCCCTCATATGTAAAACTGGAAAAATAACATGCCCTTCATAGGTTTATTAAGAGGATTAGGGGGTAGCATGCTGATCCTCCCTGGATCAGTGAGTTCAAGCCCCACATTGGGCATAAAGCCTACTTAAAGACAAACAAACAAACAAACAAAAACCAGTTGAGGCAAGGTAATGCTTGCAAAGCATCAATTTTTACACTTGAAAACATTGGATAAATGGTAGCTCTTGTTAGGATAAGCTCAGCTTTGTCTATTAAGAGTCTAATAGATACCATGGTTCACTTAATACAAAATGAGCAAGATAATCTTAAGGATGCTTGCAATTGATCCAATTAAAAAAAAAGGCACCTCAATCTTTTTATAATTGGTATCATATTTAAAAGGCTTGTTTCTTCTATCGAACTGATTTGCTGTTTGAAAGGGGGGAAAAACTAGGAAAATATATCAGTAAAAGAATCAGTGATATTTACTTTTCTCTTCCATTTTCCACTGTGTATATTGTAAGGACTTGGTTAATGGATTCTACTCTAAATGTCAACCCAGAAAGAGTTTAAAGGGAAGTGCACTAAAGCCTTGAGGTTTGTCAGAGTAGTAGGGAGTATGTTCATATGTCAAAGGCTCAATCCAAAAGCCCAAAAGAATGACAAAATTATCAAAGCTCTGGGTTATTCTCAAGAGAGTAAAAAAATATGTTGAGTACATGTTGCTTTTGAAAGCAATGTCTTAAGTACGGAAAAGAAATTGCCTAACTCTGCCAGCACACCACTTAAATGATCTTCTGTGCAAGCATCCTTTGTGACTTTATACATAAGACGATGATGCAGAGAGTAGCATTCAGCAATACTGACCTCAAACAGCATGCTCTATTAAGCTTACCATTCCCATTTGCAAGGATATCATTTTGAAAATCTTCCAGAAATTCATTTCCTCTGCCAAGAGGGAGAACTCAAGAGAATTTTCAGCATTGAAACCATTTTTAGAAATAATGCACAATGAGTAACTGCAAAAGTTATACACTGACCATGCTAAGAGGTAAAAAATATATATTCTTTATATATAAATGATCAATGAATAGAAATATTTACTATACAGACTATGGGGTAAGCATCTACAAACTCCTACCTATAATGATGAGGGATCCTGATGATGTGTGGGCTTTGGATTAGTATCTCCCCCACTTTTCTCTGTGATATCAGAAAAATAATTCTATGAAGTTTTCTGACAAAAAGACTTGTCAAATCATCATCGAGGATCTCTTCATTAAGCATATTTTTTTCCTGTACTTGAAACATCTACTAGTAGTTCTTTAATTAAAATTGTATGTAAATGTAATCAAATCAGAGGAAATGAGTCCCTGGCAGATTTTACAAGAAGAGTAAGCAGAAAAGTAGGCTTTTTATTATTGGCATTTTTGGAACTTTGCCATGGGAAAGTGCTGGAAAAAACAACATTATTTGTTTCCTAGGGAGCCTTAACAAAATACCTAAAACTAGGTGTCTTAATGGGGCATCTGGGACACTCAGTCCTTTAAGCATCTGCTCAGGTCATGATCTCAGGGTCTTGGGATCTAGTCCGACATAGGGCTCTCTGCTCAGTGGGGAGCCTGCCTGCCCCTTTCCTTTTGCCCCTCCCTCCACTCGTGCTCCTGTGTGTGTTCTCTCTCTCTCTCTCTGTCTCTCAAATAAATAAATAAAATCTTTGAAACAAACAAACCAAAAAAAAAAACCAAAAAAACTGATGGCTTAAAACAGTAGAGTTGCTTACCTCACAGTTCTAGAGATAGGAAATTCATAATGTTGGCAGAACAATGCTTCCTTTGAAACCTGTAGAGTCCTCCTTCCTTGCATCTGGCTGTTTGCAGGCACTCTGAGTGTTCCTTTGCATGGAGGTGCATCTCTCTCATTCCTCATTTTTCACATGGTGTTCTCACTGACTTCCCTCTATGTGTGCTTTCTTTCCAAATATGTTGTTTTAAGAGAAACAGTCATATTGGATTAGGGTCCACTCTAATGACCTCATTTTAACTTGACTACCTATTTCCAAACAAGATCACATTCTATGGTACATAGGATTATGACTTAAATATAAATATATATATATATATATTCCCCCCCCCCCCGCCCAGTCAGGGGACACAGCTAAACTGGTAGCTTGTAGTAGAAAAGACCTTACAACTGTATCATATATTATTTTCTTTTATTGGGCATGGTTTTTCTTTGTACATAAATATGAAATTATCAAAATCTTAAAGATGTCAAAGGTTGTAGCATTCTTATTCTAGGTTGGTGACATTTTAATGGTGACACTAGAACTTAAAACCTTTGGCTGTCTCTGCTTTTGAAGGGTCCATATAACAAAGAACCCATGGAAACCAAAATGGCAACACGGTTTGATTTAATTTTAAGGTAACCTGATACAAGAAAATGCAAATTTCTTCAAAAGTTATATCAAAGATAATTTGTCCTTAGAAAGACTTGATGCTTTATCAAATTTTAGCCCTCATTTCCATTACATCAAATGTAGTCCTGAAATTATGAAAGGGCAAATACAAAAACTACAAAAAAATAGACTCCTATAAAAATCTTTAGGAACAAAACTATATGTAACATACATGTATGTAACATGTACTTTTTTTCTGTGAAATTCTTAAAGGTAATTCAGATTCTAAAGGACAAAGAATGCAGTTTGGGTCAAAGATCTAATGTGTTAGCATATGATGTTTTAGTCTTAGAGTTTAGACCTGCTATTTAAGCTTCACTATATACATGGATCCTGTAGCTTTAACCTCACAAAGATATTTTTAAATAGACTTTAATTTTAGAGAAGTTTCAGATTCACGGCAAAATTGAGAAAAATGTACTTCCCATGTATCCTGTGCCCCACACATGTATATCCTCCCCTATCATCAGCATCCCTACCAGAATGGTATAACTGATGAACCCACTTGGGCATACCACTGTCACTCAGAGTCCTAGTTCATTAGGGTTCACTCATGGTGTTACAGTATATGGGTTTGGACAAAGGTATAATGACATGTATCTACAATTATTGTATCACACAGAGTATTTTTATTGCCCTAAAAATTCTGTGTTCTGCCCATTGATCATTCCCTACCCTGCAATGCCTGGCAACCACTGATCTTTTTAGGGTCTTTGTAGTTTTGCCTTTCCTAGAGAGATATAAAATATATAGTTGAAATCATGAAGTATGTAGTATTTTTAGGTTGACTTACTTCACTTGGTAATTAGCATTTAAGATTTCTCCATGTAATTTCATGGCTCAATAGCTCATTTCTTCTTAGCACTTAATAATATCCCATTGGGGGAATGTGCCACTTTATTTATCCATTTACCTATGAATGACATCTTGATTCCAACTTTCAACAATTATGAGTAAAGCTGCTATGGACATTCATATGCAGATTTTTTGTATGAAGGTGAAGTTTTCAACTCCTTTGGATAAATATTAAGGAGCATGATTGCTGGCCTATATGGCAAGGGTATGTTTAGTTTTGTAAGAAACTGTCAAATTGTCTTCCAAGGTGGCTGTACCATTTTGCATTCCTACCAGCAATGAATGATTATTTTTGTTGGTCCACATTCTTGCCAGTGGGATTTGGTGGTGATGCTTTTCCAGATGTTGGCTGTTCTATTAGGTTTGTAGTGGTATCTCATTGTTTTTACTTATACTTTCCTGATGACATATGATGTGGAACATCTTTTCATATGCTTATTTTTCCTTATGTATGTCTTCTTTGGCAAGGTGTCTGTTAAAGTCATGGTCTATTTTTGAATCTGTGTGTTCTTATTGTTGACTTTTAAGAGCCCTCTGTTTATTTGGGGTAATAGTCTTTTATCAGATATGTCTCTTCTAAATACTTCCTCCCACTCTGTAGTATGTTTCCTTATTTCTTTATTTTCTTGACAGTGTCTTGTAGAGCAGAAATTTTTTAATTTTAGATTTTTTCCCCAAGAAAACTATGCAAACTCTGGAACTTTTACCCAATCTTTTACTCCAAGAAATAAAATAATTCATTATACTGCTGGTAGACATAACCACCTATAAATTACTGAAACCAAATAAGAGTTATCATAGGTGAATTTTTATGTTGAACAAAAGCTGCTATCTAAAAATTTGTGTCAGAAAAACTGGGTTTGGTGGAAACTTTAACAACAATTATAACAAAATCCTCACAATGCCAGAATAATATTAATAAACATTTTTGATAGAGGACTGATTATTGACTCCCTTTTTTACATAATAAAGATATTTCTATTACATAGAAAACAATTGATAACAGTAATTTTAATTAGGTAATAAAAGAGATTTAAAAATTGGAGGTATAACATTTTAGAGAAAATTCATCAATTAGTTTGATGGAAGTCATACAAGAAAATTGTGTAAATTCTGAAGATATGCTTGCATACATTAAAAAAAAAAGGTAAAAATATCTTTGAAGTCAGTACAAGCAATGGGTCAAAGTAAAATGGTTAAAATGACAAGGTTAAAAATGTAGGGGTGTCTGGGTGGCTTAGTCCGCTAGGCATCCATCTCTTCATTTTGGCTCAAATCTTAATCTCAAGCTTGTGGGATTGAGTCCCGCATAGGGCTCTTTGCTGTGTGTGGATCCTGCTTAAGATTCTCTCTGTCTCTCTGAAACAAACAAATAAACAAATAAGCAAACTGTCTGTATTCTAACATAGAGGTCCAACACTCTAGAGTCATAACATAGTGACTCTGGACTTATTGTGAGGTTATGAGTCTTCTTCAGCATTCATTCTGTGAAACCACTTGTCATTCATTCCCACATATTATATACAAAGGATCTTCTAAGTTTAATTAAATATAAATAAATGTTTAAAATTTCTGTGTGTGTGTGTGTATCATGAAGTGTCACAAGATTAAAATTGGAAATTGATCACAAGGTATAGCACATGGTATTTCCTGAACAAATACCATGTGCTAAATACAACCTCCCAGTGCACTTCAGATTTCATTTGGTTTTGATACATAGTTTTCAGACATACAAACTCTCTCTCTGCTTTTTAGCTCATTCCTACTCCCCTGACCCCCTAAAAAAACAGGTGTTTGTTCAGGTCAATGCGACTTTCAACTTTGGCCATCATTATAGAAAGAAAAAAGAAATTCAAAAACTACTTCTTACAGGAACCCAAACATAGCACAAATTTTTGGTTCTTGCAACAAGTACAAAATTACTCATTTATTTACCAAATAAAATTATTTTGAGCATCACTCTGCTGCATATATCAATGACTAGGGGAGATTCATCTATATTAATCTTTTCAAGCCCACAAAAGAAAAAAGTTGCTGAGAGATATAGATAGATAAAATTGTACCAAGATGTCTAGGTATATTCTACTGAAAAAGAAGTAAAATTACTAAAATTTCAGCACTTGCTTCTAACAACTAAACTATCACTGGAGAAAATGCTTCTTGAATTATTTCATCGAGATCTTCTAATCTCCTGATATTGTGGGTTAAAATTAGAATTTAATATTTATTTATTTTTTAAAAGATTTTTACTTATTTATTTGACACAGACAGACACAGCGAGAGAGGGAACAGAAGCAGGGGGAGTGGGAGAGGGAGAAGCAGGCTTTCGGCTGAGCAGGGAGCCCAATGCGGGGCTCAATCCCAGGACTCTGGGATCCTGAGCCTAAGGCAAATGCTTAACTACTGAGCCACCCAGGCGCCCTCAAGTTTAATATTTAAACATTCTTTTTTAGTGACTTTGTAAGCTATTATTCAAAAGAGAGCTGATCTCGGGGTGCCTGGGTGACTCAGCGGGTTAAGCCTCTGCCTTCAGCTCCAGTCATGATCCCAAAGTCCTGGATCAAGCCCTACATCGGGTTCTCTGCTCTGCGGGGAGCCTGCTTCCCCCTCTCTCTCTCTGCCTGCCTCTCTGCCTATGTGTGATCTCTGTCTGTCAAATAAATAAATAAAATCTTAAAAAAAAAAGAGAGAGCTGATCTAAACTGTTGTAATTTTACTGCATTTGAGGCCCCAAATTAACCTTGTTGTAATATCTGATATGGCTTCACTAGTTTGTACGAAAATATCAGTCAGTACGTGGTTTCAGTGGACTTTGTTTTGAAGGGAAAATGTGTTCCTCGTTTAGATTTGTATCCTACAGTATTACAATTTTCTTGATACAGTGTTAACATGCTGAGTCAGAGAGTTTCAGCAGCCCAAATGATGGGTGGTTCAGAAAATAAGCCCTGGATCAGAGATACACGTATAAAGTTATCACTCTTTTTTCATGTGGTGCTGAGACTCAATTTCTTGTCTGAATTATTTGTAAGTTCTCTTAAGACTTGAGAAAAGCAGATTTAAGAAGCAGTACCTGGTTGAGCAAGGTAGAAGTGTATTCCATTTATACAAAGTAGTTTTCGAATAAAAAATACATTTTGACTTACTGAGGAATATGTTGGTTTGGAATATTATTTAATGGCCTAAATCTTCCAAGTCACAGCAACTAAGTTCACAAGTGTTTTCACTGCTGTCGGAGTCTTCTAAGAGGTTAGTTAAATACAGCTTTTTTTTTTTTCTTCCCAAGTTGTTTTTATTATTACTTTCTCTAAGTAAACTTTTTATTGGATGATTATTTCCCAAAAGACTAGAGTTTGCTTTATTTTTTAGTAAATATTTTATGGAATAATAGGATATATCTATTTTTAATGAACACTTTCTACTAGTCTCCTTCAAATAAATAACAAATATCAAGGAAATATTTAAACAGTTGAATTCTTATATGGACAAAGGAACCTGATTAAGTATTTATGGACAAGGAAACTCTTGTTCTTTTACCTTACACTGGAAATTTTTGGACATTTTTACAGAGAATGGTTTATCTGAGAGTGATCATTTTCTCTGGGTAAGGTTATAGCCAAGGTAAATTTGAACTACTAGAAGCTAGCATTTATGTAGTGTCTAAGATGTACCTGGGCTATGATATACCCTTGGTATTGTTTACATTTGAGGCTAGATAACTCTTCATTGAGGGGTTTGTTCTGTGCCTTTAAAGTGGTTAACAGCGTATCAGACCTCTACTTACTATCTGCCAATAGGAACTCATACCTTTCTTATGACAAGCAAGTATGTTGTAAGATATTTTTATATGTCTCCTGGGGGACAAAATCTCTCCTGGATGAAAACCACAGTCTAACTAAACCTGGACATTTGTTGTGTCATTACTGCATTTCTAATACCATGTGCAAGACATGAAAATGGTAAAAAAAAAAAAAAAAAATCCGTAGCCAAGCTTTCATGTAGCAATAAATCAAATTATGAACCAACCAGGTGGGGGAAAAATGACAAAACAAAAACATATGGATTAATGACATGGTTATAAAGTAAAAATAAAAATTCTGATCATTAATGTGAAGTAACCATGACATTGGGCCCTTGGATCTGATCATCAACTTTTATTTATTTTTTTTAAGATTTTATTTTTAAGTGATCTCTATACCCAACATGAGGCTCGAACTCAGAACCTCAAGATAAAAAGTCTTATGCATTGTCTACTGAAACAGCAAGGCACAATCCAATCAGCAACTTTTAAATACAAATGTCTTGGAAACTTCACAGAAATTCTTTAACACTGATAGAGTTCATCTGTTACTTCATTTGTGTGGAATCACATGGGGAAAGCCAGACTTTTTAACAAGTACTGCCCAAGTGTGAACATTTCATCTGGCCCTCAAGAGCGTTAATCTTCTATTAGCCATCTAGATCTAAAGAGAGAGAGACAGAGAGAGGGAGCTTTGATCATCCTTTCAAGAACCTCTTCTGGTATTTTACTATTTATGATACCTACATCATCTGTGTATCCAGAAGGTCTTTGGTCCATAATTGCTTATGTTCAGAACTGAGTGACACATCAACAGGAGAAGATAGTTAAGAGATTTCTCATTTATGGTTTTGGACAAACCAGGGTATTAAAGAAGCATGGAAATTAATTTTAGGAAGTTCTCTTTATCAATAGTGGCCATTTTGGGAGAATTTAAACATGCTAAAAATTGCATCATAGGGATGCACAAAGGCTATAATTTGTTAATTAATGTACACAGGACTACAAAGGAGTATCTTAAAAGTGAGTACATAAGTACTGAGTGTTTCAAGATGGAGGGTAGTTTTTTTTTTTTTTTTTTTTTTTTTTTTAAGTCAGGTGAATCAGAGATGGTTTCATGGCCAAGGTGAATGTAGAGTTCAAAGAAATCATAGTTATAGAATAAACAACATAAGCCAAAAACATAAAATCATACAGAGAAGAGAAAGAGGAAAGTAGGGGAGAAGAAGGGGGAGTGGGAGGAAGAAAGGGGAGGGAATGAGGGAAGGAAAGAAGGAAGGAAAAAAAGAAGGAAGGGAGGGAGGAAGGAAGAGAAAGAAAAAGAGGGGGGGTGGGAAGGAGAGGAAAGGAAGAGAGGAACAAAATGCAGTCATTCAGTTGGAAGAGGATTGTTCTAAGTTTCCTAATGAGGAAAGAGACTGATGACATAAAGTAGAAGAGAGAAATAAATGAATGCCTTGAACACAGTGGATAAGAGCACATCTAGATTACTGTGTCATGATGAAAATTGGCTGTTTCAAAGGGTGGTCCCCAGACCAGTAGCATCAGAGTCACTTGAGACCGCACTAGAACTGCAAATTTTGGGGCACCCCACACGTACTTAAGTAAGACCTCCAGCACGCCTGGTTGGCTCAGTTGGTTAAGCTTCTGGTTGAACATCTGCCTTTGGCTCAGATCATGATCTCAGGGTCCTGGGATTGAACCCCACTTCAGGCTTCCTGCTTAGTGGGGAGCCTACTTCTCCTGCTCCCTTTGCCTGCAACTCCCCGTGCTTATACTCTCTCTTTCTCTCCCTCTCGCTCACTCTCTCTATGTGAAATAAATTAATAAAATCTTTAAAGAAAAAAAATAAGACCTCCAAGTGATTATGATGCTGTCTCAAGTTTGGGAACCACTGCTCAACAATATAGCATGAATTTGAAAAGACTAGAGGTCCCATTTGGAAGGACACTGAGTCTCCTAAATTAATATAAATCCAAACTAAGCAAATAGTTGATAAAATTATTTGAGGACAGTAATAACTAGAGATAGGAATGGAAATATAAATAAGGATGGATTTGTGAAGTTTTAAAAAAATTGCTTTTTACAGTTTGACACCTAAGTGGATCATTCATAAAACTGATTGGATGAGGTTGATGAGTAAATTGTTGTCTAATTATAGCACCGTAAGAATCTGAAAAAGGTTTTCAGATATAATATTGAAAATAAAGAAAAAGTTTTTTTAAAAAATCCTAGTCTTCTGCTATTATACCATATTACCCATCCATAATGTTGATGTAGATGGGGAATTATGTACAGGTAATATATTGCACATTTGGCAATGTCTCCTTTGCATTTCTTTTAAAAATATGCATTCTTTATTTAAATACACTGACACAGATGAGATCTTTCCTCACATTTTCATGCTGCTGTTCTGGGAAAGTAAATTATGCTGTGATAAAAAATAAGTAATTGCTTCTTATGTTTAATTGATTTTTTTATAGAAATTACAATGCAGATTTGATTAAAGGAAGATAGTGCATTACCTATGGTTGGTTCACAAGACACATAATGGTATGAGAGAGTGCCACCCAGCACAAAAATTATACCATCATTTTGCCTGAATGTGTTGAGTGGGAGATATTTAGAATTCTTTATGACTTATAAACACTGCAGAATGTTTCTTTTCCCATCTAAAGCAGGATGATAGGGACATCTAATTCCCAGCTATAACTTGTCCTGACTGTTAAATTGTAGAAGCCTTTTGGGGTGAAATAACTAATGGGAGACTTTAAATAAGAAAGAGTATTGTGAATCTGATACTGAAAAATGATGTGCCTTGTTACAAGGTCACTCCTGAAGTTTGCTAGTTAGGCTGTTTGAGTCAGATGTATTGAAGAAACATGAAAAGTGCCTATAACTAGGGGCACCTGGGTGGCTCAGTGGGTTAAAGCCTCTGCCTTTGGCCCAGGTCATGATCCCAGGGTTCTGGGATCGAGCCCCACATCGGGCTCTCTGCTCAGCAGGGAGCCTGCTTCCCTTCCTCTCTCTCTGCCTGACTCTTTGCCTACTTGTGATCTCTGTCTGTCAAATAAATAAAATCTTAAAAAAAAAAAAGTGCCTATAACCAGACCAAACAAACAAAAAAGATTCTAGTTTCTGCTTTACTCCAAGATTTCACAACCTTGGCACTATTGATATTTTGGGCTGGTTAATTCTTTGTTGTAGGGATGGCCCCTGCATGGTAGGATGTTTAGCAGTATCCCTGTGTCTGTCTCCCAGATACCAGAAGTACAATCACAACCTGCCCCTGCAAATTGTGACAACCAAAAATGTCTGCAGACATAGTTACATGTCTCCAGGGTCTCAGATTTGCCCCTAGGTGAGAACCATTGCTTGATTTCATTGAAATAAAAGCTTAAGCTGTAAAAAGTTGCTAATTTAAACAGATAAACAAGCAACAACAACAACAAAAAAACCTATTGCATGTAAGTCATCTTGGGTAATTCTGCTGCTCAGCCTCAGGTCCTTCTTGAGGTTCCAGATTCTTTTACGCATTCTTCTTTCTATCTTGTCTAGAAGTCCAAGAATATAATGTATTTTCCTCTCATTCAGTGAGTACTCTCATCCAGTGAGTCCTTTAAGTTTTATTTTGTTTATCTTCTGGTCTGAAACAGGGAAGTCTCTTCAGCTGCCTCTTTTATATCTTTGAAAGAAAAAACTCCTTTGTATTTGAAAGGTTTCATGCTAATTCTTATGGTAATAAAATCAGGGAATAAACAAGGGGATATGACGAAGATTTTCAGAATTTTGGGGAGGTTTTAGTGTTGTGGTTTCTGAGGAGTTAAAGTCCTACTAACTTTGGATTCCTGTTTTCATATGTGAATGTTTACCTCATGCAACTCAGCTCCCTTTCCTACCATTAGTGAAGGCTCATTGGAACCTTAAATCAAAGATCGCCCTGCTGTCCCCCACTGAACATGAAGATGTCAAAGCTGAGGAATAATGATCTTAACTTAGTGGACATTAATGCTTCATTGATGACCACACAACTGAGACATAAGCTTTCTGTGTTATGTAGACATGATTTCTTTCTCTGGACATTCCCGTACCATTGATAATCATGTACTTATACTCATATTATTAACTGTTATAGGCTTTCATCATTAATCTTAGGGATTTTATTTTTTTGGTTTTTACACTATTATTTCATTACAAATACATGTTAGATCTCTAAAAACTTTGATATTTTTTCTCAATAAAAATCACATCCACTGGGGCGCCTGGGTGGCTCAGTGGGTTAAAGCCTCTGCCTTTGGCTCAGGTCATGATCCCAGGGTCCTGGGATTGAGCCCCACATCGGGCTCTCTGCCTAGTAGGGAGCCTCCTTCCTCCTCCTCTCTCTCTCTGCCTGCCTCTCTGCCTACTTGTGATCCCTGTCTGCCAAATAAATAAATAAAATCTTTAAAAAAAATCACATCCACTTTCCAAAATATTTTCTAATCCTACTATTTATACTTAGCAGAGGGAAGTATTTCTCATTAATTGATGCCAATGTTTAGACTGTCTTCCTACCCAAGGAGTGCTCCGCTCAATATCTGGTGGTTAGTAGGCTCTCATTTAACCTGAGATACATAGTAGAAAGACAGCCAACATTAAAACTATGGTAGTAACACTCAAACACTAGTTTTCCTGCTTACTGCTTATGTGGCTTTGGGTAAGTCACTTAACTTTTTTAATGTTTTAATTCCTTTTTATTTAAAATTGGTATTGTATCTATAATACAGAATTGTTGAGAAATTTTAATTTTGTAATTTATGTTCATTAAATGGAGTGTTTTCTTTATAAAATATTATATTTTATTTCACTTGATTCTTAAGAAACCATTGACCCTTTTTTGTAATATAAGTCTACTGTCAGTGTACCTATTTTTCCATTAATAATATTTCAAGAAATTTATTTCTCTTTACATATTCAGCTATCACCAATGTCATCTCTAACCTAACCTCTCTTTACATATTCAGCTATCACCAATGTCATCCCCTTCTCATGTTTATGTTAGAGAGGATGTAAATGTATCCATTATACTGGCAAAGAACTGAAGACAAAATCATCATGGTAAGATAAAACCCACGTAGTCATTCCTCCAGTTTTTAGTCTGCACTGTATTGGCATAGAGGAAGAAATGGTGATGGAGATAAACATGATCCCTGCCTCATGGGCTGAGAATCTTGTGGAAAGGTTAGAAAATTAAACAAAGATTGATGATGAAGTTTTTTTTTTTAATTATTTTTCTTCTGTCACCCAATTAGTGATCATGTTTAAGATTTATGTTCAGCTTCTTTACCTTATAATTACTTTCCATCCTTCCAAACTTCAGTTTTCTCACACATAATTCTAATTTTACATAAATCTCCAAAGAGATTATGTCTTGCCCAGAATCACTCAGCTAATTAGTTCCAGAGACCCTAATGTTCTTCCAAAGAAGTGTACTTCAAATGGTACTGGTATTTATATATTCTTTGAGAAATTTTTCTGTTTCTTTAGTTTTTTGTGCATTCTGCACCTCCCGTTTAATTATTCATAATGCCCACCCACATCTCAGTTGTGACAGGGCTGTGTTTTCAGAGCACATTTTAAACCTATGTGGAACAGAAACAACAATAGAAATGTTTGCTTCTACAGGTTTCTTTGTGGTTCTGAATGACAAATGAGACCCCGCCCTTCTGTTTCAATTAATACAAGCAGATCTAAGATGCATGGAAATTGCAGTTTGGTATAAAGGGTATAATTCTAATTTTTAAGCAAACAGTATTTATTAGCATAGGTCTTAATTTTGAAATAACTTCTAAATTACCACAGTCTGAGGAGTATAATTGAGGCTGTGCAGGTTGAATATGCCACAGACAATTTTTTTTTTAAAGAAAATCTTCTGAATAGATAAGGATTCAATTCATCACTGAGATTTTCTTTAGCAAAGAGTCTTCAGTGGCCTCCAGTGTGCATTTGGCAAATTTAGGAGTGTACACCGAAGACCAAACGGAAGGGGAAAAGCCCCAAAGCGAGAGGAGAATCTGGGCGAGGAGATGAATCCATATGCGTCCTTTGGAAGCCAATTGAGCAGATGGTGCTATTGACATTCTGTTACAAGTGTTGGGAAGCCTAGCCGTTATTCTCCCTGGGATGGGAGACCACACCTTTCCTGCATGGTAGAGGGTTGTACATGCAAAACTAGGATTTTTCGTAGCAAGAAGTTTGGAATCTGCTCTGGTATTTAGACTTTTTCTACCCCACAGAGGGATTTCTCCAATATCCGATTCCACTGTTAGTATTTACATCCACATTTAGCTGTGAACTGCAGAATCTAGCTCTCCAAAGCTTTTCCTCTTAGTACATGCCTTGCTTTTGAGAGTTGTTTTTGTTTGAACCCGTTTGGGTTGCATTTACTACTGAAAGAAGTAGCAACCGAAATCAAGTTTCAGTTACTATTTTTCTCTTGTATCTGTTGAGTTTTTATCATTTTTAGAAAAATTACTCCAAATGGGAAAGCTCAAAAATCAGGAACCAGTATGTATTTTAGCCTATGAATTTGCTCTCAAGGAACAATGAAGTCAGTTTTCTTAGTGAGTGATGTATGAACTCCTTGAAATAGTGTATCACTAATGTTTTTGGTTTTATTTTTATTCACGTAGAGGAGAATGAGTGGCCAGGAATTGGGATGTTTGGGGGATCCAAATCCAGAGAGGAAATGCCCACTAAAAGCAAGCTTCAAGTGATATAAGAGATCACCATCTCTCCTGAGTTATTAAAGTAGCCGCTGATTCCAAATATCACTCAGGTTCTTTGGGTTGAGATTAGATTCCCAAGAGAAGATGAACAGAGTGGGTAAGAACTGAACGGGAGATGTTTTGTAATTTGGAAGCCATGGAACAGGTCGATCTGGTTTCTGTCTGAGAATGCTGAGGGGTGAATAAAGTTAAAAGCAGGTAATCCAATTCTTTGGTAGAGGCTTTGAGGTCAACATGGCAGGAGAAACCGATGGACCAGGTTTACATAAGTTTAAGAGGCCAGCATGTCATTACTAGTAGCAGAGACACAGGTAACAGTGGGCTGGAAAAGGATTTATCCTGCCTTGGCTTGTAAAGCTATTCATTCTCTTTAAGAAACATAATTTGGAAAACCTAGGACTCGGGGTGTTTCTGTCCATCCAAACTAGGAGCAGGAGAAATGTCATGTTCTAGCACGATCCTTCTTCATCTCACCACCTGTAGTGAAGTCCAAGTTTGATTGCTTTAACTATTCTGTCATTTAGTATCTTGGGTGAATGGCAGTTTTCTTCAGTACTTTCCCTATGTACTAATTCTTTTAGAAAATAATTACTTCTTTTTACCTAAACTGGTTGGCTGCGGGTTTGATTCTGAACTATCTGCTGCCCATAGTTTACCTTACTCTTCTTCCCATATTCCTTCAAGATCAATGTGGGGTTTTTTTTGTTTTTTTTGTTTTTTGGTTTTTTTTTATGCAAAGATTCCATTCATTAACATTGCCGCCCACTGTCTCAGAAAGGCACTGCTGTTACTTTCTGTTTTCTTTCAACTTTGGGATTATTTATTTTAAATCATTCTTTCCTACTGTAGCATGAAGCAATACTTTAATTTCATTGTCAAAAGATGAAAGACGTAGGAGTTAGTTACAGTTGTGTTTGCCCTGTAGCTGAGATTGAATGGAGCTGAAATCTATTTAAACTTGCATTGTGCTTGCAAGTTGGAAGTTCAGTGAATCTTTGTTAAACCCTATCATTTCATGGTTGCATTTAATAGAAAGAAGCCTTTTTATAGGTCACAGCCATGTTGTGTTTGTCTTTTCTTGCCTGTATGTGGTGGAGATGGGAGCCAGAAATCAGATTTTGGGTCCAAGCAGTTAGGTATAGAAAGATGTGGCTACCTGTGTTTATGTAGGAAAATGTGAAAATGTATAAAAAATGTAAAATTATGATTTAAAACGTCAACCATTCTGGAATGTATGAAATTAAAAAAAAAATTTTTTAACTCACAGACCTTACAGAAGCTATCCCTTTGCCTATAATGTTCTTTTTCTCCTCCATCCCATTCCCCTCCCTTGAATCTATACTTCTCCACTCCCTACACCTTTCTATCTCCTTATTATCCATCAAGGAGTTATCTTTTATGTAACACCTTTGTTGAAAAAGTTTTCCATGACCACTCAAGCCTTTAATTACCTTTATTATAGCATTTATGTGGTAATTGCTGAGTTTACTTGTCTGAGTTATCCTTGCACATTGTAATCTCCTTATAGATAGGGTGCATATTAGCGACACATGGATAACTACCATGCGTACCATCACTGTTAGGTTGAAATTTCTATCTTATTCTCAGATTTGGTTTTGAGGAGCCATCGTCAAAAGGTGTGTGTCTTTGTCCTTGTGCGCTCATGTGTTCTCTCTCTCTCTCTCTTCCCATCCCATACATACACACACTAGTACACACTTTGTCAGTAGAAGGTATCTTGGAAACAAGAGCCTGTGATATAAGTTGTCCAAAACTGATGACCTTGTCCTTGTCCACTAGCATCAGGATTGTATGAACATGTTTTGTGTGGAATTGTTACATGACACTGATGCACTCTAAATGGGATGCTCTTGGGAAATAGTGTGTAAAGAGTGGAAAAGGCAATGATGCAGATAAGATAAAATACCCAAATGAAAAAGCAATATTTACTTCTTCCTATTTTGGAGAACAAAACATTTTGGGATCATTATCTCCACAAACTCACAGTAAATTTGTATACAGAAATGTTCAAGGCACTTTCATTTAATCCCATGACATCCCTGAGAAGTGGCGAGATCTCCATTCTTGGATGACAGAACTGAGAATCATGGACTCAAAATGCTTCGGAACAGGTCACCAGAGCCAAAGACACTCCTCATCCTCTACTTTACAAATGCCCATACTCAGGGCAAACAATTATATCATGGTGTGGTCAGGAAGAAGAAAATGATTTTACTTTAAATTACTTGGTAAATTAGGGTAGAGGCTTTTGTTTTCTTATTTTGTGTTTTCCTAAAGAAATGTACCAGAGATACACAGAAGAGATACTTGAATACGCTAAGATATTTCAGAGTATTATTGGAATATCTGGTCAAACTGATTGAAATACATCACGATTCTCTCACTCTCATAAAGCTCTCTAGAGATGTAGATAGCAGCATTTCTTTTGACATCTCTTCTCAGTTTTATTAAGATAACTCCCCCTCTCTTCTTCTTTCCACAGATGTTTTCCCAATGGTAAGGGTAATAATGTTAAAGCAGCAACACTACCTACAGCTGTAAATGTATTCATCTTTGTACATCATGCTTGTTGCACTGGTAGTGAAGGCCATTCTGTCATCTTTAATTAAATGCATACAAACAAAAACAAATGAAGACATTTCCATCTCTTCTATGATTTTAGCCTGGTGTCCTATCTCACTGTTCTGCCTTTAAGCAGATTGACTTCCCTAATTTGAGGGAGGGTTGGTTTACCGTTTATAATTCTTACATAGACATTAATCAGTATAATTAAAATATGATAGCATCTGGATGTTGAAAGCACAGGTGGAATGTGTTAATGTAGAAGACAAAAGGAGGGAATCTGCCACAGAAATTCTGTCTCTCTGTCTCATACAGACATGGGTGCACGTGCGCGTGCGCGCGCGCACACACACACACACACACACAGATATGCTTCAGATCAAAATTGGAACTATTTTTAAGCAGGCAGAAGAATAATCTAGTTGCCAATTCCTCAGCAAGGACTGTCTAAATCCTATAATCTTGCTTGTCTTCAGCTTGATGGGGCTATAATGGCACAGAGGCAAAGGAAAGATCATTATTCTTCATTTGTTCCACTTATGAAATTCTGTCCGAAAACCCAGGCACCATGTTGGCAGGTGCTGAAAAAAAAGTGCACTAAGAGCTTTCCTTCATTTCTTTTCTCGAAATCGGTAGGTATTGAGAATGCGGATGAAGCCTTTTAGAGCCTGGCATTTAAACTGAGCCAATTTGTTATAGAGGTGAATAAAAACAGATTTTGTGGTGTCAGTTTTAAATAGACCCTCTTCATTTAAGGCAGCCACGTGCCACAATTTCTGTGTTACATGGATGGCTTTCATTATGTGCATACATGGTTTTTAAAAATATTATAAACAGGGTTGCTGTTTTATAATATAACAAACAGCAACCCTGTTTATGATATATAATATATATATTTATATAATATATATAATATAATATATTATAAAATATTATAAACAGCAACCCTGTTTATAATAATTAAAAAGTTTATATTTTTTACTAAATCTTTGGATTACTAACATCACATCCCAAGACTTCTGGAGTCAGTCTGTAGTCATTCTTTCTGTTCTGCTCATCCTGACATGAACTCTTCCTCCCACTCTGTATTTGGCAGTTTGAGGGTGCGAGTGAAAAGGTCTGCTCCAGCTGACTGTGGAGAAAGGCAGGGGCACAGCTGTTATACCACACTGGGAATCAAGTCATATAAGAAAAAGGCTTGGCTGTGACATAGCTTCTGGGAATAAAAGTAGATACAATAGTAGCTGGACAACACTGTGGCTGATCCAGTCACAACTCTAGGGTAGTCTCCTCAGAAACAATGTTCATCACTCTTCGTACTAGAAATCCCTTGTGTAAGAAACTCATGGGGCTACTCGATGTCATGCTTTGAAGCTAAAGAATGAAAGCTTTCTGTACTGTGTGAGCCTTCCCACCTCAAAGTTTCTGCTTGTTCAGGACTTTGTTTACCTCATTACTTCTTCTTACTGTCTTCTCCATGTTTGTTTGTTTGTTTGTTTACGTTTTCACGTGCCCATCAGGGTTAGTTTCTGTTGAGACTTCTTTTTCTGACTCAAAGACACCTACCTGCCTTCTTGTTTTTGCGCTCATTTCCTCTGTGTGTATGTTCAGAGAGAGGAAGAGAGAGTAAGAGGGGGAAACTGAGGGGGGATCATGGACTCTTTGATAAGAGTTTCCTCTTCTTATAAGAACACCCATGTGTTCAATTACTCCCCCCACCCCTTATGACCTCATTTAAACTTAATTACCTCTTTTTTTTTTTAAGATTTTATTTATTTATTTGACACAGAGAGAGATCACAAGTAGACAGAGAGGCAGGCAGAGAGAGAGAGAGAAGCAGGCTCCCCACCAAGCAGGAAGCCCAATGTGGGACTCAACCCCAGGACCCCGAGATCGTGACCTGAGGTGAATGCAGAGGCTCAACACACTGAGCCAGCCAGGCGCCCTTAATTACCTCTTTAAAGACTCTATCTCCAACTACAGTCACATCAGAGGTTAGGGTTTCAACATATGAATTTGTGAGGCACAGAATTTGGTCTTTAACACCCTGTAATAAGTGTCTCTTTCATGTGTTCCAGGAGAGATGATATCAATAAGTATATTGTCCCCATGATGGGCCCTCCTGTTCTCCCTACTACTGTAGCCCTTTCCAAGGCCCTCATAATGTCTTTTGGACCCTGTACCATTAACCCCCTAATATGTTCCCTGCATATGACCTTAACTCCATTCCATCACAGATCTACCTAGAAACAAATATTATTTTGCCACACTCAACCCTCCTAATCCTTCACAATCCTAACTAGAAACAATATTATTTTGCCACACTCAGCCCTAAAGCCTTTTGATGATTCCTGATTACCTACAGGTTAAATTTCAACCTGTAGGTTGGACATACATGTTCTTCCATGATCTCTTTGTCATAACCTATCTCAAGCCTTATCCCCTACCACTACTTACCCCATGCTTTAAGTCTTAGTGATTATAAGTTGCTGTGCTTTTTCATACTCATCATGTTTTTCCATGCCTCAGTATCCTCTACCTGGAACTGTTTCTACATTCTTCTCCTGGATCACGCCTGTGAATACATAGTATCCACTATTGTCTCCTTCAAGAAATATTTTTTCTTGAAATTTTTTTTCAAGAAATCAAGTAACCCTTATCTCTGCTCCCAAAGGAACATGTAAACATATATATCCTAGTATTTGTGATGGTATAGTAAAAGTATTTGTTTCTGCATCTGACTTTTTGACTAAAATGTAACAAAAGAGTTAATTTCTTCAATGTCAGGGTCTGTTGGTGATTCATTACTTAGCACAATGCCTGGTAAATTATTTATTTACAAATCATATATTTGTTGAAGGAACCTTCAATAGATCAATCTGATTAGTCAATCTCTCTTCCTCTCGCCCTATACTCTCTCACACACACACACACACACACACACACACTCCATCTTCCCAACACATACTGTCTATCCCTCTGATACATACACACAAATGCTTGACTAACGCTACTTCCACAGAATTACCTAGTTGTCTTTTCTAGGATTTTGATAGATTTGAGATCTCAGCAGGAGACCTGCTCGACCTGATTGTATGAGGCTTTGAATATCTGTTACATGTGCCTTTGAGAAAGTGGAAAGTAATCTTTAAATATGGCGCAAATGGTGGATGCAGAGTTACGAACAAGGAACAGAATAGGTTTACTCCCAGCTTCTTTCCTTTATGAATAGGTGAAATGATAACAGATACACTGTCCACAAACAATAGCTGCCTACTCCTATGATTCCTGTCAAAGGATAAGCCAAGTAAAGGGGTATGAATATGTCTGTGGGAGACTGGTGGCTCAGCATGAGTTATTTCTACCCTTGAAAAGAAATACCATGGTTATGTGTGAAGACCAATGAACTATTACGTATATTATGAAGTGATTTATGTAGCTAATGTATTACAGAGAAAGATGTTCCAAATAACAACTCACTGTGAATAGTGGTTACAATGTGGAGAAGAAGGCAGCGAATGTTCTTCAAATAGAACTTGTGACATCCATTTTACTCAGATTTGTAGCTGCACTGTGATTTATCTGGAGGAGTCTGAAACTAAGAGTGTCCAGGACAAAATAAAAAGAACAGACTGATCTCTGATTTTGTTTAATTCTCCTAGGATATAGGCTTAGCCAGGAGTACAGCTGAATATTAAAACAACAACAACAACAAAAAACCCATAGACTGAGAGCTGAAGAGATCCCCAGTAGGTGCCAAAATTAACAGAAGGGTCCCCTGCAACCAAGAGCATCAGCTATATCACCAGTTTAACAGCATCCCTATGCTGGCTGAGAACCAGGAGATGAGATTATTCTTTATTTGATAGTTGGGTTGGCTGAGGATTATGTCAGTGGTTTGTGATGTAAGCGTTAGGGGAATAAGCACTTGGCTAGGATTCAGGGTCAGCAGAGGGAATATATTATAATGGAAAAAAATATATATATCAGGATTCAAGTCCTGGATCCATTGTTTAGTAACTGCATGATCTTGAATAAATCAGAAAATTTCTCCATAATTCACCTTCTTCATCTGTAAAATGGGCATGACAATAATAATAGGATAGGTGATAGTGGAAGGGAAACAAATTCCTTCCACAACTCTGAAGCCTCAGAAACATGATAGAACTTTCACAAATGTTTATGTTCGTTTGTACAAATTTTTGTTTTTTCCCTCTCATAATTGTTCAGTGACTTTGCCTTTTCAATAGCCATTATTTATTAGTTAGCTCCCCTCTTCATTCATTACCTTTTCTTCAACTATTGAAGCCTTCTCACCCTACTTCAGAATCTTCGGAAAAGGACCAGAGTGACTGGCATCAGATTTAAAAGAGCCGACTATTACTCTAGGAAGAAAAATGATTAAATAATGGAGAGGAAAACCATAGAGCACTTTGTCCCCCAGAAACATTTTAGTCTTCTTTTCCTGTGCTTCCAAGGTTGTTACATATAAGTGAATAGTATGTTATATAACTTTATAAACTCTGCAAATTAATTTTTGTTAATATCTGTGGCTCTTTGTTAGCATCATACACAGAAGTGTGGAAATAAAAGAAATTCTTCTAGATAATACAACCAACCTAAAGGAACTCACCAGCCTTTTCTTAATATTTTCTCTCAATTTTAGAAATAACCCATGATATGAATGGAACCAATTTTTTTTTATTGGAGTTAGTTTTGTAAAGCTTCTTTTATTTAGCATGTGCCTTCTAAATCAAGAGAAGAATATATTGTGTAGTTAATTGTACACAGAAAGCAAAAGAGCAGAAGAGAATATATCTACTTAATGACCTCATTTGAGGTGGTAATAATAGAATAAAGGTGACCAACAATTTATTTTCTAGGTATCTGGCACTATCAAAAGATATCTATATCTATATCTATATCTATATATCTATATCTATCTATCTATCTATCTGATATTAGAATATATAGATCCCTTAATTCAGGCAAGCATTTCACCATCTCTATGAGAATGAAGTTAATATCCACCAGTAATCCATTTTACAGCAGAAAGAACTTAACCAAGTAGCTTAATCAAGTACACTGAGCCAAATTTGAACTGAGGGAGTTTGGACCTTAGCATACCCTCTTGACTAATATGCTAAAAAATATATAAAGAATTTTAGATCAATTTGTTTTCTAATCATGTTAGGAGTACTTGACATTTAAAGAAGACTGTGGAGAATTGTTTTATAAAGTAAAAATTCACTGTCTCTTTAACCTTTTTACAAAGTCCAGTTTTCAGAAATCAGTTTAACCAGGACCTACCCCTCATTTTTTTTTCTTAATGCTGTTACATTATTGTTGTGATGGTACACAGTTAGGGCTAAGTCAAGAACAAAGTTTGAATGCTGACTGCTCCTGATTCAGTCTCCTTCCTTCTGCTGCAAAACATTTTATTCTCTTTCTGCATATTCAGCAAGAAGTGTTTGGAGACACTTTTCCATAAATCTTTTGCACTTCTGTGTCTCTTGCATAGCAAGATACTGGCTGCCCTTTTTTCCCAGACTATCATTTCTTTTTTTTTTTTTTTTAAGATTTTATTTATTTATTTGACACACAGAGAGAAAGATCACAAGTAGGCAGAGAGGCAGGCAGAGAGAGGGGGGGAAGCAGGCTCCCTGCTGAGCAGACAGCCCAATGCGGGGCTCCATCCCAGGACCCTGAGATCATGACCTGAGCAGAAGGCAGAGGCTTAACCCACTGAGCCACCCAGGTACCCCCAGACTATCTTTTCAAGAATGTTTTATCGTGAATGTTCTTGGAACATAGATTATATTGTATCTATGGGTTTCCCTCCATGCACACATATTGTCCAGTATAATAAAGATAATATTTTGCTTCGGAGCAAAGGGTCGGCACACTTACTGCCCATTATAAATGATTGGTGCTTACTAAGCTCAGATTTCCCCTCCTCAAACATAACCTACAGCATGTGTGGGTGCCATCTAGCACTCTTTGCATTCCTCTGTGGAAAATGTGGATCACAGAACCAGCACAAAAAGTACTGATACCCTGGCTACTGTTTTTGCTACAAGTAATGAACTGTTCTTCATATCTGATCTCAGATGCTGTAGTCTTCTCCCAGCATTTATGAAAACCAAAGTTTAACTTGTTAGCTTTCAAGTTGAATAAAATTTAAGAGCCTTGATAGTTCTTGACACTAAGTATGCACAAAATCCTGAATCCAGCGGTGCCTGGGTGGTTGAGTGGGTTAGGCTGCTGCCTTCAGCTCAGGTCATGATCTCAGGGTCCTGGGATCGAGCCCTGCATCGGGCTCTCTGCTCAGCACAGAGCCTGCTTCCCCCTCTCTCTCTGCCTACCTCTCTGCCTACTTGTGATCTCTCTGTCAAATAAATAAAAATCTTAAAAAAAAAAAAAATCCTGAATCCAAGCATATTTCCAAGGGTTATATGAGCTGAGTATTACAAGTAGTGAAGTGGAAGAAACCCAGAAAGTGGTCACAGGAAAATTACAGATTAAAAAAATACCCAAAGTGGATTTACTACATTTCATTGCAAGATGAGTCGTATCATACACACAACATGTAATTAATGCATTGTAAAATGTTCAACTTCCTATTCAACAAAAACCCCAAACAAAAATTAAGAAAATAGATAAAATGTTTTCACATATTGAGTAGGAAAAGTGGTTGAAATTCAGATATCCAACATCTAAGAAAATGGAAGCAGAGTAAGGCTAACCCTTGATGATGGAATAAAAATTAGAATAACTCTTTTGGAAAGCAGTTTTCAAACTCCCTAGTCCTTGTAATTTTAAAATTAGTGAAATAAGTAATTAAAGGTTTACATAATGACTTATCTAAAAAGATGGTCATGGCATTGTTATTCACACAAAAAATAAGAGTAACCTGAATATGTAATAAAAACTAAGAAAATAAACTAATGGACAATCCACATAATAGTATACCAGAGAGTGTTTAATGTTGTGTAAAGTTATTCAGCTATACTGGTAAGTGAAAGCAGCACATTACAGGGCATTATGTATATAGTATTTGTATTCTTTATTATAAAAATATATGTTTTTAAAGACAGTCCTTTTCACCTTAAAATTTTAATTTATTTTCTTTTTATTATGATATAGTTGGCATAGAATATTGTATTAGTTTAAAGTGTACACTGTGTTGATTCAACATATTTATATATTGCAATATGACAGTCACTGTAGTATTAGTTAACACCTCTATCATGTTCCATAATTATCACTTTGTGTTGAAAACAATTTAGATCTAAACTCTTGGAAACCGTGTTTATAATATTGTGGACTATAATCACTGTGCTGTGCATTAGACCTTCAAATGCAATCTTGAAGGACATACATCACAGTGCAAATAGCACAATGTAAAAAAAAAATGTGGTATGATTATATGGGGTCTTTGCTCTGTGTACCTGCATTTTTTAAAATTTCTAAGACCATGTACTGCATGCAAAATAAAATGTTACATTTTTAATCTATAGGGACACTGCTATACTATTTGCCAGTTTAAAAGGACTTTTTTTTTTTCCAATTTATGTTATCCATGTCACCTGTAGTCATTAATGAACATGAGCACTTCGCATAAATCTGTGCAAGTGTAAGAGGTAGGGAATCTGTGGTAGGATGTTCTTGAAGCACTTTGGATTTCTCAATGTTGAATATATCCCTCTTTCAAGTTTTTGTCTTCACTGATACTTCTCCTGCTAAGATCCCAGGAATCATTTAGTTATTTCAAATATCATCTTCTTCACTGATTTTATTTAAACCTTTTAAAATATCTTGTCCCTTTTGTTAATTCCAGCAGTTGGTGTCTTCCTCTTATCTCACCAAGATTCTACCTGAAAATAGAATTAGTTGTGTGCCATTATTAGGCCCCATATTCTATTATCAAGCCATGTGTTTCTTGAAATTAGGCAGGACTTATACTCTAGGACAACACCGTAGCACAGTTGCAGACTATTAAAAAGCAATTACTAAATTATAACTGAACCCTGCTTTTACAAATTAGAGGGAAAAGTCTTTCCTAGTTGATCTCCTTTCTTTTTGTTTTAAAAACATTGGGCTTGGTGAATTTCATTTTCTTTTCATTTTGTCCTTTGAATGAAGAGAGGCAGATGCACCTGTAATGATTCATTGTTTTTACACCTTCAGTCCTGTGGAATCCGACATGATTGTCAGCAGCACCTGCTTCTGATGCTGCTAAATGTGTCTGAGGAGTTTGGTGACTGATTGTATCTCAGAAGCTCATCAAGTATAAAAAAAAAAAAAATGAGGTGACTAAAAACTACTATCTCCTCTCCAATTATGTTATTAATGACATAGTACCTAACTCTGGCTCAGAAACTTGCTGTAAGATTGTCAGGAAAATGAAGATGATAGTGTTATCTAATATTTGTGTTATATTGTCTACATTTTAAAGCATTTTCACATTCAGGCTTTTATCCTTGTAGTAAACCAGAGGTCAGTAGAGCAACTTTATCACCCCTTTTTAAAACTAGAGACACTAGACTGAGAATGTGTTTGACCTCTCCCAGCCCTAATTCTCAGTCCACTCTATTTTCTTTATTTCATCAGGCTGCTTTTCTGACCCTTGAGGATTTATATCGGTTAGAACTTAGCCTTTTCAGATATTTAGATAACTATGCAATATTTTCTTTCATATTTTCCTTAATAAGAATATCAAGTATTTGACATTTTTCCTTTAAAATATTCTTCCGATGTTCATGTAATGCCAAACAACCAGATACAGATTAGAATGCTTTTGTTCTACTATACTTGGCTTCCAAAATAGCTTACAGAAGATTTATAGTAGCAAAGTAGCCAGTGGTAGTCAACAGGGGCTGAGCCCCAAAGCGACTCTGCATGTTGAATGTTATCAGGAACTTTTCTACCAATCTGTAGGTCATCCAAAACTCAAAGCTCTGCCTTGCAAAAATTTCCCTTACTAACCTGGTACAGTCCTAGTAAACCGATCTCAAAATGTTTGCTTTTGCTTTTAGGCACTTGACCATGAAAACTTGAATACCATAAGTATTTTTACTTGATTTTCTTTAATCCATTTAAAACACATATCCCATTTGCTGAAAGACATTAAAAGTAATATTACAAAAAGGCATTTTACCTCTTAGAAGTTTTCCAGTTAATTTAGCTACATATATATATGCATATAAATATATATATTCCAATAAGAATAATTGGATCTTTACTATCTGTATTTAGAAAGTGAATATTCATCATAAGAAAATATATGCATCATTTGAAATGGTTACATTTGTCTGCAAGCATACAGATGACCTTCTAACTTTGAAAACCAATTCTAGTGAGAGAAAATTGGCAGATTTTCTTAGGCAGATACAAAAACAAATAAATGGTCACTAAACTGTACCTGCAGTCAAGGTTTTATGTACTTTAAGACCATTAGGTTATGTCCCGTTTCCTTGCATGGAAGTGGGATTGGTGGACACTGGCCCTGGGGGCTGAAAAATATTGGATTCTAACACTGTAATGGGGTGGAATTACAGTCTCAGAAGAAAATCTGTGAGGAGTCATAACTGCAAGTGGCCTGGGGACTTGTGAATGTGGGTCCACACTAATGAAATATGAACTTCACTTGGATTTTCTTATTGTCTTAAATGAAATGTCTGTTGGCATGAGTATTTACCTGTATGTGTATGTGTTTGTTGGGTTTGGTTAAAAAATGTTTCTGTCCAATCATTGCTAGCCAGGGATGTTTAATCAAATGGGTAAACTCCCACTGGTGGCTCAAAAGCTTGATACAGCACTTTAATAATCACGAATGTTCTAGATTAGCATAAAAAATTAATCCCTTTGTCCATTCTTGGCATTACTAACAAATCCTGAACCCATATCAAATTAAGGAGGGCATGTGTTGTGATGAGCACTGGGTGTTATGCACAACTAATGAATCATTGAACACTACATCAAAAACTAAGGATGTACTATATGCTGGTTAATTGAATATAATAAAAATAAATAAATAAATAAATTTCTGTTAAAATTATAACATATTTTAATCTACTTAAATCCAGCAGAAAAAAAATGCTATTTGAAATATGTGAATGAAATAATTTTGTAAAGTAAATCATTCTCTAAAATATGTTTTTAAGTCTGGATCTTGATATTTAATATCCAATTTTTATATCAAATTTTTGTTTATAAGTTTTTCTTGGAATTGTTCAAACTTGTGCCTAATGATCCACCAGAAGCTAAAATGTGAAGGGACATATGTTGTTCTCAGTACTGTCAAAATGTCAGTCGATTTGTTCATAGTACCATTTTAAATGGCCCATTATGCAGGGACTCTACAATAATATTTTGGAATATTTACTTTATCTTAAATTTCAAGCATCTAGAGGTCAGAGACTGTGAAGTTTTTCTGTTACATTGCCAACAACCATACCACACCCAATTAAACAATACATAAGTGGGTGCTTAGAATGATTCCCATTCTAACAGAAAAGAATCACCCTGAGCGAACTTGGGGATGTTTTCATGGAAGATTTAAACAAGAGATTACAAAGACACCAGAATGTTTGAGTTGAGACAAAAGTACAAACCTTTAAATACTGTTTTGTTTTTGGTGAATGAAAATCATTCTGATTTTCCTTTCAACTTGTTCCTTAAATGATTACTTGGAAAGTCTTATCTCTGTAGTTGGTAGTGACTACCGGGGCAGAACTCTGACAGTGTCCACTAATGAATGTATCGGCACTTGTATCTTCAAAAGCAAAGGTCAATAAATAATTAGTTTTTATAGTTTTGTTAGTTGTTCTCAAAGTCACAAATGTGGGAATTTAGGAATTCTCAAAGCATATGTTAATGGAATGACAACAATTCTAACATGTGATTACTAACAATAAAGTAGTCGTTTTTCAGATCACAATAGAACAGAAGAGTTAGAGGAAAACTTTTGTTTTCCCTATTTTTTTTTCAATTGTGTTATGTTAATCACCATAAAATATATCATTAGTTTTTGATGCAGTATTCCAAGATTCATTGTTTATGTACAACACCCAGTGCTCCATGCAATAGAATCTGAATTTGTCAGGTGGTGAGAAATGCAAATCCAAGGAAAAGGTGAGATTCTCTCAGAGGAGAAAAAATTGTTAGGATGGCACAGAAGCAAAGAAAACACAGTATGGCTGAGATTTTGGTTGTCCTCTGGGGCCTCACAGGATAAAGAACTATTCTCTCTGTCATTGTTTGAGAATCCTATTCATCTGGGATGCTTGTATTAACAGACTGTATAGATTATATTATCAGATGGCTTGGCTGGAGATGGAAATGCAGAAATGGAAACATTCTTACCACACAGAAAATCAGACCATCTTGGAGTTATATTGAGGCAAATTATATTGTCTGTTTATATTTAATTTAATTTAATTTGTGCTTAAGGCTGGGGATGGGGAAGGGGATGAAGAGGCAACATTCTTGCTCTTAGAAATTTATATACTAATAGTAAAGACAAGGCAAGAGAAGAAAACTATGTATTCAATAGGAATAAGTAAATGTATCAGGTTGTGTTCATTTGTGCTTGCTTTTATTTTCTTGTTTTAGTTTAGAGAGCAATAAGGTAGTTTAGAAATTTCTTTGGTGATTAAAGATAGGGAGAAAAATATGCTGTATAATAACTGCCATCATAATAAGGATTTCATAAATGGTAAGAAACTATTTATGGATGGGAAGCAAGAGATACATCCAAATTGTCTGGATGCTTTCAGGAGGAAGTAGGACTTGAGTCATTGGGCTCCAATGTAGTTTAATGGTCTGATTTTTCAAGCCAAGATTCTTTTAAAAGCTGGAATTACAAAATACATATTAAATACATGGCTCTATTTACTTGATTATATACCAGTTTGCAGTATTTACAATTTCCTTCATGATACTTATTTTTTGTGTTACATATGCCATACATGTACTAGATATTTCATGAGCATTATTTCATAAAAACTACTTTCAAGGGAAATGCACAATCAGCTAAAATATAGCCTTAAAAATAAACATATGCATTTTTGTGTGACATGCCTATAGTAATTATTGTTTAGTGCTACTTCAGAGAATTCTATAAGGTTAAAGAAATTGAAATAAGATGACAGGCATATTATTTAACTGTGTTAAATATCCTCAAATCAACCCACCTAAAATATGTTTAATTTTAAGCTTCCCACTATTTATTTGAGTTGCTTAAGTGCATATATTTAGAGGCTTTTTGGTAAACTTAATCTCTCACTCTGTCTCTCTCTCTTTTAAATAGATGCTTTTGCGGGGGGGGGGGGGGGGTGAAAAATTTTTAATATTCCATAGAGTATTTTTCTGTAAGACAAGAGAATCATTAAAAGGATCAAACATGACATGACTTTTAAAAAAATTCTGTGTAAGTAAAAATACTGACCCTCATACTATTTGCAATGACTTTGGGCTTTACTGTCTTTTAATTGAATATATTAATCAATAGCCATAGGGAAAAAGGCATAAACTGATATGAAAATTAATTTAGTAGACAGGTTGTATGGGGTTACCTTACTAGGTAGCCTAGATAATGAGAACGGCCACTGGCACTTGGCTTGTTCTTTGGCAGGGTTCTATTGCAGTCTTTGTGTTGCTTGTGGGTGAGCAAAGGACATTTGTGTCCAACAGAGTGCGACTCCAGCTGTGTGACTCAGCTCAGGGCCATGGAAACTCGACCTTGTCCTTCCTTCTGCCAAAGTACCTCAGTTCGAAACAAATGGCCTGGAAATCCTCCCTCTCCTTGCTTCTGCCACCCCCCAACCCTGTCCCACCTGGAATTTGAGGTCAAAAAAACAGGCCAATTTATGTCGTGAGCTCATCCCCCTGAACAAAGGTGAAGGGATTTGCACTTACAGGTTCTGAGAACATAGGATTAGCTTGGGAGCTCACTGAGCTTAGCTACTACACTGCACCAGTGTTTCAGATTCAGCTTTTATTGATTCTCCCTTATGAAACATTCTCAAAGAAGAGGCAGAATTCAGCTATGGGTGGTGCAGGTCATTTATTTCAGGCCTTCTATCTGGCAGCTTCTGCTTCTATCCATTTCCCTCCCCTGAAAAAGGAGAGGAATATAGTTTTGCCTGTGAACACATTTAACTCCCTATACCTCTCTTGTGTCTCGCTGGAAAATAATAATAAATGTTAAGAGCTACAACTTAGAGTACAAAGCTAAATATAAGATCTGAATAGAAATCCTCTGGACTAGAGCTGAAGGAGCTGTATAAATCGAGTACTATGGAGAGAGGGTTTTTCCATGGAGTAGAGAGTGTGGATTAAGAGATGGTGCTAATCATAATGGTAATGAGGATTGAAATATTAATATATTATAGCAATCTTTAATATTTATATGGGGATATATATCTATATAGCTATATAAAATCTTATATGGGTAAAGGAAGTAAAGTAGGCAAAGTAGTTGTACCACAGCTTGTTAGTAAGGTTTAATAAACCTTTCACTAATAAATTTTTGGCAAGAACCGAGCACAAAAAGTGTTGTTCTCATGTTGTCAAGGAACTGCACTGTTCTTTATTTGGCAGGATGAGGACAAGGCTCCCCTTTTGTCCCCATTTGTAGGACACAGAGTTTAGCCTCTTCATGCTGTACCTGACAGAGAAGCCCCAGTGACACAATGCAGATGGATTTTATTTCACACTGTTCTTTCCTATGTGGGCCAGCTACTTTTGTACCAGGGAAGGTCTCACTGTGTGAGTATCAGCCTGTATTTAAGGGATGGCATTCGAGATGTGGGAAACTCAACCAATCACCGAGGGCGGGTCAGGACGAATTAGGCATTGTAGGTGGAAAATCACATTCCTATGTCGTGCTCTGTTAGGGTTTGAAGAGCACGAAGAGTCAAGGCAGCATTTATAGGTTCCCTTCCTTTTTTTGGAAGTTATATATATCACAAGAGCCTCTGAACTTCTTTGTAAATGCTCTGTAAAGCTAAGCTCATTTTGATGTCATTACTCCTGGTATTTTCCTGACTTTTAAATTTATGTTTTTATATTTGTTTTTTTTTTTTTTAAATGGGAAAGTCAATATCATGAACAGCTTTTATTAGTCTTTGTGGCACCTGACACCATGGTAGGCACACGACGTGACAAATATTTCATGAACACTTCTTGCTCATTATCAGCAGCTTGCCCTAGATAATGTGGAACGAATGCTGAAAATCCTATGATGCATGCCACTTCATTTTTTAAATTTATTTATTTATTTGAGAGAGTGTGTGGGGGAGGGGCAAAGGGAGAAGGAGAGAATCTTGAGCAGACTCCTGCTGAGCTTGGAGCCCAACCTGAGGATTTCTAGAAATCCTCACCTTTTAGGTTGGATTAGGTTGGACCCACAAATCTGTGCATTAGGCAAGAACAACAAGGAATTTTGATTTATTGTCTATAGTTTGATTTGGAGAAAGTTTGTGCTCCAGGACTCTTAGCAGGTAGTGCCTGGTCAGCTGGTATTTCTTTATTGTCTATTATATGCTCATATCTGTGCTAGACATTTGGGCAATTATGAAATTTTAATATTTTAAAATACACTCTGCCATTCTCCAAGACCCTTACCGTACTTTAGCAGTTATTACTACCTGACCTTTTATGGTCCACTTATTTATTCTGTTAACCTCTGTGCCTGTCCCCTCCAGTATAAATTTCATCAGGGCAGGGATTCTGTCTGTTTACTGCATTATCTCCAGTGGCTAAGACCTACTGGCTGCGCAGAAAGTACTTAGCAAATGAATGAATGAACAGATACCCTCAAGTTCACCCCAAACACAGGACCTTCCACAAATAACCCATTACTAAGCATCCCTGCAAATGCCTAGCATTCTTTTAAATACTTTTTTTAATGAAAATACCTCCTACTACTCAAAATTCTTATTTTTTTATCAATAATCTATCTCCAAATTTATCTTCACTTATTTCCTGGTAATATTCACATTTTCATCTGGACGTTTTTGCGTATATTTCTTGTTTAACTGAAAATAGCACAATTCTGCACCTTTATTTATTCAAATAAACAGACCTGGCTCAATCTCCTCCTTCTCTGGGCAGCTTCTATTGACAGTTCAGCTCACAATGAACTTTTCTCTCAGTTCATGTATTTTTAAAAAATTATATATTTTCGTCTAGGCAACCAAACTATAAGTTTCTTGATGGTAAAGGTAATTTTATTCATTCATTCGTTATATATATATATATATAGAGAGAGAGAGAGAGAGAGAGAGAGAATATGAGAGAGAGAGAGTGTGTCTGAGTATGGGGTAGAAGGAGAGAGAGAGAGAATCTTAAGCAGGCTCCATACACAGCATAGAGCCCGATGCGGGGCTCAATCTCATGACCCTGAGATCATGCAATACTTGAAGGATTGATAAATAGTCCTTTCAAAATAAAAAGGATTTACTTCCAGTAGCACTTATAGACAGTTTTGAGCTGGAAACTTCTGTCTCCTCAAATCTATGCTGCTCTAGAGTATTGAGCATTTACCTACAGTTAAAGAAGGGACTGAATTCATTTCCTATAATTGAGGTTAAAGAATTAATTCAAAACGATGATAGTTGAGTTTCACTGAAGTGTGCATCTCTAATAACCAGCCAGAATGTAATAGATATGTCTAGAAATTAATCAGGAATCCAAGCAATGGCAAAGCCCATATTAAAAGGAGTCCCAGGCCATATCTGAACTGCTCTGTGAGATGCACCCAACTCTAATGTAACTGAGTGATCAATAGCAACAAAATTCATTTAGTGGAGCCAGAATTCACTGATACATCTTTGTACCTTATGCTATGCTTAAAAGGAAAAAAAAATCTATCTACACAAATATGTATATATGCACATTCATGCAGACATAAAAATACACAATCATATAGTTGTAAAAAATCTTTACCTATTTTCTGAGGCAGATTATTAATGATTTTTAAAATTGTGTAGACAGTCTTAGATTTTGCTAAACTTCTGCAATGTTTTTATAATGTTATTGTCCTGACAAATCTTGTCCACCTGTCAGGACACAACAGACCCAACTGGTGAATGTTTCAAAACAGCTGTTACTGGCAGCATCTGATTGAATGTTCCGCATTGGAGATATAAGGAAGTACAAATTAAGCCACACTGCTGCAGAATACAAATGACCTTCATTAGTGACTTTCTGGCTGCCTTGGCTTCCAACCCCCTGGCAGGCAGTACAATTCCCAGACATTATTTGTTCAGCAATGGATTTGGATTTTTGATTTCTGAATTCTGTGCGTGGTCCTGAACTAATTTTTCTCTATTTTGTCTGGACTGTCAGTTTTTGATACTGTATGGTCATGTTAATTTCCCATTTTTCCCCAAAGCAGATTCCCAGATTTTGCAGAGTTTCATGGCAATAATTTTTGAAGGCTTTACGAAAGTATAAATTTTCTTTATCATCATAATAAGGCTTGACAAATGGTCCTAAAGGATCAGGTAGAATTTCCTTGTAGCTGAGTGAGTTGGTTGTAATCAGGCTGTTTCCAGGCAACGGGTCCCGTGGTTACTGGTTTCTTAATATCTCTCAAAGCTGGAATCTCATTCTGCAAAGGGGTGAGAAACCTTGGGAAAATAAATATGGAGAAAGTGATTTCTCACTCCTTCTCTTTTAAACAAACCACTCTGTGAATTGTTTTTGACTGAAAAATTTATCCTACATTTGCATTAACCAAAAGGTATAATATATCTATGAATAAGACACCTAGAAAAATGAGACCTTGCCCTCAGGGAATGATATCCATGCATTAGAGAGACAGCAGGTTTCCTTGCTGGAAATTAGGGGAGTGTTTGTGACTGAGTTGGCTAAACCATCTGTGATCCTGTAGGCTTGCTTTGGCCTACAGAGGCTTAACTGCAGATTTTAAGGGCCGCCCTCTAGTGTTGGAAAAGATACCTTTGGTGCTGTCTAAAACGTAAATAATCTGGTGGTGGAGAGGATAAAGGGGGATTCTCATAAAGAAGAATCCTGAAACCATAGCTTTATCCCCCAGCATTGTCAAAGCCTCATAAATTGAGTGAAAGAACAGATTACATTTATTTTTCTCTACTTGCTTTTAGGAAAAGAAAAGTGTTAACACTTGTCACCTGCTTTATTATTTAGGAAGATGGTTTAGCTGAGACCATGTCTTAAAAAATTCCAAGAAAGGCTTTGGTCTACAAGCTCAGACTATCTGTGGGTGTGTTGTTGTTAGGGGGGCTGTTGTTTTACCAGCTGATATTCCTGAGTCTGAGTGCATTTTGGGAATTTGATGAGGGAGTGGATATAGGGTGTAAAGCTGAGGGAGCTGTGAACTATCAATACCTAAGAGTCTCATTAGGAGTGTGAACTTTGCACATGGAGATTGTCAGTGACCCAGCTGCGACCAGCCATCTCTTGCACATAAAATCTTCTCTGAGGTTACTGCTCATCACTAAATGCTACAGACCTACAGCTAGCAGTGACATTAGAGAGCTCCTACTCAGATGCTTTCTTACTGTAAAGAAAGGAACAGAAGCCTAAATAAGATTGCTTCCTTGGCTGGAAGTTATTACCATTTTCAACTAATTAGTTATTACCATTTTCAACTAATATCTGTGTTTCCTTATATCAGTGCAGTGCCCTTTTCAATAGAACATTTTACCTATGTCTTCTACTTGCTTAAGAACCATACTGCAGGGAATCCTCAACAACAATCTCAACAGTTCTTCTTTTGCATCAGCCATGGAGAAAAAAACACATTACATTCATGAGAAAAAGGAGTTGGCTGCCCATTTGTAAAAACACGTAGTGCCCAGCCCTGGGCAGAAATTCAGGGCCATCGGTGCTTGGGTGGCTCAGTTGGTTAAGTGACTGCCTTTGGCTCAGGTCATAATCCTGGGGTCCCAGTATTGAGTCCCACATTGGGCTCCCTGCTCAGTGGGAAGCCTGCTTTTCTGCTGACCCTCCCCCATCTTGTGCTCTCTCTCAAATAAATAAATAAAATCTTAAAAAAAAAAAAAAAGAAAAGAAATTCAGGGCCAAAGTCTTATCTGGAATTAGAAATATGTTAGTGCTTTTATTATGATAAATTATGTCAGGATTACACTACCTGATAAAATTTAGCAATCATGATTAAAAGTCTGAATTCTTTTAGTGTCTCTTTAGTGTACAGCTATATATGTAGGCATGTTTATAGTAACACAAACATTAATTGCTTGTCCTTATTTGTATTAAATGTATGGCCCAGAGTTCAAATGCATTAGTATTATAAATTACATTGCATAGGTAAATTCAAACAAACTCCGCATAGGGAAACATGAATGCACTATTTAAGGAGTGACTCATTTTAAAGTAATTGCTGTTGTTTAGCAAAGATATTCGCCATAGCGTTGTTATACATTCACAGATGTTCTACTAGGCCGTGACCTTCTCAAGGTTAGTAACTATTTTCTATCCATATTTGCATCCTCAGTGCCTTAGCACGGTGACAGAAATCTTAGCACAGTAGTCACTACATTAATGTTCTTTGAGCTATCTGATAGAAATTCTCTCTGCCAAACAAACATTTAGGACAGAGTTATTTGGTAAACATTTATGGAAAATATAACACCAAATACTGGGCACCTTAGATTTTAAAATTAATGAATCCATTCTGCCATCAAATTTACAAATCTAGTTGGAGGATTTCTGTGCATTGATTTTATATCCTGCCATTTTACTGAATTCCTATACAAGTTCTAGCAGATTTGGAGTGGAGTCTTTTGGGTTTTCCACATAAAGTATCATATCATCTGCAAAGAGGGAGAGTTTGACTTCTTCTTTGCTAATTTGGATGCCTTTAATTTCTTTTTGTTGTCTGATTGCTGAGGCTAGGACTTCTAGTACTATGTTGAATAACAGTGGTGATAATGGACATCCCTGCCGTGTTCCTGACTTTAGCAGAAAAGGTTTCAGTTTTTCTCCATTGAGGATGATATGCACTGTGGGTTTTTCATAGATGGCTTTGATGATATTGAGGTATGTATCCTCTATGACTACACTTTGAAGAGTTTTGATCAAGAAAGGATGCTGTACTTTGCCAAATGCTTTTTCAGCATCTATTCAGAGTATCATATGGTTCTTATTCTTTCTTTAATTAATGATTTATATCACACTGATTGATTTGCAGATGTTGAACCAACCATGCAGCTCCGGAATTAATCCCACTTGGTCATGGTGAATAAGACTTTCAGTGTACTGTTGGATCCTATTGGCTAGTATTTTGGTGAGAATTTTCGTATCTGTGTTCATCAAGGATATTGGTCTGTAAATCTCCTTTTTGATGGGATCTTTGGTTTTGGGATCAAGGTAATGCTGACCTCATAAAATGAGTTTGGAAGTTTTTCTTGCTTTTCTATTTTTCAGAATACTTTCAGGAGAATAGGTATTAATTCTTCTTTAAATGTTTGATAGAATTTCCCTGGGAAGCTGTTTGACCCTGGGCTCTTGTTTGTTGGGAAATTTTTGATGACTGCTTCAATCTCCTTACTGGTTATGGGTCTGTTCAGGTTTTCTATTTCTTCCCGGTTCAGTTTTGGTACTGTATATGTCTCTAGGAATGCATCCATTTCATCCAGATTGTCAAATATACTGACATATAGTTGCTCATAATATGTTCTTATAATTCTTTGTATTTCTTTGATGTTGGTTGTGATCTCTCCTCTTTCATTCGTAATTTTATTTATTTGGGTCCTTTTACTTTCTTTTTTTAAAGATTTTATTTATTTATTTGACAGGCAGAGATTACAAGTAGGCAGAGAGGCAGGCAGAAATAGAGAGAGGTAGAAGCAGGTTCCCTGCTGAGCAGAGAGTCCGATGCGGGGCTTGATCCCAGGATCTTGGGATCATGACCTGAGCCGAAGGCAGAGGCTTTAACCAGATCCTAGTTTCATTGATTTCTTCTACTGTTTTTTTGTTTTCTATGTCATTGATTTCTGCTCTCATCTTTATTATTTCTCTTCTCTTGCTGGGGTTAGGCCTTCTTTGCTCTTCTTTCTCCAGCTCCTTTAGTTGTAGGGTTAGGTTGTGTACTTGAGACCTTTCTTGTTTCTTGAGAAGTCTTGTATCGCTATATACTTTACTCTTAGGACCACTTTTGCTGTGTCCCACAGATTTTGAACAGTTGTGTTTTCATTTGCATTTGTTTCCAAGAATTTTTTTCAATTCTTTAATTTCCTGGTTGACCCTTTCATTCTTTAGTAGGATGCTCTTTAGCCTCCATGTATTTGAGTTCTTTCCAACTATCCTCTTGTGATTGAGTTCTAGCTTCAGAGCATTGTGGTCTGAAAATATGCAGGGAATGATCCCAATCATTTGGTACCAGTTGAGACCTGATTTGTGACCCAGGATGTGATCTATTCTGGAGAATGTTCCTTGTGCACTAGAGAACAAGGTGTATTCTGTTGCTTTGGGACAGAATGTTCTGAATATATGTGATGTCCATCTGGTTCCGTGTGTCATTTAAGGCCTTTATTTCCTCGTTAATCTTTTGCTTGGATGATTTGTCCATTTCAGTGATGGGGGTGTTAAGGTCCCCTACTATTATTGTATTATTTTTGATGTGTTTCTTTGATTTTGTTATTAATTGGTTTATATAGTTGGCTGCTCCCATGTTAGGAGCATAGATATTTAAAACTGGTAGATCTTCTTGTTGGACAGACCCTTTGAGTATGATATAGTGACCTTCCTCATCTCTTATTATGGTCTTTGGCTTAAAATCTAATTGATCTGATATAAGGACTGCTACCCCAGCTTCCTTTTGATGCCCATTAGCATGGTAAATAGTTTTCCACCCCCTCACTTTAAATCTGGAGGTGTCTTTGGGTCTAAAATGAGTTTCTTGTAGATAGCATATTGATGGGTTTTGGTTTTTTTTTTTCTCCATTCTTATACCCTGTGTCTTTTGATTGGGGTATTTAGCCCATTTACATTCAGGGTAACTATTTGAAGATATGAATTTAGTGCCATTGTATTGCCTGTAAGGTGACTGTTACTGTATATACTGTTCCTTTCTGGTCTACTACTTTTAGGCTCTTTCTGTGCTTTGAGGACCCCTTTCAATATTTCTTGTAGGGCTGTCTGGAGATTTTGTTTGTCCTGGTCTACTGTCCTGGTCTACTGTCTGGTCTACTACTTTTAGGCTCTTTCTGTGCTTCAAGGACTCCTTTCAATATTTCTTGTAGGGCTGTCTTTGAGATTTTGTTTGTCCTGGAAGCTTTTTATCTCTCCTTCTATTTTCAATGATAGCCTAGCTGGATATAGTATTCTTGGCTGCACATTTTTCTCATTTAGTGCTCTGAATATATCATGCCAGTTCTTTCTGGCCTGCCAGGTCTCTGTGGATAGGTCTGCTGCCGATCTAATATTTTTACCATTGTATGTTACAGACTTCTTGTTCTGAGCTGCTTTCAGAATTTTCTCTTTGTCACTGAGACTTGTAAGTTTTACTGTTGGATGATGGTTGTAGACCTATTTTTATTGATTTTGTGGGGGGGGTCTCTGCACCTCCTGGATTTTGATTCTTGTTCCCTTTGCCCTAATAGGGAAATTCTCCACTATAATTACTCCAGTATACCTTCTGCCCTCCTCTCTCTTTCTTCTTCTTCTGGAATCCCAATAATTCTAATATTGTTTCATCTTATGATATCACTTATCTCTCAAATTCTCCCCTCATGGTCCAGTAGTAGTTTGTCTCTCTTTTGCTCAGCTTCTTTATTCTCCATCATTTGGTTTTCTATATCAGTATTCTCTCTTCTGCCTCATTTATCCTAGCAGTAAGAACCTCCATTTTTTGTTGCACCTCATTAGTAACTTTTTTGATTTCAGCTTGGTTAGATTTTAGTTCTCTTATTTCTCCAGAAAGGATTTTTATTTCTCCAGATAGTCTTTCTCTAATATCTTCTATGCCTTTTTTGAGCCCAGCTAGCACCTTGAGAATCATCTGAACTCTAGATCTGACATATTACCAATGTCCATATTGATTAGTCCCTAGCTGTTGGCACTGCCTCTTGTTCTTTTTTTTTGTGGTGAATTTTTCCACCTTGTTATTTTATCCAGATAAGAATATATGAATGAGAGAATAAAATACTAAAAGAATGGCAGAGTCTCCAGAAAAATGTACACTAAACAAATCCGAAAAGACCCCAAATCAGGGGGAGACAAAAGGGGGTAAAAAGAACTTTTTAAAAAATTAAATATATATATATTAGACTGGTAAATAGAACAGAGCCACCCACTTGATTTAGGTATATTTTGGTCTCTTAGAAGAAACTACCTTCCAAAATTTTGAAGATAGAAAATCTTATATATATATACCAAAATAAGAGTAAACACAATGATGGGATAGAATATGACTGTAGAGATGAAAATTTAAAAAAAAAATTCTAAAAAAGGAATTGATAACTTGGTTGGGAAAAGAAAGAAAAAGGAATTATAGAGAATTTGCTCAGGCTGGAGACTAGAATAACGCTCTGTGGTAGATTTAGGGTATATTTTGATACATTGGAAAAAATTGTATCCCAAAATTTTTTTTATAAGAAAAAATCCTATATGTATACAAAAAATAAAGTTAGATACACTGAAGGATAAACTATAATAATGAAGGTTTAAAAAGATTTTGTTTTTAGAAAGTTATTGTTAAGATAAACTAGTTAAAAAAACATTAAAAGAGGAAAAGTTAAAAAAAAATTAAACAAGAAAAAAAATTTAAAAAATTTAATTAACTTTGCAAGACTAAGGAATCATGAGGAGAAAGCCATGAATTCCATGCTTTGCTTTCTCCTCCTCTGGAATCCCACTGTTCTTCTTGATCAGTGAGCTTGGTCTTGGCTGGATATTCTTTCTGATCTTCTGCTGGAGGGGCCTGTTGCAGTGATTCTCAAATGTCTTTGACCAAGGCGGAATTGCCAGGGGCCAGGCTAAGTAATCTGCTTGGTTTCCCTCTTGGAGCTTTATTCCTGAAAGATTTCCGTAGAGCTTTGGAGAACGGGAGTGAAAATAGCGGCCTCCCAATCTCCATCCCAGAGGAGCTGAGAGCTTGGGGCCACACTCCTCAGTGCAGCCTCAGAGAAAAGCAGTCAATCTCTCCCATCTCCCTGGCCTCCAGCCTCATGCTGAGCTCACTGGCCTGTGACCGTGCATTTCTGTCTTTGGTGCACAGCCCAGTTTGGATTCTCCAAACCCAGCAGATTCCTGCCTCCAGAGAAGGAAGGTGAGTCTCCCAGGATCTGCCACTTGTGGGGTCCCTGCTCAAAGAGCAGTGGTCCAAGTGTGCCATGGATCACAGTTTAAGGTAACCCCAAGCTGAGAGCTCACTCCTCAGCTCTGTCTCTGTAGCTGGTTTCCCTGCTCTGATACCTGCAAGCTCTGCTACACTCAGACATCCCTGATCCTTCTGTGACCTCGCAGGACCTGAGACCACACTGTCCCAGTAAGGGTTTCACCCCTGCTTAGTTTCTAGAGCATTGTCCCAATGGAGCGGACTTCTAAGAGTTCAGATTTAGTGCTCCACTGCTCCACTGCTTGCTGGGATCTGGCCCCTCCCCCCATGGTCTATCTTCCTGTCGCTTCGGATTCACTTCTCCGCATGTCCCGCCTTTCAGAAAGTGGTCAATTTTCTGTTTCTAGAATTGCTGCTCTTCTTCTCTTTGATCTCCTGTTGGGTTTGTAGGTGTTTGGAATGGTTTCATAACTATCTAACTGAACTCCTGCAACCTGATGTCATCTGAGTCTGCTACTCCTCCACAATCTTGACTCCTCAACCCTAAAACCCAAGACATTTTTAACTTTGGTACTTAAGGCATACATTCCCATAATGTCCTTGTATTTTTCCACACAGCTATGATAGCTATGTCATCTCTAAGTTGGACCAAGAAGGACCTTAGCAAATTCCCTGGGTAACTGCCTCCAGCATATTGGGCTCCTTGAAATTAAGTGACCTATTTCTTCAATTTCTCATGAGAGTCAATATCAGAAATCCTTCATCTAGATGTTGAATTCCAAGTATTTTGTTAACTTTAACTTTATTTTAATGTTTTTAAACAATTTTCCCATCTTTGAAATGGCTTGGTATGGATGGAAGTCTTGGTTCATTCCTTTAGGCAATCTCCCAAGTACTGTTTGTTTCACTTGGGTATGACTTTCACTAATAAGAGTATTGCTTAGTGTTTAGTTATGCTGGAATTTCTCCTGCCTGGCTCTGTTGATGCATACAGAAGCCTTGATTATAATTGTATTTGGTATCCAACAGTACTTTCTCTTCTTTTTCCCTCTCCTGCAAGCATATACACACCTCACTAGACTTTAGTTGATACCACAACAGTGTGTGGCAGGACTTCTTCCCTTTTCCCTGGATTGGTGATGACAAGGAAACAGAGAGAAGTGAGAAAAAATAAGCATATACCTAGAAAGCGGTACTTTCCCTTTCCTCTTTTCCAAGAGGAAGTCCTTTCCCTTCTCTCTCTAAGACAAAATTTCCAAATTGTTAAAGCAATAGAATTGTGTTACATTCTAGAAAGTTTAGGTTGTTTCTCCTGTAATGTGAACAACTAGGGTTACAGGGAAACATGATAAGGTCTACTAGAATAAGAGAAGAAAAGAAAGCAGGGTGTTTTGTTTTGTTTTGTTTTCCCCTGAAATGAAGTATTACGCCTCAAATATCCTGCAAGGTAATTAAATTGCTTTCATGGAAAGAACTTATCTCTTGGTTGGTCAGAGTAGTTTTCATGGAGCTGGTCTGATATCTCTTTTCTTCCTCTGTAAATATCAGCCTGTGACAAGATGAGGCAGGAGCTACCAGATGTTCTCTTTGTTTACCAACAACAGTAACAGCATCAGCCTACAGACAGTTGAAATTTGAGGGAAGTTTCTCTGCAAATTCTACAAATACATGATGAATATCTTCAACAGCAGGAACTGTTAGAGGTGTACTCTCCTCAAGAAATGAGGTACTTGGGCGCCTGAGTGGCTCAGTGGGTTAAGCTGCTGCCTTCGGCTCAGGTCATGATCTCGGGGTCCTGGGATCGAGTCCCGCATCGGGCTCTCTGCTCAGCAAGGAGCCTGCTTCCCTCTCTCTCTCTCTCTCTGCCTGCCTCTCCATCTACTTGTGATCTCTCTGTCAAATAAATAAATAAAATCTTTAAAAAAAAAAAAAAAAAAGAAATGAGGTACTTATTTCCATTATTTATAGGAAAAAAATTACCAATCAAGCCTTTGAGCATTTTGGCAGCTTAGTGTCCCTGAGTTGTGTTTATGTGATTTGATTTTCAGATTCATGATACTCATTCACTTTTTCAGTGAGTTTTTCTGAAGTACCATTAGAGACAATGTGTCATAGTTTCTGTGTCTGTGCCCATGCTTTCCGCAGCCAGGATGCCTGGGTCCAAGGGCAGCTACCAGCAACATAACTTTGAACCAATTGCTTAACTGTTCTTGGTCTGTTTCCTCATCTGTAAAATGGACATAATGGATATAATGATAAGCATTTATCATTATACAGAAATTTCTGTGTATGAGTGACAATCAAATGAGAATACCTGAAAAAAAATAGTAAATGGTCCATATGTGTTACTTATTTTTACCTTCTCTGTAGCTGCAGCTAAAATAGTTGCTAAAGGATTGCCAGCCTCCAAAAAGAATACTTACCTTAAAAACTCAGCTTTTGATGTTAAGTTTTACTGGTGCATTTAAAATATGTTTTGCTTGTCATTTATTCAACTTGGAATTTTTTTAGGAATGCATCTGCTTTGTGCTGTGTTTCCCCATAATTCTATAGGGGAGAGGCTTTATTTACTTGGCATTATATTCTCAGAGTCGCAGTGTGTGGCATATAGTAGATATTCAATAAATACATATGGATGGGAGGATAAGAGGGAGGGAGGGGGAGAGTTCGTGTCCCTGTTGTCCTGCATGGGCTTTTGCCTGTAAATCTCCTCCTGGCCCGTGGAATAAAATAATCCTTAGAACAAAGAGATACAGACGGAGGAGATAAGGGGGAGTGATGTTTCTTCTTAAGCAAAAGGAAGTGCTGATGGATGTGGCAGGGCCTTAACCTTCTTTGAGTTCTAATGCTTCCCTGGGATGTGTCACGTGTCATCTCAGTGGGAGTGTCATTGGAGGGGAAAGTAGGACACTCCTAAGTTCCAAGAGGAATAAGTCAGTTGAAAATTTGTCATAATTCAATAAAAGAAGATGTCCCCTTTATTTTTTATGGCAAAATTATTCTGTGGAGGTAACAGCAGGGAAGGCAGGTTGCTAGCTGTTATAGACTTTTTCATTACTCTGTATAGGAAATCTCATAACTGACTTCATAGGATGAAATATCACCTTCAACAGCAGAGTTACAAGACAAAAGTGAAGAACTCTGACATGTGCTGGAAGAAAAATAGTTTTTTGTGTTGGGACCCTTCTCTTTCTCTCCCTGCACACTGACCAGGAACCTAAATTGGAAATTTTGTTCCTAGGTATAAAAAGTTTTCATCTTATTAAAAAAATTTTCAGTTTATTGATTTTAATTCATCAAGTATTTATTGAGTATCTACTATAATAATAATAATATTAGATAATAACTGTAATAATATGAAGGAGGAAGAGGAACCATTAATTAAGCTCTTATTAATGTTATATATCTTATATGTTTTATTCTATTTAGTAGGCACAATGGAATAGCCATCATTCTTTCACAGATTAAAAAAAATGAGGCCTAGAGAAATTAAATAAGAAATAATTAGTGGTAAACTTGTAGATAGACCTGATCTCTCTGACCCTAAATTAGAAAACCCATAGTTCAAGGAGTGTTTTGGGCAGTCAGGAGATGAAATAACCAGTTAGGATTAATTAATAGTAGCATCATATAGCTTTCAACTGTAGAAATTAGTCTATTCTCACAAAAACTTAGAGAGAGATAAAGATATTATTAATTTTATTATAAAACTGGGGAAGCTGGCCCTAAAGGAGTTTGATTTGTTCCACTTTTCAGAACTGCTGAGGGTGAGTTTCAAAACCTTTCCATCGCACTCTAGTGTTTCACTTACTTTTTCATGGCTTTTGAAGTGTCATAACATTCATTCATCCATTTATTTATTTACTCATCCCCTAGTATTAACCACAATACTGGACATTGAGGATATAAAGAAAGGGGGAAAAGGGAAAGAAATTAAAAAAAAAAAAAAGAAGAAGAAGAAAAAAGAGAAAAAAACAAAGACAGTTGCCTTGGTTTAAAGAGCTGATAGCCCAGGGAGCTGGACACAGAACTAGGTTAATTAGTATGTGATAGATTGTGATAAGGATCATGGTGATAGTAATGATAAAGGAAAAGGAGCAGAAGCTCCTAAAAAGCTCTCAGAGGTTAAAGGAGGCCTGAAGGAGGAAGTGATAAGTGAAGAGCATCTTGAAGAAGGTAAGTAGTCTATTTTGTAAAACAAGGTAGAGCCAGAGTCATCCAGGAAGAAAAGACAGTGTGCAAGCTCTGAAGAAATGACTGGTGCCATTTAGAAAACTATGAGTAATGCTGAAGGACAAGAACTGGGTTAGGAGAGGAGGAGGGGAGCACAGAATGGGAAGAGAAAGCTAGGAGAGGTCAGTACAGATGTTTCAACCTTCTCCACCTTGCTGAGAAGTTTGAACTTAGTCTGCAGGAGAATGAGGGGACCCTGAAGATTTAATAAGGGCCTGAAGGAATCAGGCTTGCATTAAAGTCACTCAGCAAGCCAGGTTGAGAATTAAGTGTTTGGTGGAGGTCATGGTTAGGAGAACAGAATTAAAGGTGGGAAAACCAGTTGGGAGGATGTTGTGTGAGAGGTGAGATTCCAGAGACTGGAACAATGTGATTAATCAGGGTGCTGGCTGTGAACAGTGCATCTCACCCCCCAGTTAAGGCAGCCATGTTACGCTTGCCCTGCCACAATGCCAACCACATCTGCCTTGGAGATTTGACGTCTCCATGAGCCCCCCCATATGCACATACAGTTGAAAACCCCTTCCATGATGGATACAGGTTTTGCGTGTCTGAGGCAGGGGAGTATTGAGATCTGAGATATATTTAGGGATTCTTAGAGACATTTTTAGGGGCTGCATGTGAAGGTGAGAGTCAGTATGGTTTGGATACATTGGTGTTTTGACAAAGAAGGAGCTGTCAAAGAAGAGGCTGGTTTGATTGGGAAATAGTGCCTCATAGCAGCTCTCTGAAATCTACTGGAGGAGAGACTTCCTTCATTAGAAGAGTTTTCATAAAAGATATGGGACTTTGGGTCTGGGGCAATACCTAAGATTTGACTGCTAGGACAGAGGGAACTGAGAGAAGACAGGTGTCTGCACAGAGGTCTGTAGTTGGAGCAAGTAATGTGTGACTGGTGCCCTTTCCATGTGTGGTAAAATACAAGGGCTCTTCTCTGACTTTACAGAGGCTGGGTTCTCTGGACTTCCTCACGCTGATGAAAAGACATGTTGAAACTTGCCTAACAACTCATGAAGGGACAGATCCATTTTGCCAAGCTCCCAGTGGAATATTGAACACCAACTTGAGGCCTTTGAAGAATAATGAATCATACCAAGTGACGTGTTTGAGTAGTACAGGATCAGGGTGTGTGCAGCGAGATTTTTAAAAATGACCTATGTGCAGTCACCACTAAATAGAGTTTCTTGAAGCGTAAACTGAGTCTATGATCTGCTTGTGCAGAAGCTGTAATTCTCCTGGAGGCAGCTTCCTGAGACTTGATAAGTGGAGAACACTTTCCCTCCGAGTAACTGCTAGTGCAAGATATAATATAGGAGGGATCTTCACCCTGATAATCCTTATCAGTTGTTGACTAATTAAATGAGAATGGAGGTCAGTAACATTGATAGTGCTAAGCACTGGTGAAGAAAGGTTCCAGATTAATTAATAAAAGTCTTGGCTGCAGTGGTTCCCACCTCTGCTTTCCAGAGTGAAACAACATAAACATGTTTACCCTCCTCTCTGTAAATGAAGCAAAAATAGACTGTAAGACTTAATTGGAAGCCTGTTCATGTTCCTTCCATATTAGCCCTTTTATAACTTGGATCTTGCACTTTCAAAGCACATCATTTCCAATGAACTTTTTCATGTGCTGTGTTATTGGATTTTTCCCAACTATGTTTATCTTATCTGATAGATCTATACAAGTTCAGAGAAACTTCTCTAGTAACAAACTATGGAAATGATCCCTGAAAGTATAGTCTTTATATCTGATAGATCTAGAACCTGAGAGGCAGAGTAATTAATCCTCTCCCCATCATATTCCAAGATGGTAGCAAATTGTCTGATTGACTCACGGAGTGCCTCTTGGTTTATGCCAGTGTTCTTGATATATGTAAGTTATCCAGAAGCCCAGGCTGAAAAGATAGATGGCTTACATAGAACACATCCATAAAGATTCAATCTCTGAGTCTGGGAAGACATTGAGTTCCAAGCTTCCACCATTAGTGCCACATCTGACTACTTGGCAGGATGTTGCACTCAATGCACCGTGAGATTTACAAAGTCTACTTTTAGATAGATGAGCAAGGATTTACATGAGTGTCTTTCATTCTTACCTTGAAATATACATACATAGGCAATATGTGGTTTGCCAAGAATAATTGCTTTTTATTTTGGGTTTACTAATAATCTTCATGTTAATGAATAACTCTGATAAACCCTTGAGTGTAGTATTGTGATGCATTCCCTTAGGCTACAGTCATTTTCTGGGGTAAAATGTCAATCATTAATCAGCCAGGTAAATTAGCTGCAAACTGCCTTGGAAAGAATCTTCATGTTGGGATAGACCACACTCCTATTATGTGGCTGTCTTGGAAGCATAATTTTGTGATGAGTTTGGTGAGAAGGGATGAGTGAGAGCTCTAAAACATGTTTTTTTTTTTCTTATAGTTTTTATTCTCTAACATGAAATTGGTCTGCATGACCTATGTGACCAAAAGGAAAGAATTAGCAGCAAAAAATGCTACCAACCTAATTCATTTTGGGATGGGGAAAAAAGGGCAAAATAATGGTTACTTTAAAATAGCTCATAAGAAGGAAGATAGAATCACCTTTGTTTCTCACTCTTCAAAAATTAAATTCCTTTGCATTAAATCACAAGCCTTTATTTCTCATTAGCATCTAGATTTTTTTTTTTTACTAATTAATCTTGGTTACTAGAGAGTCAGCCATTAAATAAAGGTCAGCAGTACTAAGCATCTTAACTTCAGCTTTACCATGAACTGATATGAATGAAGCATAAGGAAAAGAAAATTCAACATAGTTGAGTCTAGGAAAGGGGCATTTGCACTGAAGTGTTGCATCTGGTCCTGAGTTGGTTAAACTATTTCAGCTTTTTGTTTTAGTTTTAGAGAAACTTGGAGTTCTCCAGTGGATAAGGACCTCACTAATCTCCTCCAACTGCAAACCTCACAGACATATCTATAATAAAGCCGTGCAAGAGAGCTGTCCATTCCATTCCAAAAGTACACAGATTTCTTCAAGTTAGGGAATGGAAATAGCATCCATTCTTTTTGCTGCCTGCCTCTCTTGTGAGCATGGGAGATCGTATGGGCTAATATGGAAAGAGGTCCAGTTGGCAATAATGATACCTCAAATGCTATGTCCTCTCTTGAAGGCCAGAGGTTTTGTTGCTTTCAACTTTTTCATGGGCACGCCCACTGGGAGACCATCAGTGCTTGGGCACCATTCTACTGACGAGGCAGCTGGTAGGTTTACCCGGTATCTCTATACTATATTCAGGTATTACTGATACTACTCAGGTACTACTTATGAAACCACATGTGATTCAGTACTTTATTGGGATTTTTTAAAGGGTTGTCTTGTGTATGTAATGAGAGATTTAAGACTTGTTCTTTATTTCATTAGTGTTAAATTATAGGCTCATTCCAGGGTTTGTCTGATTGCAAAATCATTATGAAAATATGAGGTGTTTTTCCTGCTGCAGTCTCTCCTGTGCCCTTCTACGTTGTTGTCTCTTCTATGTGATGGTCTGTGTATGTGCCATAACCCTTGTTTTACTGATTCTGTCATTGTTTGTTTAACTCGGGTCCCTGAGGCTGGACTGAGGGTTCTGTAATTTCTGTGGAATCCTGTAATTGGTTACTAAATGTGCCTCTCTCCACAGTTGAGAGGTGCTGTTTGTCTCCACATACTAACACTTTAATACAGAAATCCTGTGATTCAGGAGGAAAAAAACTGACTTTGAAGTGTCACCAAGAACACCATCCCTTTTAAAAACAAAACAAGGTCTCTCACAATAGTATGCCAGGACTCTTTCCTTTAAAGCATTATTCAGCCACAGAAACACAGGTATTTTTCAGACTGCCAGCCAAAGATGAGGCTTTCAGTTTTGACACAAAAATATCCAACATGTATGGATTATATGTATGGTATAATATTTATTGATTTTATTAGGAACTTACCAAAAGTGCTCTAGGACGAAAGGTAAAAAAGCATCTATAATTCCAATACTGCTGATCTTGACTTTATGTCCTGAGCTTTTTATGTGTATAATGTAAACAAAAAACTTTGAGATCTTGTTGATTTTAACATATCAGAATATTTTTTTCTATCCCAATAATTTTTTTTAATTAACTGCCTATTCTTTACATAATAGGATTAATATTAGTCTCTTACTATTGCTGGTTATTTAGGTTGTTTCCAAAACTTCATCTTTCTAAATAATTCTGCAGTGCAAACAACACTGTGTTCCTTCAGAATAAATTGCCTGATGTGAGTTAATAGGATAAAAGACATGAACATTTTCAGGCTCTCGATAAATATCACTTAATAGAATGTTGAAAGTGACTTTTATTTATCTAGTGGAGTCTTAGTGGGGTTTTTTTTGTTTGTTTTTTTATTTGTTTTGTCACTATGTTTGAGTTCTTTCTAAACAAATCCTGTTTGATTTACTTAAATGACCATAATTTCTGTACTGGCATCCACAGTGTGCATTGCTTTACTCTGAGTTTTACTGCCATCCCTGTATTTGTGAGGTGGAAACTTAGAATTTTATTTTAGGTGAAGCCATACCTAGAGAACAGGGGTGACAGTCCCATGATGGATGATATGGCCAACCTCTATTTTCTCATTGCTAAGGAAATAAGACGGTATTAGAGAAAGATCCCTATGGGAAGGAAAGAGATTGTAGCAAAAGGAAGTGCAAAGAAAGGCCTGAGGGTTTTCTATAGATACCTAACTCACATTTCTGCTCTGTCTCTTCATAAACATTTAAGCAAATAAAATAAGCCAGCTCTTTCTTATCCCACTCCTCTTCCAACCCCTGCTGTCCCTCCAGATACCTTTTTGCCATGTCTTTCACATTAAAAATGACCTTGATTTCCATTTTATCCTAATTTTACTGTATAAAAATGTAATATATTAGAGTAAAGACAGCCTCACAGCATGTTCTTGGTCTCTTCCAGGACTAGCTCTCATTTTTGGAAAGCCTCACGAATCTTCAGAGAGTAATTTGACCTAGAATTCAAGAATAAATGCATTAGTAACAATTATTTTTTTATTGTTGTTTTTGTTGTTAGTTTACATGTATAGCGTGGCCCAGTTTGAGTATATCTGATTTTCCTCAGGGGATTGAAAATATTCTTTCTCCTTAGAGGAAGCAAAAGTGGTTTGCTTTTTTTTTTTTTTTTTTTTTTTTAAGGTCCAACATTTTGTGAATCTTCGTTGGAATTAGAATCAATGCTAAACTTAGTTACGGTAGGTAGTGAAGATTAATCTTGTCATTCTTGAACACAGGTTGTTAACAGCCAGTGAGTTTTGCTATCTGAAGAGAGAGAAAAATAGTTCCTCAGGAAAGAAGTGGCTTCCAAGTGAAGCTTTGATTTTGTGTTTGGCTTGTGGTAAATCAGTTACATAATGTTTAAACATGTATTACTGAATTTCTTGCTCACAAACTGGACTCAAAAAGCAGGAAAGGATATATAGTCACTGATTTTACAAACAAGGAAGCTGAGATTCCAAAGACTTACTGAGGGTCACACATCTAAAAGTGGAGGAGATGAGATTCCTAGGCTAGTTTTATTTGGACCTTATCATATTATCTAAAGTGAATAGAGCTATAATGAAGTGTATAGTCACCTAAAATATAGTTACAGTGGGTCATTATTAGGCTCTGGCTGGAAGACAGGAAAATAGGCAGATCGATCAAGAAGAGGATGAATACGAGTGTGAAGAAACAGGAAAGAGATTTTCCACAGATAATGAGACGAGGTCATTTCCAAAAATGTAATGGTTAATCTGCACACATGGGAAATAGTGGTGAAAGTTACCTGGTGCAAGACAGAAAGTACTTCAGAGAACCATTGTGTGGCAACTGGAATCCTCACAATCAAGGTAGAGACTGACAATTTTCGAAGTGACTTGTGAAATGAGATCAACATTTTAAAAATGTCTTGTGTTCAATAAATATCTGACTTTTCAGTAGAAAATAAATTCCAGTTTCTATATAAAAACAACTTGACATTTTTCAGTAATACTTTTTAATGAGCATTGCTCTGAGCTATAATATAATGAAATTTGCTTAAAAGTAGAACAGGCTGGTAATGCTTGGCAGAACAAAGAGGCATATGGTAAAACAGTTGTGATTTATTGGCAAAGTCTTTCGATTTTTGGAAAGCTAGAGGCTTTCGGCACAGTGGACTACATCTTGATATTCACTCTTGAAATGAAACCACAGCAAAGCGATATGCTTAGATTACACTAGCCTGATACATATTTTAAGCATTTCCCTTTGAATTTATGGTTATAAGTACAGGCTGTGTTCATATTATAAAGTGAATTAGATAATGGAGGAAATTTTCCTGATAATTCATATCCCATACCATTTTATATGACATACAGAAAATTCTGATATCTTCGAGGGCAAGGAGTTTATTGGTTGCGGGGCTTGCGGGGTGAGAAAAAACAACTGATTCTTCATTTCCCTTTGTGAGTAAGTGTGAGATGCTGAATTTAGTCTTCTATAAATTTACTGTAAGATTTTTTTCTGGTCATTTATCTTATTTTATTGTGATAAGAATACTTGCTATTAGATCTACCCTCTGAAGAGCTTTTTAAGTGTGTAATACAATGTTGTTAGCTCTAAACTTATTTTAATAAAAGGAGAATATATATGTAAGATAAACTAAGATCATACTGTAATAGTAAAATCACGTAGAAATGAGATCAATATCTAATCAGAAGATCGGTGATCCCACAAACTGGCCTGATTACCAAATCACTAAATGACATTTCCTTTGTCTTTTAAAGGGAACAGGTTCTTTTTACTTTTATAATCTAGGAACTCTCAATTGAATAGTGAATGAATCACCTACCCATTTTCTTTTTATGGTATATTCAAATTTAATATGTTTATCAAAACCATGTATTTTCCTGTAATAGTATTCTGTTTTTCAATTAAACTAGTACATTAATACTTCTAGGAATTCTCCCTAAAACCTAACTTGTCATCATGAATTTATCGAAATGTGGAAAATGGTAAAATAATGAGCTACCGAATGACTTCCTTTTGGTTTCACTAATTTATGTTTGTGGCTTGTCAGTCACACTTTATTTGAAAATTTGCAGCTGAGAAAAAATTTTCCCACTTAGGGATTAACTTGTCAGAGTGTATGGAACATGATATAATCATTTTATTCTTTTTGTTCCCCTACCTAAGCAGTCTTCTAAAGTTGCCTGAAAACATTCAGTTTTTCCTACTTTAACCTGTCTGGGTACTTGTTTCCTTCCCTGTTCAGGCTGTCTCTTCTTGTTACAGCTTCAGAAGAGATATAAGAAAAAATAACTGGAAATGGTCATAATAGTGCTATAATAATTAGAGTACATCATGTGAGTCTGGTGTGTAAGCAGGTGACAGAGTCCCTGAGCGGCCACTGCCAGGCGGGACTGAAAATCAAGATGTACACGGGAGTGATTAGTTATTTGTAGACTCCCATAGTGCTGTCATTCCCTTTTCTCCTTTTGTGTTGGCCATAATGGAGAGGCAGTGCAGCATTTTGTTTGTTTTCCAGAATCCAGAGGCATTGAAAATTCAGGGATGGCTGCAATATGTAGAATGCTTGGAAGACTAGAAAGAATTAGTCATAATTTAGTGATCTCTAAGCCTCTACAATTTGTTTGCAACACAAATGAGTCCATGTTCCTTAAAACTGCCCCCAAATTAAGGAATGTAATAGTTGATAATGAGATGTATTTAATTTTAAGATTTTAATTGTTTATTTGACAGAGAGAGAGAGAGAGAGCAAGAGCACAGGCAGGCAGAAGCAGAGGGAGAAGCAGAGTCCCCGCCAAGCAAGGAGCCCTATGTGGGACTTGATCCCAGCAGTGGGATCATGACCTGAGCCGAAGGCAGCCACTTAACCAACTGAGCCACCCAGGGGTCCCGAGATGTATTTAATTTTAATTTAAAAGTCATCTTGGGATGGGAGCCTTCCCTATTCAACACGCTCAACATGTCTACTTCCCATTTGCGATGTCCTCAAAACCTGTTCTTCTCCTGTGCAGATATAACATAATGAGAATTATAACATTTCAGCCTTATTTTAATGTATCTTATTTTTGCTCTACAATCTTAGCTATCTTGAAAACCCTAATAAAAGTTTTTCCCCAAAATATTAAAAGTAGAGGGAAAAATTTTATGAATATTTCAGAAAGCTAAAATAATATTAAACCTATAAACAAACATGCAAATTAACACCTAGATAAAATAATGCAAGTTTTGGAATATGTATATTTTTCCTCTGATGAAGTGTTATAGACTGTGTGCATTGTAATAGGATTCAGTTAGATAGCATTTCTATGATGAATATACCAAGATGACTTTTAAATTAAAATTAAATACATCTCGGGACCCCTGGGTGGCTCAGTTGGTTAAGTGGCTGCCTTCGGCTCAGGTCATGATCCCACTGCTGGGATCAAGTCCCACATAGGGCTCCTTGCTTGGCGGGGACTCTGCTTCTCCCTCTGCTTCTGCCTGCCTGTGCTCTTGCTCTCTCTCTCTCTCTCTGTCAAATAAACAATTAAAATCTTAAAATTAAATACATCTCATTATCAACTATTACATTCCTTAATTTGGGGGCAGTTTTAAGGAACATGGACTCATTTGTGTTGCAAACAAATTGTAGAGGCTTAGAGATCACTAAATTATGACTAATTCTTTCTAGTCTTCCAAGCATTCTACATATTGCAGCCATCCCTGAATTTTCAATGCCTCTGGATTCTGGAATAAAATAAAATGGATGCCTTGGAAAAACCTGCTATTTGTTCACTTTTATCATGGTGTTGTGTTTAATAGGCCTTTAGTTGAATACACATAATGGGGAGAAATCTGTTCTGAAATGTAAATTAATGAAAGCTTTCTAGGGTGGCTTCCAAATAAAAAATTTAGGCTTCTTTTCAGAGCATGGGTAAGGATAAGAATTCTGATTAGCCACACAGTGTAGATTGCTTTGTGATTCATCTCTGCAAATCAGCAGTTTGAAATCCTATAGTTAGCATTGGGTGCTCTCCAGTAAGATTTTATGAACATCAGCTTGGTCTTTGGCAGAAATGCAATGTCAGTTGTCCAGACATCATTTTTCTCAATGAGCACATGTTTATATGTTAAATAATCTCAGATCCAAATCAATTATAGTTTTATTTCCATTGGTAGAGGTTAATACCCTGTGCGGTATTAGAAGGTCTAAGCATTGTGAACCTTGGAGGAACAAAATAATTGTACAAGTGATGATCAACAAACCAAAGAGTTATCATTTCTTGAGGATTTGGAGGCTCCTTTACCTATTGTTTATTTATCTGAGTTTATTTCCTTGGCTTATTTAAAAGTAGTTCAACCGGATTAAAACTAACAATGCTAAAAGAAGCTGTTCGAGTCTGAATCGACATTTTAAACAAGCTATATATAAATTAGCACATTAAGAGATTCTTGCTCAGGGTAAACTGTTCTGAAGTAGGCACACTGGGTTTCATTTCAATTCAGTAGCTGTTTCCTGGTTCTTACTATTTGCCTGGCACCACTCTGCGTGATAACGTGGTGTGGGAGACGTTAGCCCTCAGTTTTCCAGAAGTGGTCTGATAGACTCTTCTTAAGCTTCCTGGAGAAGTGACACCTGTGAGAAGTTTTGCTTAAATAAGTCATGTTTTAAGTTCAACTTTTGTCTGGAAGATGACTCATTTAATTGTATGATTATTTTTCTCTCTCCTTCTTGGCCAAGGGCAAGTCGGCTGTTAGCTGAACAGAGATGCTTCTACTCTCTCAGGCTAGAGGTCTCATTAAAGCTGAGGACTATGCACACCTTTCCACCCCTTTGCTCACTCAAGAATCACCAACCATGTGCTGAACCAAGCCTTGTACCTACAAAAGGTGTTATGTGGGATGGATCCTGTTTCTGCCCTGGGATTTGCAGCCTTCTGCATGCTTGCTAGGGAGCTTTGTTAATTCCTAGGCAAGACAGTCTTAACTTATACAGACACTAGTTTCTACTGCCATAGCTTGGAAGTTTATTGCGTCTGTACAAGCTCTACTCTGGGGTAAGATGGAATCAGGCCCTAGAGAATTCTTTCTCTGTTTGAGAGAGTGTACTTTGCTACCTCAAACCTCCCTTCAAAGGAAAGCACAAAGGTACTTCTCTGTTCACAATTGCAAATGTGTACAATAGTGTCTAATGGACTCACTATTCAGGTAGTAAGCTCTTATTTACTCAAACGAGAGAACAGTTCTGTAAGTGTGATTAATGTGATTAAACAGCTCACAAGAAACATCACCTCCAAAACCTGCATGACCATTACAGGCCCAGCTTTGCACAAGTGATCTGTCTTTCAGAACCTTTAGGTAGACCTTAGTTACTTCCTGGGCCCTGCTGACTCTGTTCCACTCTTTCCTAAATCAGAATGTATTGTTTTGTCTTATTTTCTTAAAATTTGTTCTTAATGTGTAGCAACCTATTAAAAAAATAGTATATAGAGCAGAGAAAGAGCTGATTACATGGCCTTATATATGAAGGAATATTGTCCTGTACATATTTTGCTTTAATAAGCAGAGTTGTGGAGAATGTCAGAGTGTGGTATTCTGAACATTTATTTATTTCCTTTGAAACTAGAAAGGTGAGGATTGTTTTTCATTTCAAGAAGATACATTCATTTAGACTAACTTGTTTCAGTGCTTTGGTGGTAGTTAGAAGAACCACTTGTGTAAGAATTTTGGTGGTAGTGTTAGACAAACACTGCCGAGCATGGCAGGGGACAGATGTTTTGGTGTTCCCTTTCTTCCCTTCCTTAGCCCCTTTTCTCTGTTTCTCAACATCTTTTGAGCTATCTACAAGAAAATAGCAGTCAGGTTTGATGTGAATTTTTAATTTTTTTAATTAATAGTAACAATACAAATAAAAAATAAAGTGAAACACTTTGGAAGCCACTAAAAATGAATTTTTAAAAAATGACTACAGGCTAGATAAGGACTCCCAATATTATGCAACAGGTTCTGCCAGAGAATAGTATATCTTTCTGCCATTATCATCTATTATTATTATTATTATTATTTTAGTTTATGTAAGCCTGACTTTAGAATATGGACTTCAATTCTGGGTAAGATTTGACCACATGCATGGGTGGCATTTTAGGTCACAGCCCCTTAATTCTGCATATCGACAAGATGGAGAATCAGGATTAAGGATGACTGTGTTGGTGTTGTTAGGATGGAATCTAGCATTTTAAAAATCATAAATCTAAGATTGTGAAAGTTATCACTGTCTCTTATAAACTTTTAAAAATGAACTAACCATTTAGTTTGAGAGTGGTGGCAGGTGGCAACGTTAAGATGTCTCCATTCCATTTGCATTTTAACCATCATTTTACTGGGTCCCCTTGGACAAGTTCTTACCTTTTCTGAATCTCAACTCTCTCTTTTGTGAAATGGAAGGTTGGCTTCCAGTGACCTTTAAGGTTATTTCCACATCTTAGAACTTTACAAACTAACTTTTCTAAATGGCCAGTAACAGTTATTTATCTAAAGAAACCAACTAATGGATTGCAATCTAAAATTTTCAGTGTTTTTCTTTTTGAGTTATTAAAAGAGGACCATGTTCTCTGCTATACTGATGCTCTGATAGAGTTTTATTTATTCTGAACCTCTGTTTCTTCCTCTTAGATTGTTTCTGAGGCCAGGCAGCTGCTGAGGGTTATGCACTAACTCCTGGGAAATCATCCAGCATAGGAATGGAATCAGGAAAGGACGTGGGATGCCAAGAGGGAATAGGTTCTGACCTTTTTCCAATGTAGCAAAAATAATGGGATTCATGGAATTCTAGACTCTAGCACAGGTCAGGGCCTCAGAAGCCAAGTGGTTTAGTTTTCAGTGATGCAGAATGGATTGCCATGACAGCTCTTCTTGAAATGGACCACTTCTGAGGCAGCATGTTGTGTCTTTGGACAACTATAGCAGTAGTTTTCTCAGAGGAATATGTAAATATAACCATTTTAAAAACCATTAAAAAATCAGTGTGTACTGACATGGATCTTTGATAAAATGTGTGGAAGAAAATCTGAGGCTAGATTGGGAGATTTTGAAAACATAAGATTCAGAGACCAGTTTTTCATAAAGGATTCATTTCTAACATCACTGTCAGTATGCCTGTTCATTTTGCTTGTCTGTGAGATTGAGCCATCAGGAATCTTTCTTTGTTGGACTTTCAAGATTAGACACGCTTGCTGTATTCAACTCCTGCAAAACCGAATCCAGACATTCACTGACAATAGGTGTTATCTGAAGCAATATATTGCTCTGAGAATTGAAAAGTTGTGTATCTGATTTGGGGCATCTCTTGACTCAAGTGTTAATTATTTTTATTGCCCTACAGGAATTTGTAGTTGTCCACGGCAGTTGGGACTCCAATTTTAAGCATTTGCCTAATTATGTACATTAGGGAGATAGGTGATTCTAGGTGAGGAGCTATCAGTTACCATAGACTCTTCCAGACCCCAAACTAAATGTGTCCTAACCAAGGAAACAGAAGGAGCCTTGAAAACTGTCTGAGGGATTTGGGGATTATTTATAATTTACCATGAAGCCTTTGTTGTATTGATTATAACTTTCTGTGCTTATGGGGATTAATTAATAGGACTAAATATGAAAGGCTGCACACTAATGACATTAACAGGAACCATAATTACAGAACATAATTGCCAATAATTCTTCAATGGTTATTTGGCAATCAGATCCTTTTGAGGTTAAATGAAAATCAAGTAGACTTCTATTCATGGAGATATTAGCAGTGCAGTGATGCATAATCACAATTGCCATTTAAATGCATCCAAGCTGCACAGTGTGCTAAAGGAGGAGTAAGGTATTTTCAGGGGTAGTTGGGTGGGATCATTACAGAGGGCCAGAATGGGATGCCTTTCAAATCAGAGAAACATTGGTTCCAGGCTTGGTTGCATTACTTACTAAATTAATGTGTGACCTCTGACAACCCGACACCTACCAAACCTCTATTTCTTTATCTGTCAGTGGGGACAATGCCTACCCGATTATGTTATTTTGAAAATTAAGTGAAATGATGCTTATGAAATCCTTAATGTGTCTGGTGTCTAGTAGATACAGCTCGAAAAAGCAGACTGTTAGCTGTCATAACAGAGGTAAGGGTGTTCAGCAGTAGCCAGGCCACTGCTGATGAGACAGACTCTTTGGGTTCACATGCCAGATGCTCTTCCTCCTGACTAGAAGTCTTGTGTGAGTTTGTCAGCCACCTTTACTTTAGTTTCCTCATCTGTTACACGGCGCCAGTTATTTGTTCATAGGATTAAATAAAATAATACACCAATAAGGATTAGCAGATTAGCACATGGAGGTATTTGTCTTGTTGTTGCGACCTATGTAGAAAAGCCTTTTCATGAATGTTGAAGTAGAGAAAATTACCAAAGAAAGGAGAATCTTGACCTGCCTCAAGAAGAGTTAGTAAGTCTGTTAGAAGGAGAAGACAAGATATGTTAGATATGGCCTCATGTCTTTGTTGCTTAAATCAAACTTGGAATTCCACCATCTAGATTGGCTTGGGTGATGAAACAGAATTAAAGGAAGATGAAACAGAATTAAAGGAAGACCAGGGTAGGAGATGAAACCTTCAAGAATCCAGCAGACATGGACGCCAGGGTGGCTCAGTTTGTTAAGCAACTGCCTTTGGCTTAGGTCATGACCTGGAGTCCCAGAATTGAGTCCCACATTGGGCTCCCTGCTCTGCAGGGAGTCTGCTTCTTCCTCTGACCCCACCTCCAGCTTGTGCTCTCTCTCTCTCTCTCTTTCTCTCAAATAAATACAATATTTTTAAGAAAGGAAAAGAATCTACCATTGTCGATTACATTGTGCCAAGAAAAAGATAAAAATTAAATACAAAGAGAGAAGTCTGTTCCCACCACACATCCACAGAGAAATCTGTGGGAATTGAAGGACATCACTCCAGGTATAAACAGTCTCTGTTCCCTTGCTCCCCTCCCATTTGCCTTATTCTCTCAACTCCTATCCCAACTGCCAAGAATGTATGAAGTAAAGTCAACATCAGGGAAGAAGTTCTTCAGAAAAACTAACTAGAGGTCAGTGACCTGATTGCAAAACCACTTCTGAGCAATGATTATCTTTTTCTGATTCATGTGAGTATAAATGACCTATTGTATAAGCGTGTGTATCAAAGCTATACTCTAATGCCAGTCTCTGTCTTGCTTAATCTGATAATGTACTCTGAAACAAAAAGCATATATGGGAAGTCTACTGTTTGGGTTTATTTGTATTCATGGATACATTTCCTGGAGTCCACTCTCCTTGCTCTCAAAAAGTGTGAACAGTCTTTGGCCACCCCAAATGGATTAAGGAAGCTAACTAGGGTGTTCAGCTATTCCCCATATCTCCTTTTTCTTTCTTTTTTTTTTTTTTTTTTTTAAATTCTGCTTCCAACCCACTGCCCTCATCTATCTTCTACAACAGGATATTGATCAGCTCTTGAAATGGTCTTTTTCATTTCTAGATGCTTTCTCTGCAGATACTGTAGGAGTAGGGAATATGCTCCTGTCCTTGAAATGTATCCTAATTTCAGAACTGAGCAGTGAAAGCCTCTGATAAGAGAGAGGATCCAGTGACCAGTGAGGGCCGGGCCATCAATAACAGAAAAAGGAAAGCCAGCCCCCAGTCTCTGAATGGTTTGTTTCAAAAGTGCTTTTATGAACTGGTTGCTTGAAACTCACATCATTTTTTTTTTTTTTTTTTACTGGTACAGTCTTTTGTTCCTCAGGCCAGTGATCTCTTAGAAGCCTCCTTAACCCTTAATGTCCTTGAGGTAGTTTGTATTGTACAACAACCACAGAACTTTGCAACTTTGCATATCAGTTTGTCTGTGGCAAAGTTGATTTCTTTTAAGATTTATTTATTTATTTATTTCAGAGAGGAGGGAGGGGCAGAGGGAGAAAGAGAATCTCAAACAGCCATCCCCTACCCCTACCCCTTACCACCACCCCCCCACACACACACAGAGTATGGAGCCCAGCCTGAATCTCATGACCCTGAGATCATGACTTGAGTGGGAATCAAGAATCGGATGCTTCACCTTTTACCGACTGAACCATCCAGTCACCCCTATGGTGAAGGTGATTTAGAAATACGAATTTGCCAGAGAAAAAATGTCCTCACTCTGAAATTAGAATGGGATTTCCTTAGCTTCAAGTCAAGATCAGAGGATGCTCCTCTGATCTGAGTAGGGAGGAGGCTGGCCTTCATCAGTGAGAAGAAGGAGAGAGCCTATCTTCCTGCCTAGGTGTTTCTTACTATCTTACTATCATGCCTTCCGCCACCTTCTGTTAACCCTGTGGTGAATTCAGACGTGATAGGTAACACAAAAAGAGGAAAGCCATGTTCAAATTAAATTTAAGTTCCCTAATAGAGAAAAATGAAGGAAAAGAAATTAAAAACATAGAAGGCACTTAGCAGTGGCACCTGTGGAGGAAAAAGTTAAGGCAGTTCCTTTTGAATCCCAGAGGGGCAGCTGTAAATGTGAAGTATCTATGATTTACTGTGCACTTACCAGGGACCATGCACTGGGTTGACTTTTCACTTGTATTATCTTATTTAATCCTAATAATAACAGTTTTACATAGGTACCATTATCAACTTTATTTTATGGATGAGTAGCAAAGATTTAGGGGGATTAAGTATCTTGCCCAAAGTTGCATAGCTAACTAGTGATGGAGCTAGGATTTCACCATGCTGGTTAGATTCTGAAGGCTGTCTAATTAGCCAGGATGTTTCATGCCTTCCAGCCACAAATTCAGTTGGGGTGTGCCTGCCTGCCCATAGTTGCTTTTCATTTAGAGGACAGGATGTGATGCATGAATCATGAAGCAATGGATAGAGAAATAGCAAGTGATTCATCAGAAAATTACGATTTAATTAAACCTCTTTGATTCAGGAAAAATTCCTTTGTATGCTTTTATTACTATAATTTTAAAAGCATATTCATTGTATCCTGCTCTACTCCATGCTGCCTTTGACATTCTTTGCTAAGCATGTATTTTTGCAAGAAAAGAAGAACATTTTTTTCCATTTCATAACTATAATCATGCTACTTGCATATATGTTCATTATCTAAAGCTCAGAACAAGACTATTAAATAGGTGACATTTCTCTCCTTGGATTTTGCTTTAAAGAAGTCATGTAACTAGTCTGGACCTTAGTCTACTCACATGCAAAATGGGGAAAATGAGTTTTATAAAGGTCAGTAGAAATGTATGGCAAGTGCTAAGCCTAATGCTTCAAATTTAATAGAGTCACAGCAAAAATACCTATGATTGTTAATAATGTTGTCCTCTAGTATTATTGTTACTATTATTTGAAATAAAATATTTCCTAGTGTATCTTGTTGGTCATTCTTATTTGGGGATATGAGCACCTGTGTGAAAAATCTCCAAGGTTTCCTGTGCTCTTAAATGATGCATACTTTTGTTTTTCTTTCCAGATTGGATTTTTCTTGCTTTATATATATTATCTTCCTAGACTCATTATTAAATGTTATTCTGTTTTAATCAAAGTACTAGAAACTAAGTACAATAGTATTAATAATATTATTGCTTTTTTTAGACAGAGATATTAAATAGTTCTAACTACAGAAACATAGTTTACATTTTATAAGTAGTATCTTCTAAATTGCATAGTTTAGGTTTTGAATGGTACATAAATGTTCTCAGATGTGAAAACAGAAATTACATGTAGAAGAAAAGACTCAGTGTGCATGACAGTACCAACCCCCACAGTTATAGTGTTTATGAAGACTCCGGTTTTGTGTTGGCTCTGGTGTCAGGGCAATCTTCAGTTAAAATTAGGTCCAGGACTAGTGAGCAAATGACATTTCTGTGAGGGAAGAAATTGTTGCTGTTTTTATTAATCTGCATTTTCTTACAAAGGTATAAATCCCTGGAAATTTGTAGTCATTTCTATACTCTTGCTCAAGGTAGATTAGTATTTAACACCAAAAGGAATTTTAAGGTTATCAATAAGGACCAAAAGTGAAAGATGGGTCTGTTGTGAACTTTTTAAAGATCATGCAACAGTTGAATCAATTAGACAGGTTCAGATTTTTTTTAATGTCTTCTGTCATTTGTCAAATGAACTCATAGTCCAATTCTTAGTTTTTTGTTTTATCTGCAATTGCCATTCTCATTATGTTTTCAGAACAAAGAATTGATATGGAAAATGCTTGGCATTAAATCTAGTATGTATTTAATGCTCATGAAATGTTGCCCCCCTTTTTCAAAAATTGCCCAAACTTTACTTCCCCATTTCCCAGCTAACTTAAACTACTGAACCAGGAAATGGTCTAATTTGAAATATTTTCTGACAAAAAATACTGACCAGTCTGCTAGATTTAAGTTTACCTCCCTCTATTAGCAACTCCTGATTCATTTGGTTAACAGAGTATGTGATTTTTAAATTTCAGTGACTTCAAACTCACTGATCTTTGGAAGGAAATGAGAGGATTCAGATTTAAATTGCAAAAAGTGATAGCAAAAACAGGAGGTAGAGACCGCTTAAACTCAAGTTCATATAACAGACCACCTAAGTAAAGCAAGCTCTGTCATGGAAGAGAAAACACACCCTTTTCAAGGATATTTAAATGTTGTAATTGTGTTTGCCATCTCTTTCCATAATGAAAATATCAGTATTACTTTGGAAATCACTGTCTTTACTTACGCTGTTTTGTTTTGTTTTTGTATTTTTCTGCTACAATTTTGAAATGTGCTACAGCAAATTCTAATGACCTTGAACAGGGTCTCTCGTCTTATCCAGTCTATGCCACTACCTAATTAGGGGATCTTGTATCTGTCTACTGTGCTCAGAAAATTAAATCTTCTCAACTTGAGTAAAACAGTAGAAATAAGTAATGTTTTGTAGAATATTTGCTGAAATCATTTTCTATATGATTGTGAATCTAAGATATTATCAACATTACTATTTCTAATGGTAGCATTTACCATTTATTATGTACTCACTTAATCTTCTCAAGGGACCTTTTAGATAAGTACTGTTATTATACCATTTACAGATTATAACACTGAGAATTTAGGATTAAGTAATTTACCTATGATTACTCGGCTTGGGTTTCTAACCCAAATCAGACCATTCTGACTGCAGAGCCCATGTACTTCATGGACTTGAGTACAGAAATTAATATGTATCTATTATTATGCTTATAATATATATTATATTTCATATATAATAATATACACATATAATCATATATAATATTAATATGTGTGTGTGTATACACAAATACACACACACACATTTTAAATCTCAAAGGTAAATCTCTTTCCTTCTGGAACATTTAGCAAAAAGTTTAAACTGTACTTCATTTTCCTATACATTGAGCATAAATTGTTAAAATGGGACCAGATAAATGATAAAATTACCTAAACTAGATGATTGAGCAATGTGTATTGATTAGCTCTATTTCCTTCTTTTCTTTTCTTTTTCTTTCTTTCTTTGGTTTCTCATTGCTCATTCTCATTTCTCATTGCTGGGTAGTATATAACTAGTTCATGATATTCATTTGCCTAGGAACACCAGCTTGTTAAAACTCGAATTATTTTAATGAGATTTTTTTTTCTTAAAGATTTTATTTATTTGACAGAGATCACAGAGAAGCAGGTAGAGAGAGAGGAGGAAGCAGGCTCCCTGCCAAGCAGAGAGCCCAATATGGGGCTCGATCCCAGGATCCCAGGACCATGACCTGAGCTGAAGGCAGAGGCTTTAACCCATTGAGCCACCCAGGCGCCCCTTTTAATGAGTTTTTATGTTGTTAAACTATTTCATATCACTTAGAGTTTCAGTGATGGCCCGAAGGCATAACTGGAACCCAGACCAGGAAAGACAGTTCAAAATGATTAGTGTTAGGGTTCCAGAGTAAATAGATGCTAACATTAGTGATGCTAATATTTTCTGGGATTGTTAACATTTTCTTTATTGACAGTGCCCTGTGGAAAGATAGATAACATGAGGAAAATGGAGAACAAATAGGAAAAAAAAAAAAAAAAGGTATCATGAGACTTCACAGGCTGAGGCATATACTTGAAAAACCACCTGGGTGGTTCAGTGGGTTAAAGCCTCTGCCTTCAGCTCAGGTCATGATTCCAGGGTTCTGGGATCAAGCCCAGTATCAAGCTCTCTGCTCAGTGGGGAGCCTGCTTCCCCCTCTCTCTGCTTGCCTCTCTGCCTACTTGTGATCTCTGTCTGTCAAATAAATAAATAAAATCTTTAAAAAAAAAAAAAAAACAGAAGAACATGGTGTATCATTACTTTTGCATTAAGAGAAATTTTTAAATACATGAATTTTTAAAGTAAAATATATCAAATACATTTTATACTTTCTGTAGGACATGATAATTACAGACTTCTGAAATACATTTTTATTTTGTTCTCATATTAGAAGTATAATTTTTGGGGGGGTGAAGAAAAGAATAAAGATGTGTTGAGCAGAAAAATGTAAAACATGGCAGTGTCTTATTTTGATCTTTTTTAATTAATATTGATTTTTATGTGTCAGTTTTATGCAGTCAGGGAGACACAATTATGCTCTAAGTGCAGTAAGTCATACCCTTCACAGATTTTGACAGAGAGAAGGAGTATTTTTAGTGGTAGGAGTTAATTTGCACTGGTGTTAATGCATGATAAGGTTGGCGATGATGTCTAATTGTTTCCTATGTTACTAGTTCAACTAAAAATAATATTCATGAAGGAAGCTGTGGGAAGTTATCGGTATGACAGTTTCTCCAAAAATGAATCGCTTAAAATCACTCTTCTCGCTAATCAATTTCTGATTCCAAAATGAACTTTTATTCCATCATTTCCCCTTCCCCTCTCCTTCACTCTTCTAAGACTTCCACACTAAACATTGGGATATGCATGAAAAGTGGGGAAATTTTTAACCTACCTTAATCTTTCCAAGACAGAAATGCCTGGGAAAAACTCACTTGGTTCTTTTTTCTTTATTACCCATCTTTTTTGCCTGTTTCATATAAATATAGACAAACACACATTAAAAGGAGCACATACACACACAAAAAACTTTTCATTAAGTTGATACTCTGCATATATATAATTTCTTTGGAAGTAGCATGAACCAGTTGCACTAAAGGTTTAGCTTTACCGTATTTGAGATGGTCTTAAAAATTGTCCCTTCTGTTCTCATTCATATACTCAGTGGTAATTTTCTGAATGCTAATTGCACATTCTGTTGTATACTACATTCTTCTAGAATCTTGAAAAGTAAAATCAACAAGAAGATGTTAAGACATAGTTTTCTTTTTTATTTTATTTTATTTATTTATTTGACAGAGATCATAAGTAGGCAGAGAGGCAGGCAGAGAGAGGAAGGGAAGCAGGTTCCCCACTGAGCAGAGGCCCATTGCAGGGCTTGATCCTAGGACCCTGGGATCATGACCGGAGCTGAAGGCAGAGGCTTTAACCCACTGAGCCACCCAGGTGCCCCTGTTTTCTTTCTTTCTTTTTAAAATTTTAATATTTTATTTATTTATTTATTTGACAGAGAGAGAAAGATCACAAGTAGGCAGAGGGGCAGGGGGAAGCAGGGTCTCTGCTGAGCAAAGAGCCCAATGCGGGGCTTGATCCCAGGACCCTGAGATCATGACCTGAGCCAAAGGCACAGGCTTAACACACTGAGCCACCCAGGCACCCCAAGGCTTAGTTTTCATCTGTGTCAGAGTATTTCCTCTTTAAAGCAAATAATGCACAAGCCTCTTATGTCACCTAACCCCAAATCCAGAGGTCAGGTAGGTGGACAGCTCCAGATTCTTTTGAATCTGGCCATCTCTGCTCTGGCTTCTTCAGAATATCGGCTTTTGTTGTTAAGCTTGTCCAGTTGTGGTGACAAAAGGGGTGCAGTAACTTCACATATCACATCGTCATATAACCATCTCCTAAAATAGACCAAGCTCTCTGTGCTTTGGTATATGAACCTTTCTCACAAGCTCCACCATGGCTCCCCGCAGTCTCCTTCTTAAACCAATCACAGTCACCAGAAGGGACTTACCAAGAATATTTGGGCTAATCAGGGCTCATGCATGCCTCTGGGGCTGGCCAAGTGTCAGGTTTCCCTAGACCACTTGATCACTTAAATTCCTAACAAAAATAAAGTGGAGGAAATGGATGGAAAAACAGCTCCTTAGAGGTAAATACAAACAAACCAACAAACCCCTAGAATCTTGCCTGAGGAATATATCATAAATTACAGGTAAGAAGTGTGATGTGGTTAAGGCTGAGGAACTTAGAGAACTCAGTATGGACTGACAGTTTGCCAATTGACTTTTAAAATCATGGACAACTTTTCAATATTTGAAGTGACAGTGAAAATTACCAAATTCTATGTCTCAATGACAATAAAAGACACATTTCTAAATCACTCCACATATTTCCCTGTGGATATACCAAGTTTTTAGGTCTGAGAAGACTTTAGCCCCTCTTCAAGTCATGCCCTATTGGATAAGAAACTTACTTAATTTTTGATATTTCACTGTTAAGTAATGAAGGCAACGTTAAAATCCCTTCCTGCTGTGTGTGTTTATGAAAATGATAAATATGGATAAGTAAATATTGATGAAATGTGCCATTATAGAATAGGAAAGACTAGTGAAATAGAGGGAATAGTCCATAAAAGCATATTCCATTTAGTAAAAAGTTTTTGGTAATACAGGTAGCCATATTATTGGATTCATCTAACATTTTAATTAGTGTTATACACATAACACATAACATATATAAGACAAACAGACATAAGCAAATTAGTATAGTTTATACCATATAAAATATTGGTTTGTTTATGTCAAAAGTGAATATCACTAATTTCATATTGTTCAACTGAAGATTTTTAAACAGGTGGGATGTAGATGAAGTATTTGTTCCTAGTACACTTTCAGCCCCAGTGTCTCTTTACGCATCTTGAAAACAATATTAATATGTACTTTTTAATCATATAAGGAAGTCTCCTTAATAAGGTATTTTCACTGAATAGAATGCCCTTGGTCTATTTCTACTGGCCTACCAGAAAGTCCAGAAGTCATAGGGAGGATTTGTAAAAATGTTTGTTATCTACAGATTTACAACATGCAATGTTGTAGGAAATATCAATGCTTATAGTGAATTAGAACTCAGAAAATTGACTAGAGTCCTGGTTTAGCTCCCTTTGCAGGTAGCATTCATACAGACAATTTAGGAAGCCTGGTATTTTAAATCTAGACCAGGTCTTAGAGAGTGCTGATGCAAACCAATTCTTCTAAAGATGAAGACACTGAGACTCAGAGATATTCAGGGTCTTATCCAAGACACTCTTTGTGACATTTGTAACCTCCCATCCAAGGCTCTCCTCTGTAAACATCTAGTTGCCCGATGATGCAGTCGGAATTCTGCCCTTGAACCTCTGGGGCCCTGCTTGCCTTTCCTCTACAACATGGTTGTGAGGATATATTCCACATTTTAATTATATATTGTTATTCTTTTCAGGCATAAACTTGCTTTTCAGCTCTTAATATATATCTGAGGACCTTAGGGCCTTCCTTTAGTGAGTCGTGTTTAGTATTTGATTATTGAGATATTCCCTCCTCCCCTCCCCAAATTTAAAGGCTTTATCAGATTGCCAGTAATGGTAATGTTATGTGGGATTCCAGAAAATTTGCCAGAATCTGCCATTTTTCACGAAAGAACTTAGGCCCTCTCTGTTTACTGTACTGGCTTGGGAGTACTGCAGTATTTTGCTATTATGCTTAAGAGATCTATAGTTCCAAACTTTTACTGGACCCAGAAAATAGAGCCTTCAGTGTGACTTTCTCTCAGTTCCGAATAAATTAGACATTAAATGACTAGGCACGTTTTAAAAGTGGGCAGAGAGCTGGAATTTGAACTAGAAAAAAATAATTTATTTGGAATACGAACACAACTGTCGCTTCCATCATCTTATGGAGATCAGTGGCAAATAGCTACGAGTAAGTGGAATGTTCATGCATCATAGTGGTGGGATGCATTAATGTGGAAATTTACCCAATGCATAACCAATATTGAATTTTTAAAAAAAATTGGGCCCCAATAGGTTCTTCTTAAAACCAGGAGTTTCACTGAATTAAGCAAGATTTATTTGCTTCTTAGGTAAATACAATTGTTGGAAAGGCCATACTTGCTTTGTGGTAGGTACTCTGCAAGCCAATTGCAGCTCTATTTTGTTTTTTATCTATCCCATTTTAAGCCAGAAGTTGTCCTTAAAAATAGTATTTATCCTAAAAAGGAATTCTGCAGTTAAATGTTTTCTTAGCACCTGTGTTCCAAGCTATTTATAATGACTACCCTCAGGTCAGGCTTACCATGCTTTGTCCTTTACTTTTCTCTTCAAGATTTTATTCGAGATAGAGAGATAAGAGAGCAGAGCACAAGGAGTTAGGCCAGAAGGGGCAGAGGGAGAAGACTCCCCTGTGAGCAGGAAGCCGAACACAGGGCTTAATCCCAGGACCCTGAGATCATGACCTGAGCTGAAGACAGACGCTTAACCGACTGAGCCACCCAGGCCGCCCTGTCCTCCCTTCAAATCTCAGAGGTACCATTTATATTTTGTTAGACCCTGGGCAAATTATTTAACCTTCCCAAGCCAAGTTTTCTTATAGTTGAAGTGGGAATAATGCCATTTGTCTCATAGAGCAGTTAGGAAAATTGAGTAAAATAATCTATATAGTATAATAAGAGTCCCGTGAGAGTTTGTTATTAGTCTCAAGCCATTATGGATTTTTTTTTTTTATAACTTTCAAGCACTGGCCTTTAATACCATTGTCAGAATAATGTGTCTTTCCCCATAATGTGTCACTGCTTCAGAACTTAGGATCAACATCTCAAATAGTTTATTTTTATCATTCTTAATTTAAGGTATCACTTGAATGTCCATCTACTTATTTGAAAAATATTTATTAATGATGCATTAGGTACCAAACACTGCTGTATGACCTGCATATCTAATACAGAGCAAAACCAGATATGTTCCCTGTCCTCTTTGATATTCTTACAAGGAAAAGAGACACAGGGCAATTCCACAAACCTAAAACTGCAACCATATCTGGCAGCTAGGAAAGTGAGAAACGTGGAGCTCAGGGAGTATTTCAGAGATTTGGCCTTGTCAAGGGCTCTGGGAAAATTTCTCTAAAGGAATGATATTTCACCTTTTTTTTTTCTTTTAAATGAAAATATTTGTTTATTTTTATTTATTTATATATTTTTAAATAAAAATGTATATATTTAAGGTATAAAAAAATAAATGACACTTCTGATTAAAATGGAAGGCAAGAATAGGGGAAACCAAGCAACAAAAGAAAAAACATTCTTTGTAGAGAAAACCAGCGTGTTCAAAGTCCTGTGGTAGGACAGAGAAGGAGAAATGCAGGGGAAAGGCCATTGTAGCTACAATTCAGGAAACAGGGAAAGAGTGGTTTGACGTGAAACTGGATTTTGTTTCCAGAACAAGTGAAGGCTCTGAGACCATATTAAAGAGTTTTTCTAAAACAGCAAAGAGACTATTATCTGTTTTATGGAAAAGCTGATGTGATCAGATTTTCTTCACAGATTAGGGGAGTCAGAAGAAAATGTGTGACAGCCTTAGGAAGGTATTTTAGGAATTCCTATTGTAACATTTTGGATCTTAATGGAGGAAGTAAAGATGGAAAGTTGGCAATACATCAGATGTATAGATTCAAGTAGAGGGAGATAGAAGAATAAGAGGGGAGGTAACTTGTGGTCAGTATAAGAGAAGATGCCAAATAGACAGTTGAATATTTGGATCTGGGCCCCAGAAAAGAGATCTATGCTGGGATAATGTATTTTTAAGTCATCTGGGTGTGCCTACTGACTGAAGGACATGTATAGAAGAGAAAAAGGGAACTACTGAGTTTTAACAGAATAATTTTTCTTTTCTTTTGTTTGTTTTAAAATAGAGCAATGGAAAACAAAGACTAGAGTGTTACCAAAATGAAAAACTGTGATATCTTAGCTGGATGTGACATATACCGAGCTCATATTTTATAGTCATTTATTGAAATTTTTTTGACATTTGAACATGTTGAAGTCCTGAATTCTTCATTTTTTGTTCTCTGGATTTATATGCTTGAAATAATCTAATAACAGACTATATTACTATGTACTTTGAAATGCATCTGCTCTGCCTCTTTAGCCAACAGAACAACAGAATTGGTGGTGGTGGTGGTAGTGATGGCGGGGTGGGGGGGTGTGAGAGAGAGAGAGAAAGACTGTGTGGTTTATTATTTTCCTGGTGAGAAATATTTTAAGTTATAGGTACACTGCCAGAAAAAGCATTTCTCTACAGCTCATTTGTTTTATAGAGACTACCAGAGTGAATGGAGGACCTTATATGAGCAGGCAGTGGACCTTTAAGCCAGAAGCTTGTTTTCACTCCTCTTTTATGATATTTGATGGCTCATTAGAATTCTATCTTCACACCTAGCAAAACAGAAAGTAAGCATAAATATGATGTTTATTGTCACAGAAAGAAAAAAGCAATAAAACATTTAGAGCTATTGAAGTTTCTTCTTAGTCATTTTATCTTAAAATGATGACTTGCTTTTATTTTATTCTGGATTCACATTAACCGGTATAAATGCATTCTTCATCCAGCACTGCTGAGGAAGAGAGGCACTACTGAGAAGCAACATTTTGTGTTCCACTGAAAATTGCTTTTCTCTGAACTAAAAATTTAGTTACGCTCCTCCAGAGAGGAAGGTAGAAGTTAAATGTTTAGGGCAGGGTTTCTGAAGCTTGGCATGGTTGACACTTTGGGTGAGATAACTCTTTGCTGTGGGAGCTTGACCACTGTACTATAAGATATTTGGTAACTTTGATCTATTCTCTTGATGCCAGTAGACCCCTCCCCCCTAGTTATGACAACCAAAAATGCTCTAGACATTGCTAAATGTCCTCTGGGGGACAAAACCACTACTGATTTATTATTACTTCAGGGAATTTAAGAATACCTTTTAGCAACTAAATCAAATGAAAAACTATAGTACATAAGTATCCCAGAAATATATCCCCTCCTCACACACACTTACATGCACACATGGAAAAGAAAGTTCTTAGGTAGTTAAAGCATTTTTAAAACACGTTATGCCATTACCTTAAAATAAGATTTTTTAAAAACCTGTTATTAGTCCAGTCCAATTTCCATTCTTAGAAATATCTTTGTAAACCATTGATTAAACCTGCTGAAAATTGATTTCCTTTAATTTAATCCCATTTTCAATGGTTAATCTTTATCAAAAACTGTATTAACAAGTATTAGTCTTCTCCAAAGATTAGCAAACTTGAAAAGCAGTGCCAATCCTCAATCCACATTTGTGCCTCCATTTAACCATTCAGTTCTGGTAGTCTGAGAAAAACAATAAGTCATGACTATATTTACCTTCTCATTATTAAATGCAACTGTATTATCTATTTAAAGAAATAAAACATTACAAGGAAAAGAGTAGTCTGCAGAGATAATGAGGTTATTCATTCTTCACTGTTGGCCATTGCATTAATCACTTAATGCTCATTTCCCATCTCAGATGAAGCAATCGCTAGGAAGGTGGATGTTGTTTTTCATTTAGCATAATATAAAAGAAGCTAGAATAATTTTTTTCAAGATTTATTTATTTTATTCTAGAGAGAGAGAAAGAGTGTAAGTGCATGGGAGGTAGGGGCAGAGGGAGAGGGAGAAAGAATCTTCAGCAGACTCTGCATTGAGTATAGAACCTGATGCAGGGCTCCATCCCATGATGCTGAGACCACAACCTGAGCCGATACCAACAGTCGGATGCCCAACCTATGTGCCACCCAGGTGCCTCAGAAACTTCCCTAATTTAAAGAAATTTTGGCTCACTTATGATGTGGGCAATAAAAATTAATTATTTCCCGATCTTTACTTGTCTAAGTTTGGTTTGTTTTTTATCCGTTTAACTTATGCAATTAAATTTGATTTTTCTGTAAGTGCACTGGTCCACTGCCTGGCAACATTACAAAGTACTGATCCAATCAACAGTAGAAACAGGTTTCAGTCTATGTAAATTTTTCCCTGTTGCATTATTTAAAGCTCTGAAGTGGTAAATGTTTAATTATAGTATAATTAACAGAGGCTTTTCCCTCATTCAGTATTTCATTCCGTGAATGACAGATAGTTATGTTAATAATTCTATTCCTGGAGTAGCTCGCTGTTCTTTTAGTTAAGAATAACGTACTAGCATCTAGTTTTGAGGGCACTGGCCACACCGAAATCTGAGCTATTTGATGTAATAGTACATAAATCTTTATGAATCAGAAAACAGAATCTCATGTGCTAGAAGAAAATCTTCTGAGATCAAACTTTCTGTTTTTATGCTCAGCTCAATGCTTCTATTTTTTTAGTTAAACTTAGGAATATCATGGGTCATAAGCGAGCTGGATTCTGTAGATCTAAAATATGGACATGAAAGGGGTTATAGTATAGAGAAGTGACAGACACTAACAAGGAAAACAGTATGTGTTGCACCAACACAGATAATCTTTACTTGACTCTCTTTTCTATACTTGTCTGAGAGGCAAGTTTAAAAGAAAACCAAAGTCAAACTAATTTCGTTCTATTTTGCTTTAAATCTGCTCTGACTAAACAGCTCCTTCTCCATATAATCTTATAAATACATATTTATCTGTAATTTTGAACATCTGTAAAATTTTTAAAAGAGGACATGATCTAAATATTCTAGGCTTCACTCCATAAGAAATACAGAGTATGTTGCTCTCCTCCACTGAAACTGTTGTTCTGGTGATGGGACTCACTCACTGCTGCCCCTCTTAGCTGATCACCGACTCCAGGCCTTGCCTGAAGTGTTGCTGTTGTAATAACAATTATGATGCTCAATTACTGGCTGAGAACATTGAACTGGGAACAGTACATTCCCAGAATTTTTTTTTTCTCTCCTTTTATTCAATTGACTCTTTTCTTTTCACTTTCCTATATTTTTTCTCTTCTTGTGAGAAGAAAACCACACCATTTTTTCACATCCATATGTGCCTACATATCTAATGTGAGAAATGAATTATATTTTTAAATATTTATTTTTCTACGTCATTATAGGTGGGAAAAGTACATGCGGTTTTATATCCAGCCTGAAAGATGATATGTAAGTCCACTGGTGACATATGCATGTTCATAACACTGACGTATTTTTAAGGAAATATGAAGAACTTAAAGGTCATGCCTGACTCTTATGACCTAGATAGAGGCAGATATTTCAAATGAGACTCAAGTCAGCCCTTTTTCTAATAGTAATAGCACACAGACCAGATACAAAATACAGAACTTGGCCCATCAGGCTAGCACACGAAGAAATCATGGCATGCTGAATCAAACTGAGCAAATGGACAGAAGAGTTTTAATATACAGGACTTGGTTTGCATCTTTTGTTTTACTTTGCGGAAGGCCTGTATTGATTATTTATGCATTGATAGCTATGAGAAGATTTCTAACTTGGTGGCAGTGGGGGGTTCTCGGCAAGGCAGATTCCAGGGTTCCATTCCCAGAGATTCTGACAATATAGATCAGAGGTGGGTTCTGGGGAAGTGCACTTTTAACAAACCTTTACATGGGTCCTGGTACATATCATTCCTGTTATCCCTTAACTGTACCCTCTGAACCATGGCCCACCACTCAGATCTTCACACTCATAGTCTTGCCAAGCTCTCAATGACTTAGCTCATCCTCTTTCCTCCTCACTGTTCCTTCATCTCCCTGACAACAACAACAACACTCTGACTCTGATTTTAAAATCTCCGTTCAGCGAGACTATTCTCCTGAATTTAGTAGTTTATTTAAGTGCTTTTAAAATTCCAGGCAACTAACTTATGAAAGACTAGTCAGATTACAACTCATCTTTAACTTGAAAATGTTCTGTTCAATTTCTGTAGCAAATTCAATAGTTCTGACAATTTTTTTTAAGTCACCCCAATTCTCAGTTCACCTGTGTTTCATCTCAATTTCTTGTCAGTTTTCTTTGAGTCAGTGTATGTTTGTTTTTACATGGGAGAAAAGATATGTATTCATGAAAGTGATAACTGAAGTTTTATTTCATTGTTGTTTCTTAAAAAATCCAAATTAAGTATTGTTGGGGCTACAGTGAAGATTGAGGTACGAGGCCAGATATCAGGATTGGAGGACTAAAAGAAGTCATAATGAATGATTCATCTGAGTTACAGTCAAGGAGGGAGCTAAGAGTCTCAGAGTAAATACAATCGCAGTAGGAGAGGGAAGGGGAAATTTTGAAGTCAGAGTAGAAGAAAAACCAAAGAAATAATCTAATCATGGACTAACACAATACACCATGATAAATTACATACCATCAAAGAGATATGGGGGGCCCCTATGGTTCTCTTTTCAGGGGCTACACTGCTCAACAGTCAAATAATGAGAGAAGATGGGAAATACCTCTGATCTGATCCACTACACTTTGAAACCACGCTTTTTTCAAAGACACACACAGTCTGAGAAATCTCATTAAAGTTATGCTTCATTCTTTTTTATACTATAATAAATAGTCTTTAGAAACATGATATTTTATTGTGCCTCTTGATTGATTCTTACAATACTGATGTCACACATAGTGCCAGTCAGACTGGCAAGAGGACATTTAAAAAAAATAATAGAACATAAGAATCTTTCAAAAAATGATACATAAAACCTACTTCTCCATGAAAAATGAACTTGTTTCAAAAGAATACTGGCAAGATAATCTTGGAGAGTTACATTATAAAATGAGAACAAACTTTTCTTCAATGTCATCCTTGTGGTTCTGGCCTGTATTTCTATTAATATCATGTAAATGTTATGGAAATAGAGCATGCTGGGTGGCTCATCTGTCTCAGAGAGTGGTTATGAGATGACAAAGTTAAAGAGAAGAACTGTTTTAGTTGAGAAGGTAAAGAAAGGATGAAATTTCACTCAGCAGTAGCCTGTTGATAATGAACTTGGGCATCTCTGTCATGCAAAACGGAGGCACTGTGTGAATATGAGGAATTCATAGGCTCAGAGGAGACTGGAATTTTTGAGCCTTGCTCTCAAATCCAAGCCTGAAGAGAACTGTGAGTCTGAAGGCTACTGACAAGCTGATGAGTAGAGTTGTCAGGGAGAAAGCAATGAAGGTGTGAATTTTGGTGGTGTCAGATAGCAGCTCCATATTCCCTGAGGGACACTGCTTTTTATGCTGATGAGAAGGTGAGGAGTACAGATAGGTATAAGAGAGGAAGCCTCCATTCACTATTTTCTATTTCATTTGGAATTGCTTTGTCATTTTACCTCAGAAGACCATGCACAAAAGCTTCTGTGCAGAGGTAGTCTGAAATAATCTAGTGTTGTAGTTTAAAGACTGCAGTAGTAGTTAGAGTTCCTAGGTTCAAATCCCAAGTCTATAGATTCTGATACATTTTAAATCTTTCTCATTTTCTTGTGTACATCTTAAGTTCTCTATCTTCTCATCTGTGAAATGGGAATAATTATTTTAACCAGATTACAGTGTTATGTGGATCAAATACGACAAACTTTGTAAAAATACATAGCATTTTAAGTGGAACAGTGAAACCCCTGAGTAAACCTTACCTAGATAACCAAAGTTCTGGGTTAAGATTTTAGTTACAGAGATCTTCTGGTTCTCAGAGAATTTATAATCAAAGGAGAGAGACCACACCAATGAGCATATAATTCTTGACAGTAGGAAGTTTAACAAGTTGTGGAATATAAGGATGTAATTTTAAAAAAATACTTGAGGGGAAATCAAGCTGGAAGTCAATGTAGATTAGAGTGAGCATATGCTCTATGCAGTTCAGAAATATATGATTGGAGGTGAAAACGATATTAAAAAATAGGTTTCACAGTAATATATAAGACCTTCCTAAAAATGATAGATAAGAATCATATCTAAGACAAGCTCTCCCCAGTGTGTTCAATAAACTGTGATAAACCATGCACTCAAGACTCTTTGGTTCAGAGGAAAGAAGAATTTAGTAAATATACTAACTCTGTAGTTTTGAGGATATTTTTCTAAAATGTGCTAGCCTACATTTTAATAAAATACTCTTCCTTTATTTGGTCAGTGGAAGTTGTCTTAGTAGACCCAGAAATGCCACAGATTATCCGTGTTGCTCACCAGGACAGTGTTGCTGGTGTCGCCCTGATGTTTTGGTTTATAGGCTCTATATTTAGCAGGTAGACATTGTCTTATCCTTCTAGATACTAGGTGTGACAGCCAGTGTTTCCAAAAACTGATATATCTAAGAAGACATCCAAAAACAGGAAAAGATACTCAAACCCATAGGGTTTTTTTTTAATATTTTTATTGACATATTATGTATTATTTGCCCCAAGGGTACAGGTTTATGAATCGTCAGGCTTACACACTTCACAGCACTCACCATAGCACATATCCTCCCCAATGTCCATAACCCAACCATCCTCTCCATACTCCCTACCCCCACCGGCAACCCTCAGTTTGTTTTGTGAGATTAAGAGTCTCTTATGGTTTGTCTCCTTCCAGATCTGAACTTGTTTCATTTTTTCCTTCCCTACACCCCACAACCCCCGACTCTTCTTCTCAAATTCCTCATATCAGAGAGATCATATGATAATTGTTTTTCTCTGACTTATTTCACTCAGCATAATACCCTTTAGTTCTATCCACATCGTTGCAAATGGCAAGATTTCATTTCTTTTGATGGCTGCATAGTATTCCATTGTATATATATACCACTTCTTTATCTATTCATCTGTTGATGGACATCTAGTTTCTTTCCAGAGCTTGGCTATTGTGGACATTGCTGCTGTAAACATTTGGGTGCACGTGTCCCTTTGGATCACTGCATTTGTATCTTTAGGGTAAATATCCAGTAGTGCGATTGCTGGGTGGTAGGGTAGCTCTATTTTCAACTTTTTGAGGAACCTCCATGCTGTTTCCCAGAGGGGCTGCACCAGCTTGCATTCCCACCAACACTAGAAGGGTTCCCCTTTCTCCACATCTTTGCCAAAATCTGTCATTTCCTGACTTGTTAATTTTAGCCATTCTGACTGGTGTGAGGTGGTATCTCACTGTGGTTTTGATTTGTATTTCCCTGATGCTGAGTGATGTGGAGCACTTTTTCAGTGTCTCTTGGTCATCTGGATGTCTTCTTTGCAGAAACATCTGTTCATGTCCTCTGCCCATTTCTTGATCAGATTATTCTTTGGGTATTGAGTTTAATAAGTTCTTTATAGATTTTGGGATACTAGCCCTTTATCTGATATGCTATTTGAGAATATCTTCTCCCTTTCTGTCAGCTGTCTTTTGATTTTGTTGAATGTATCTTTTGCTGTGCAAAAACCTTTTATCTTGATGAAGTCCCAATAGTTCATTTTTGCCTTTGCTTCCCTTGCCTTTGGCGATGTTTCTAGGAAGAAGTTGCTGTGGCTGAGGTCGAAGAGGTTGCTGCCTGTGTTCTCCTCAAGGATTTTGATGGATTCCTATCTCACATTGAGATCATTCATCTATTTTGATTCTACTTCTGTTTGTAGTATAAGGAAATGGTCCAGTTTCATTTTTCTGCATGTGGCTGTCCAATTTTCCCAACACCATTTGTTGAACAGACTGTCTTTTTTCCCTTGGACATTCTTTCCTGCTTTGTCAAAGATTAGTTAACCATGGAGTTGAGGGTCTATTTCTGGGCTCTCTATTCTGTTCCATTGATCTATGTGTTTGTTTTTGTGTCAGTACCATACTGTCTTGATGATGACAGCTTTGTAATAGGGCTTGAAGTCTGGAATTGTGATGCCACCAACTTTGGCTTTCTTTTTCAACGCTCCAGGAATCTGGCTATTCGAGGTCTTTTCTGGTTCCATATAAATTTTAGGATTATTTGTTCCATTTCTTTGAAAAAAATTGATGGCATTTTGATAGGGATTGCTTTAAATGTGTAGATTGTGTTAGGTAGCATAGGCATTTTCACAATATTTGTTCTTCCAATCCACGAGCATGGAACGTTTTTCCATTTCTTTGTGTTCCTCAATTTCTTTCATGAGTATTTTATAGTTCTCTGAGTAGAAATTCTTTGGCTCTTTGGTTAGGTTTATTCCTAGGTATCTTATGGTTTTGGGTGCAATTGTAAATGGGTTGAATTCTTTAATTTCTCTTTCTTCTCTCTTGCTGTTGGTGTATAGAAATGCAACAGATTTATGTGCATTGGTTTTATATCCTGACATTTTACTGAATTCCTGTATGAGTTCTAGGAGATTTGGAGTGGAGTCTTGGGTTTTCCACATTAAGTATCATTTCATCTGCAAAGAGGGAGAGTTTGACTTCTTCTTTTGCTGATTTGGATGCCTTTAATTTCTTTTTGTTGTCTGATTGCCAAAGCTGGGACTTTTATTGCGATGTTGAATAGCAGTGGTGATAGTGGACATCCCTGTCATGTTACTGACCTTAAGGGAAAAGCTTTTAGTTTTTCTCCATTGAGAATGGTATTTGCTGTGGGTTTTTCATAGATGGTTTTGATGATATTGAGGTATGTACCCTCTCTGCCTACACTTTGAAGAGTTTTGATCAAGAAAGGTTGCTGTACTTTGTCAAATGCTTTTTCAGCATCTATTGAGAGTATCATATGGTTCTTGTTCTTTCTTTTGTTAATGTATTGTATCACATTGATTGATTTGCGGATGTTGACCCAACCTTGCAGCCCAGGAATAAATCCCACTTGGTCGTGGTGAATAATCCTTTTAATGTACTGTTGGATCCTATTGGCTAGTATTTTGGTGAGAATTTTTGCATCCATGTTCATCAAGGATATTGGTCTGTACTACTTCTTTTTGATGGGATCTTTGTCAGGTTTTGGGATCATGGTAATGCTGGCCTCATTAAATGAGTTTGGAATTTTTCCTTCCATTCCTATTTTTTGGAATACTTTCAGGAGAATAGGTATTAATTCTTCTTTAAATGTTTGGTAGAATTCCCATAGAAAACTGTCTGGCTCTGGGCTTTTGTTTGTTGGGAGATTTTATGACTGCTTCAGTCTCCTTACTGGTTATGGGTCTATTCAGGTTTTCTATTTCTTCCTGGCTCAATTTCGGTAGTTTATGTGTCTCTGGGAATGCGTCCATTCCTTCCAGAGTGTCTGATTTGCTGGCATATAGTTGCTCCTCATATCTTCTTATAATTGTTTGTATTTCTTTGGTGTTGGTTGTGATCTCTCCCCTTTCATTCATGATTTTATTAATTCGGGTTTTCTCTTTTCTTTTTGATAAGTATGGCCAGTGGTTTATCAATCTTATTAATTCTTTCAAAGAATCAACTCCTAGTTTCGTTGATCTGTTCTACTGTTCTTTTGGTTTCTATTTCACTGATTTCTGCTCTCATCTTTATTATTTCTCTTCTCCTGCTGGGGTTAGGCTTTCTTTGCTGTTCTTTCTCTAGCCCCTTTAGGTGTAGGGTTAAGGTTGTGTACTTGAGACCTTTCTTATTTCTTGAAAAAGTCTTGTATTGCTATTACCTTCCTCTTAGGACCACCTTTACTGTGTCCCACAGATTTTGAACAGTTTGCTTTCATTTTCATTTGTTTCCAGGAATTTTTTCAATTCTTCTTTAATTTCCTGGTTTGCCTATTCATTCTTTAGTAGGAGCTCTTTAGCCTCCATGTATTTGAGTTCTTTCCAACTTTCCTTTTGTGATTGAGTTCTAGCTTCAGAGCATTGTGGTCTGAAAATATGCAGGGAATGATCTCAATCTTTTGATACTGGCTGAGACCTGATTTATGACCCAGGATGTGATCTATTCTGGAGAATGTTCCTTGCGCACTAGAGAAGAATGTGTATTCTGTTGCTTTGGGATGGAATGTTCTGAATATATCTGTGATGTCTATTTGGTCCCATGTGTCATTTAAGGCCTTTATTTCCTTGTTGAGCTTTTGCTTGGATGATCTGTCCATTTCAGTGAGGGGGGTGGTAAAGTCCCCTACTATTATTGTATTATTGTCAACATGTTTCTTTGATTTTGCTATTAATTGGTTTATATAATTGGCTGCTCCCATTTAGGGGCATAGATATTTAAAGTTGTTAGATCTTCTTGTTGGACAGACCCTTTAAGTATGATATAGTGTCCTTCCTCTCTCTTATTATAGTCTTCGGCTTAAAATCTAGTTTATCTGATATAAGGATTGCCATACTAGCCTTCTTTTGATGTCCATTAGCATGGTAAGTGGTTTTCCACCCCCTCACTTTAAATCTGGAGGTGTCTTTGGGTCTAAAATGAGTTTCTTATAGACAGCATATTTTTGGGTTTTGGTCATTCATCATTCTGATACCCTGTGTCTTTTGATTGGGGTATTTAGCCCATTTACATTCAGGGTAACCATTTGAAGATATAATTTTGCTGCCATTGTATTTGCAAGGTGACTGTTACTGTATATTGTTTCTGTTCCTTTCTGGTCCACTACGTTTAGGCTCTTTCTTTGCTTAGTGGATCCCATTCAATATTCCCTGTACAGCTGACTTAGTGTTTGCAAATTCTTTTCTTTTCTTTTCTTTTTTTTGTCCGAGAAGTTTTTATCTCTCCTTCCGTTTTCAGTGATAGCCTAGCTGGATATAGTATTCTTGGCTGCATATTTTTCTCATTTAGTGCTTTGAATGTATCATGCCAGTTCTTTCTGGCCTGCCAAGTCTCTGTAGATAAGTCTGCTGCCAATCTAATATTTCTCCCATTATATGTTACAGACTTCTTGTCCCAAGCTTCTTTCAGGATTTTTTCTTTGTCACTAAGTCTTGTAAATTTTACTATTAGATGACAAGTGTGGACCTATTTTTATTGATTTTGAAATGGGTTCACTGTGCCTCCTGGATTTTGATGCTTGTTCCCTTTGCCATATTAGGGAAATTCTCTACTATAATTTGCCCAATATACCTTCTGCCCCCCTCTCTTTCTTCTTCTAGAATCCCAATTATTATGATATTGTTTCATCTTATGATATCACTTATCTCTCAAATTCTCCCCTCGTTGTCCAGAAGTTGTCTCTCTTTTGCTCATCTTCTTTATTCTATGTCATTTGGTCTTCTATATCACTAATTCTCTCTAATGCCTCATTTATCCTAGAAGTAAGAGCCTTCATTTTTTATTGCGCCTCATTAATAGCTTTTTTGATTTCAACTTGATTAGATTTTAGTTTTATTATTTCTCCAGAAAGGGATTTTATTTCTCTAGAAAGGGTTTCTCTAATATCCTCCATGCCTTTTTTGAGCCTAGCTATCACCTTGAGAATCATCCTTCTGAACTCCAGTTCTGACATAGTTCCAATATCCATATCGATTAGGTCCCCAGCTGTTGGTACTGCCTCTTGTTCTTTTTTTTGTGGTGAGTTTTCTGCTTTGTCACTTTATCCAGATAAGTGTATATGAAGAAGAGAATAAATACTAAAAGTGTGGCAAAAAAAACAGAAAAATGTATGCTAACCAAATCAGAAGAGACCCAAAACTGGGGGGAGAAGAAAGGTGAAAGAAAGAAATAAAAGTTTAAAAATAATAAATAAATTTATATATATATAAGCATATATACAAATATGTATATATATATGTATATGTGTATATATATGTATATGTGTGTGTGTATATATATATGTATATATACATATGTATACATATATATATATTTGACTGATGAATAGAACAGAGCCACCCACTTGATTTTGGGTGTATTTTGATTTCTTAGAAGAAACTACCTCCCAAAATTTTAAAGAAAGAAAACTTATATATTACACACACACACACACACACACACACACACACACACACATAAGGGTAAATACAATGAAGGGATGGAATATGACTGTAAAGATGAAAATTTAAAAAAAAAATTCTAGGGGTGCCTAGGTGGCTCAGTGGGTTAAAGCCTCTGCCTTCGGCTCAGGTCATGATCCCAGGGTCCTGGGATCCAGCCCCACATTGGGCTCTCTGCTCAGCGGGGAGACTGCTTTCTCCTCTCTCTCTCTCTCTCTCTCTCTCTCTCCACCTGCCTCTCTACCTACTTGCGATCTCTGTCAAATAAATAAAAATTTAAAAATATCCTTGTTAAAAAAAAATTCTAAAGAAAGGAATTGATAGGATAAGTTGGTTGGAAAAAGGAAAAGAAAAATAAAGAGAGGCAGAGAAGGGAATATGCTCAGGCTGGAGACTAGAACAAAGCCATATGCTAGATTAGGGTTTATTTTGACCTATTAGAAGAGATTGTATCCCAAAATTCTTTGAAAAAAAAAAAAAAACCTATATGTATACAAAAAGTAAGGTTAAATACAATTAAGGGATAAAATATTGCTATAACAATGAAGGTTTAAAAGATTTTTTTAGAAAGGTTTTGTTAAGATTAACTAGTTTAAAAAAGCTTAAAGAAGAAGGAGGATAAGTTAAAAAAATAGAATAAGAAAAAAATTAAAATAAAAAAATTAACTTTGCAAGACTTAAGGATCATGGGGAAAAGCCATGAATTGTATGCATTGCTTTCCCCTAGCTCTGGAGTTCTGCTGTTCTCCTTGACTAGTGAGCTTGGTCTTGGCTCGATGTTCTTGCTGATCTTCTGCAGGATGGGCCTCTTGCAGTGACTTTCAAATGTCTTTGCCTGAAGCAGAATTACGCTCCCCTTGCCAGTGACTGAGCTAATTAACCTGCTTGGGTTCGCTCTTGGAGCTTTTGTTCCCTAAACAGTTTCTGTAGAGCTCTGGAGGACGGAAATGTAAATGGCGGCCTCCCAATCTCTGGCCAAGATGAGCAGAGAGCTCAGGGCCCCACTTCTCAGTGTACCCTCAGAGATAAGCAGTCAATCACTCCTGTCTCCCTGGTCTCCGGCCGCACTCTCAGCTCACCCGGCCTGTGACCGATTGTTCTATCTCTGGTGCACGGTCCTGTTCGGAGTCTCCAAACCCAGCATATTTGTGCTGCACTGCTGCTCCTCCCAGAGGAGGAAGGTGAGTCTCCCCAGATCTGCCATTTGTGGGGTCACTGCTCAATGAGCAGTGGCGTGACTATGCCTTGGATCACACTTTAAGGTAACCCCAATCTGAAAGCTCACTCTTCATCTCTGTCTCTTTAGTCAGCTTCCCTGCTCCGATACGTGGGAGCTCTGCCACACTCACACACCCCCGATCTTTCTGTGACCTTGTGAGACCTGAGATCACACTGTCTCTACAAGGGCTTCACCCTGCTTCACCCTACTGAAGGAGCAATGTCCCTCAATAGAGTAGACTTTTAAAGGTTCTGATTTTGTGCTCCACCACTGGCCAGGAGCTGGCCCCTCCCCCCACGTTCTGTCTTCCCATCGCTTCAGATTCACTTCTCCTCATGTCTTACCTTTCAGAAAGTGGTCATAATAGAATTGCTGCTCTTCTTCTCTTCTATCTCTTGTTGAGTTTGTAGGTGTTCAGAATGGTTTTATACCTATCTAGCTGAACTTCTGGGATCTGATATCATTTTAGTCTGCTACTCCTCTACCATCTTGCCCCTTTGTAAACCCAAAAGGTTTTGATATATTAAGATATATTGATGCCAAGACACTATTTCAATGAAATATGGAAGAAAAAATCATGTTTTGACTTTTAAATTTTTATTTTAGTTCCTGTTATTTAACGTACATTATTAGTAATGTAATTTACTATTGGTTTAAGTAGTATTAGTTTAAGATGTATAGTAAAGTAATTCAACACTTCCACACACCACCCAGTCCTCATCACAACAATAGCACTCCTTAATCCCCATAACCTCTTTAACCCATCCCCACACCCTTCTCACCTCTGGTAACCATCAGTTTGTTCTCTATAATTAAGTGTTTGTTTTTGATTTGTCTTTGTCTTCTCTCTTTTTCTCCCCTTTGCTTGAATGTTTTGTTTTCTTTCTTTTTGTTTATTGTTTTGTTTCATAAATTCCACATATGAGTAAAATCCTATGGTATTTGTCTTTCTCTGACTTATTTTGCTTAACATTATACTCTCTAGTTCCATCCATGTCTTGCAAATGGCAAAATTTCATTCTTTTTTTTTTGTGGCTTAATAATATTCTGCCATAATATTATAGTTAGATAGATAGATAGATAGATATGTATATCTGTATATACATCTTTGTTATGGTCAATGTCAAAGAAATTACTGCCTGTGTTCTCTTCTAGGATTTTTATGGTTTCAGGTCTCATGTGTAGGTGTTTAATCCATTTTGCATTTATTTTTGTGTATGGTGTAAGAAAGGGGTTCCATTTCTTGCTTTTGCACGTTGCTGTCCAGTTTCCCCAATACCATTTATAGAAGAGATTATCTTTTACGCATTGCATATTCTCTCCTGCTTTGTCAAACATTAATTGGCCAAATAGTTGTGGGTTTGTATCTAGGTTTTCTATTCTCTTCTATTTACTTAGGTGTCTATTTTTGTGCCAGTACCATAGTCTTTTGATAACTATAACTTTGGAGTATAACTTGAAGTCTGAATTGTGATACCTCCAGCTTTTTCTTTTTCAAAATTGTTTTTGCTATTTGGGGTTTTTTGTGGTTCCTTACAAATTTTAGAATTGTTAGTTCTAGTTCTGTGAAAAACACTATTGGTATTTTGATAGGGATTGCATTAAATGAGTGATTGTTTTGGGTAATATAGAAATTTTAGTAGTATTTTTTCATCCAGTCTATGAGCATAGAATATCTTTCCATTTCTTTGTGTCATCTTCAGTTTCATTCATCAGTGTTTCATTGTTTTAAAAGTGCAGGTCTTTCACCTCTTCAGTTAGGTTTATTTCTAGGCATCTTATTATTTTAGGTGCAATTGTAAATGGGATTGTTTTCTTAATTTCTCTTTTTGATGGTTCATAATTGTATAGAAATGCAACATATTTCTGTACAGTGATTTTTTATCCTGTGACTTTCCTGAATTTGTTTATCAGTTCTAGCAGTTTTTTTGGTGGGGTCTTTAACGTTTTCTATATATAGTATCAAGTCATCTGCAAATAGTGAGTTTTACTTCTCACTTGCCAATTTGGATGACTTTATTCTTTTTGTTGTCTGATTGCTGTGGCTAGAAATTTCAGGACTATGTTCAGTTAAAGTAGTCAGAGTAGACATCCTTGTCTGTCCTGATGTTAGGATAAAATCTCTCAGTCTTTTCCTCATGAAGTATGATATAAGTTGTAGGGTTGTCATAGATAGTCTCTATTACATTGAGATACGTTCCTGCCAAACCCACTTTTTTGGCAGGAGGATTTTTATCATGAATGGGTGTTGTACTTTGTCAGAAGCTTTTTTTTTTTTTTTGCATCGATAAAATGCAAATTTTTTTGCTTCGATAGAAATGATTGTGTGTTTTTTATCCTTTCTGTTACTGATATGATATATCACATTAATTGATTTTCAAATACTGAACCACCCTTGTATTCCCAGAACTAAATCCCACTTGATCGTGGTGAATGATTTTTTTAAGGTATTGTTGGATTTGGTTTGATAGTATTTTGTTGAGGATTTTTACATCATGGTATGTTCATCAGAGATATTGGCCTGCAGTTATCTTTATTTATGGTGTTTTTATCTGGTTTTATATCAGGGCAATAATGCTGGCTTCATAGAATGAATTTGCAAGTTTTCCTTCCTTTTCTATTTTTTGGAATAGTTTGAGAAGAAAAGGTATTAGATCTTTTTAAATGTTGATAGAATTTACCTGTGAAGCCATCGGGTCCTGGAATTTTGTTTGTTGGGACTGTTGATTACTGATTTTGTTTCATTGGTGGCAGGCAGTCTATTCAAGTTTTCTATTTCTTCCTGATTCAGTTTTGGTAGGTAATATGCTTCTAGGAATTTATCCATTTCTTCTAGGTTGTCTAATTTTTTGGCATGTAAGTTTCCATAATATTGTCTTGCAATTCTGTTTTTCTCTGGTGCCAGATATTATTTCTCTTCTCTCATTTGTGATCTTATTTATCTGAGTCCTTTCTTTTTCCTTGATAAGTCTGGCTAGAGGTTTATCAATTTTATTGATTTTTTCAAAGAACCTACTCTTGGTTTCATTGATCAGTTCTATTTTTTTTGGTTTGTTGGTTTGTTTTTTTGTTGCTGTTTTTTGGTTTTTGTTTTAGTTTCTTAATCATTTATTTGCACTCTAATCCTTATTATTTCCTTCCTTCTGCTGGTTTTAGGTTTTAGGCTTTGTTTGCTGTTCATTTCCTGGCTCCTTTGGATGTAAGTTTATGTTGTATTAGGGTTTTGTTGTTGTTGTTACTGTTTTGGGGTTTGGAGGTGATTTTTTTTTTTTTTTTTTGGTTTTTGTTTTGCTTTTTGTTTTTTGGGTTTTATTTTGTTTTTGTTTTTGTTTTGTTTTGTTTTTTTGCTTCTTGAGGTAGGCCTAGATTGTATAAACTTCCCTCTTAAAACTGCTTTTGCTGGGTACCTGGGTGGCTCAGTGGGTTAAAACCTCTGCCCTCAGCTCAGGTCACGATCCCAGTGTCCTGGGATCGAGCCTGCATCTGGCTCTCTGCTCAGCAGGGAGCCTGCTTCCCTTCCTCTCTCTCTCTGCCTGCCTCTCTGCCTGCTTGTGATCTCTGTCTGTCGAATGAATAAATAAAATCTTTAAAAAAAAAAAAAACTGCTTTTGCTGCATCCCAAAGTTTTCATTTTCATTTGTTTCCATGTACTTTTTAAATTTCTTCTTTGATGTCATCATTGACCCATTCATTGTTTAGTGGCATGTTCTTTAACCTCCATGTTTTTGTGGCCTTTCCAGATTTTTTTCTTGTGGTTGACTTGTAGTTTATACAACTGTAGTCAGAAAAGATGCATGATATGATTTTGATCTTCTTGAATTTGTCGAGGCTTATTTTGTGGGCTAATAGGTGATCTATTCTGGATAACGTTCCATGCACACTTGAAAAGAATGTGTATTCTGGTGTTTTCAGATGGAAATGTGCTAAATATATCTGTTAAATCCATCTGTTCCAGTGTGTCATTCAGAGCCATTGTTTCTTGTTAATGTTCTGTTTGGGTGGTCTGTCCATTGATATAAGTAGGGTGATAAAGTCCCCTACTATTATTGTATTATTATTGGTTAGTTCCTTTGTGCTTGTTATTAGTTGGGGTGTGTGTGTGTGTGTGTGTGTGTGTGTGTGTGTGTTTGGGTGTTCCTGTGTTGGGTGCACAAATATTTACAATTGTTATTGCTTCTTGTTGGATTTTCCCCTTTATTTATATGTAGTGCCCTTCTTTGTCTTGTTACAGTCTTTGTTTTAAAGACTATTTTGTCCAATATGAGTATTGCTACTCTGGCTTTCTTTTTTTTAGAAAACATTTGCATGATAGATGTTTCTCCATCTTCTCACTTTTAGTCTGCAAGTGTCTCTAGGTCTAAAATGGGTCTCTTGTAGGCAACATACAAATGGGTTTTGTTTATTTAACCATTCTGGCATCCTGTCTTTTGATATGGAGCATTTAATCCATTTATATTCAAAATAATAATTGATAAATATGTATTTATTGTCATTTTATTATGTGTTTTGTGGTTGCTTCTCAAGATTTTCTCTGATGTTCCATTGTCTTTCTCTCAGCATGGTTTGCTGATATTCTTTAGTGACATATTTGAATTTTTTTCTCTGTATTCTTTGCGTATTTATTAATAGGTTTTGATATAGAGTTACCACTAAGTTTGTATATAACCTCTTCTGCATATAGCGGTCTATATTAAGTTCATGGTTGTTTAGGTTTTAACCCATTTTTTACTCCTCTCCTCCCCATGTTTTAGGTATATTTTCTTATATTTTATATCCTTTTTTTTTGTGAGTTCCTTGACTGATTATTTTTAACGAAATGCTTTTTTTTTTTTTTTTTACTGTGTTTATGTTTTCTACCAATTATACTGTCATTTTTGATCTCTCCCTTCCACTCAAAGAGTCCCCTTTAATATTTTTTTCAGGGTTGGTGTAGTGGTCATGAACTCCTTTAGTTTTTGTTTGTCTGGGAAACTCTTCGTCTCTCTCTCTGTTCCAAATGGTAGCCTTGCTAGATAGAAGATTCTTGGCTGCAGATTTTTTCCCATGCTGCTCTTGGAATACATCATGGCACTCTCTTCTGGCTTAGAAAGTTTCTGCTGAAAAATCCCCTGCTAGCCTTATGGGTTTTCCTGTAAGTTACTCTCTTCTTTTATCATGCTGCTTTTAATATTTTTTTCTTTATCATAATATTTGGTCATTTTAATTACAATATGTCTTGGTATAAATCTGGTTTTGTTGATTTTCATGGGAGTTCTCTTGGATCTGGATATCTGTTTCCTTCCCCAGATTTAGGAAAGTTTTTAGATGCTATTTCTTCAAATAAACTATCTGCCCTATTTTTTCTCTCTTGTTCTTATGGGACTCCTATAATACGAATGTTATTCTGTTTAATGGAGTCACTGAGTTCCCTAAATCTATTCTTGTTTTGTACAATCTTCATTTCTTTCCATTACTTTTTCTTTCTTCTAAATCATTAATTTGTTCGTCTACTTCTTCCAACCTGCTATTCATGTTCATCAGGCATGTTTCTAATTTTGTTTATTGAATCCTTTGTCTCTGCTATGTTATTTCTTATCTCTGTGTCTCTCTGTCTTCCACTCTTCTCAAGTCCAGTAAGTAACCTTATGATCTTTACTTTAAAATCTCTATCAGTCATGTTACTTATATTTGTTTTGCTTAGAGCTCTGAGCTTGGCCTTATTTTGTTCTTTCATTAAGGATAAATTTATCTGTCTTCTCATTTCATCTAAATGTCTGTGCCTGATTTTCTGTGTTAGGAAAGTCATCTGCATCTCCTTTTCTTGAGATTTATGGCCTAATCAAGGAGAAGTCCTATAGTGCCCTGCCTTGTAGTTTCCCATGTTTTCCAGGGCCTGGTGCTTCTGGGATTGTCTTTTATGCATGTTGCGTGTACTCTCCTTTTTGTGTCCTAATTTCTTTATCCTTTAGGCCAGTCATCTGCAGAGGCTCTCTTTGCCTGTTGTGGGCAGTATTTGGTTCCTGTCCTGAATGTAGTGTATTTGAACTAGGTGTGGGTGTGCTCTGGTCTATTTGTGAAATGTAGCCTGTCACCATCACCGGGGAACTAAGGCTCTGAAAAACTCCTGCATGGGGAGTCATAGTATGACCAAAGTTTGTGTTGGTCTTCTGGGATAAGGGGCCTGCCATGCTGGGACTGAGGCTAGTGTGAGAGGGAGAGGCAGTTTCCTGGGGGTGGGGTGGGGGTGAGGGTGGGTGGTATGCTCCTCACCTCACTGCTTCCATGCTCTATGTCTGTGGCTTGTTTTCCTGTCTTGTCTCTAAGCAGTCCAATGCCCTCTGGGCTCTAACCTACCCAAGCCTGCTGACCTTTAAAGCTCCAGGCATTAAGCCCTGCTGGTTGCAAGAACTCATGAAATTCACCCCCTCCCCTCTTTTAAGCCAACTGCTATGGGGATTCATTTTCCCTGTGTGCTCTCCCATGTGTTATTCTGTTTCTAACCCTTCTCCAAAACTTCAGGTCCCTCCCTGCTGCAGCAGTATTATCCATTTCTCTTCTAAACTTCATCTCCCTACTTCCTACCTTTTTCAATATGGCTTTTACTCTACTTTTAGTCATGGAGTTTGTTCTGCCATTCTTCAGGCTGGTTTCTGGGGTATTTAGAACAATTTTATAGTTATCCAGTTGTCTTCATGGGATAAGGAGAGCCTAAGGTCTTTCTATTCTGCCACCATCTTCCCTCTTTTTCCAGAAATAAGAGCAAAAAGCCATCATTTTAGTTATATACACACATGCATACATTGTTGATTTTTTCTGAATCTTTAGGAAAGAGAAATTTAATATTTGGATGTAATTCAAACTCAGAACAAAATTTTGTGATCTGCAGAAATGGACTATTATATAAATGAGTAAGGCAAATTGCTACCTTATTTAATTTAATTTAATTTAATTTAATTTAATTACTAGGCTTACTGAGATAAGTGAAAATGCAAATGAGACTAAGTCTTGGTTCTCTGAAAAGTAATTTGTAAAAAAAATTTTCAGATTTTCTTTTCTAGCAAAAGGACACCATGGAACATAAATGTGTAAGCAAAGTAAAGAAATCTCTCTCTCAAACTTGAGAATCAGACCTGCTATATATGTTTATATAGTGCAATATCATTTGCAGCATGGATATCATTGATATGCATTCTTATAATAATTTTAAGGAAGATGATGGTAGAGAATCTGGTTCTAACACATGGACAATTTTCCAATGGATGGAAATAATGTATTTTAATAAAGGATCACCCTTTCCTAATTTATAAAAAGGTATCTATGTATATACAATAATCCTGACAATCCTGATGGAGATTTGTCAGTGGGATGGAGATTTCAGCTCAACTCAATATTCTTCCTCCATTACCACCACCCACTTTCTTCTCTTCAAAGTCTCTCTCTCCTGTATTGATTCATGGACTGCTAACTTTATTAACCTTGACACTGGAGCCAATATCTTCTTCTCCTATATTGCCTTGGCAATAGATTTAATTAAAAATATAAATCTTCTGAGTAGATTGAAATCCTTAGAGCACTTTATAAATGCTTTTATTTTTTCATTATGGTAATCAATATTTCAGTATTTTATAATAATAATAATCAGTATTTTAACGTAACTGTCTAGGTGTTAGTTTTTTAAGATTTAATATTTTTAAATAGTGATTGATCTTTTGGGGCTCATCATGGTTAATTTTTGTTTGAGGGGACTTGTTTGAATAAAAGCAAGTAAAGTTTTTTTTTCTATAAGGAAGGATATTTGTGTGTGTGTGTATGTGTGTATAATGATACATATTATTACGATTGCTAGAATAGCAAGAGGTGGGTTCCAAATTTCATAAATGAAGCATTTATTGAATACCATTATGACTCCATCATTAATATTATAATGTCAACACAGTGAGTCTGTCTTCAAAGAGCATAAATGTGGTGAACAGAATCTAGCTTAGAATGATTTATGAATTCTTGGGGCACCTGGGTAGCTCAGTCATTAAATGTTTGCTTTTGGCTTGGGTCATGATCCTAGGACCCTGGGATCAAGCCCCACATCCAGGCTCCCTGCTCAGTGGGGAGTCTGCTTCTCCCTCTCCCCCTGTCACCCCCTGCCCCCCCCCGGTGCTTGTTATGTCTCTCTCTCTCTCTTTTGTTTGCTCTCAAATAAGCAAAATCTTTTAAAAAATGACAAATGAATTCTCAATAATATATGAGTTTTTTAATGTGTCATTTCAGAAGTGACAATTTTGTTTTAGAAAATATATTTTAACATAGTTCAATAAGGAATTATTTCTCTTTAAGTGTGAGAAAAAATTGATTAAAGATAATCTTATAAAAGATCTATGACAATTCTTGCTTTATATGTTTAAGAAACTATGGATGTTTGTATGTGAAATAGTGTCTCTATGTGTTAACTTTTTTTAATCCCTTTTAATTCCATGAGCTCCAAAAATGTTTAAAAATGTTTGGAATACTTCTTATTCACTTAATCTTCTTTCATGATTCTTTCTAGCCATATTCTAATTTCTTTTAAATTAGGCAAATGATATTCATGACCATGGTATAGGATACTAATGAATTAAGATTCAGTCCCATATATGTTTATAAAAAATAAAATTAAAAAAAAATAAAATAAATAAAAAAATAAACACAACAACATAAAAAAAAAGTTTGATCAAAATGCAAAAAAAAAAAAGATTCAGTCCCACTTGTTTTTGTTTGTGTTGTTTTTTTTTTTTTTTTCTTAAAGTACAGGATCAAAATGAGAAATTTAGAATAGAGAGAATTAATATGGTTTAATTTATGTCACTGTTCTTTCAATTAAGGATTTGAAATGACTACATTGGAGTCCTGTTGAAACCATGAGTCAGTGTGAAAATCTGTTTATTGACAAAAAGAAGTTACATGATGCCAGATATCATTTTAGGTAGTTTGCCTCATTACCTAATGTATCTGTCACTTTCTGTGTAACCCTGCACAAATTTTTATCCCCTTTCTGTGGCTTAGTTTGTTCCATTATAAAATGTGGTTAAGAACATGACCTATTTTATGGAGTTACTATGAAGATTAAGTTAACTTCTGTAGCACAATTAGAATAATATTTAGCATATAATAAATAATCAAGAAATGTTTAGTATCATCATCATTATTATTGTCATCTCAATGTTCACAAAAATCTATGATGAAGTATTATTTTATTATCCCCATATTACAAATGAGGAAACTGAGGCTCAGAGAGGTTGATGCTTACCTTATCTACTTCTAAGAAATATTTGATATTTAAACAACATCAAAGATATCAAAGCATTTTGAACCATGAATCACAGTACAAACAAAAGGAGTTAAGGGATTATTTGAGCTCAAGAGAACAAGGAACAATCACATTAGCAGGTACTTGCTAGATATGCAAGCAGTGAAGTGTATAAGGAGCAGTTTCTGCATTTGGATTGTAATTTATGAGGAATATGATTCTCACCGACTCTAGAATCATAAACTGCCCAGGATACCCCAAGGCAAAGCTACTATGATACTGAGAGTAAAAGCTCTTTAAACTGGCATTGGTTTATTTAAATCATAAACAATTAGAAACAAGTGCCATTTTGCAGTCAACTCCATACTCTGTTGTTCTTTAATGAAAATACCAGATAATCCAAATATAATTAATTCAAAGTTTATTTTTATGGATATTATCTTTAATATTAATGAGATTTGCCCATGTTTGTATGAGTCATGATTTCTGAGATTGCTTTTTCTGTGTTGTACTCTATAAGAGTAATTGAAAACTAGCTGAAAGATCTACCATTCTATACAGACAATTTTTGTACTAGTAGGTAACGTGGGTTTTTGTTTGTTTTATCTAATAGAATAGCTTCAGATTCGTTTTTGTAAGAATTACATTTCCATGTGTACCATCCAACTGCTTATGTTTTTTAAAAATGCATTTGCCCCTTGTACAGGAAGAATTACCCAGTTAACACCATGATAATAGTAGTGATTTTCAGGAAAGGATCTGTGGATCCTTTTCTCTGTAATTTACTTACTCTTTCTGACAGCCCTTCACAATGGCTGTAATCAGTGTGGTGATTTTTCCCATGAACTCTGCCCAGAGCTGTTCATCACTGTTTCACTCACATGTTTTTAAGTACTGCACTACCTTTCTCAGTTTGCTATTGATTGCAGCTAATCAGGGTTTTTTTTTTAATTGTTAAGAACTTTCAACTCATAAACACTATAAACATGAGTGAAATGTATTTTTCTCTCAAAAGGAAACAGAGATTTAAATAAATGTTAGAGGTTTTCTAGTGTTACCAATCAACACATGTAACAAAAGAGAAAAATGTGTTTTCATAGCTTAAATATCAAGGCCAACTCATAAAGAGATTAAGTAAGAGATTAGACCTTTTGACTCTCTTTTCATTTCTCCATAATTTGCACATTAAATGGCTTACTAAGAGCAGTGAATTAAATGTGCAAATCCAAATATAGGTAATTATTGCTTATCTCACTTATCAGAACACTCCCAGAGGGTAGACACTTTAGTGCTTTTGTTCACTGTTGTATTTATAGTGCTTAGAATGGTGATATTGGATGCTCAATAATTTTTTTGAGTGAGTAAATGAATGGTTAGTTGAATAATATCCTGTCACATACATGTACAACTTTTCCCCCTTAATTACCCAAATTTTTAGATAGTGTTGTGTTTTATTTACTTCTTTAGCTGTCTACATAATTTATTTTTCTTTATTATATATTATGTACAATCTTACCACTACATTAAAGGTATAATATTTATCCACCCAGCTAGTTGTTTTTATTTTTTGTTTTCCATATGAAGTCATATAACATGTTATTCTTTTTCTAATTAAATTGACTAAATGAATTCATGTATTCATTAATATGTTAACCAGTTTAGTTTCATGATTTAAAGAGTTGTCACTGAAAAGATTTTTTTTTATAATTATGAATCATGGGTTAAAAATATATGAAATCTAACTTGCTAGTATTGAGAGTGTGAAATAAGAAAATAAATGTTTACAAATATTTGTTCCAGTAGTAAAACTATTTCCATATTCTCCTCCCTATTAGAGCCCTATTTCATGGGAAATAGTTTCCCAGGAGTATTTCTCATACTCTTTTCCTTCTTCGAGAAGAGAAGATCTAGGTACCTTATATGTGCTCTGCTAACAGAGTAGGATTTTCTTTTCTTTTTTTTTTTTTTTTTCCTTGGGTCAGATACTCTTAAATCTAGGAAATAGCTTGGCTTCAAATATAAATTCTTGGTAGTTTAATTTAGAGAGCGTCACCCTAGAGAATCATGATTGACCATAACTATGGGGGTTTAGTGTCAGAAATCTAATAAAGATCATCAAAATAGAATCTTGTATTTGAGTGAGCACCTGCAATGGTGTGCATGCTCCATTCATCTATTAGCAAAAACAAGAAAAAAAAAGAAAGATTAGAAAAAAGTTGTAGGGACGCCTGGGTGGCTCAGTTGGTTAAGCAGCTGCCTTCGGCTCAGGTCATGATCCCAGAGTCCTGGGATCGAGTCCCACATCAGGCTCCTTGCTCATCAGGGAGCCTGCTTCTCCCTCTGCCTCTGCCTGCCATTCTGTCTGCCTGTGCTCTCTCTCTCTCTCTCTCTGGCAAATAAATAAATAAAATCTTAAAAAAAAAAAAAAAAAGAAAAAGAAAAAAGTTGTAAGAAACTGCTTTTCTGTCATCTCTGCTTTAGTGTTGAATTAACAAGCTGGTGATGTATAAGCATGTATAAACTTTGCTGTTTCTCAGTGCACACCAGAAGAACAAAAACAAAACTCTAGAAACAACCAAAAACCCCAAATTGTTAGTGCACAGCAGATTATTCACAGAGATCTCCAGAAGTAATCTCATTTGTTTTTTTTTCCACTGAGTCTGCTCTTGCAATGCTGGGCACATTTGTGTCTTGGCTCACCCTGCTTTAAGGGCAACCCACAGCAACCAACTTATAGCTGATCCGAACAGGGTCATCTATGCTAAGACCCTGGAAAATGCTCATCCCTTCTCTACACTGTGGGTAACTTTATCGGTGAAAATCTTTCTCCATTTCTTAAATTCAGACAAACCGGCCCAGAGGCATTGAAAGTCTTCCTCGGAGACTCTGGCTTTCCTCCTGGATGAGCCGGTTGTTAATAATTCTGACTTCCCAAATAATAACAATAATTCAAACTGTTCTACCTCTTTTCCCAGTGGCAAAGCTCAAGATGCATGAGTGATGTAGCTAGTTGTCAGAACACTAGACTTTGAAGAGAAACAGTCCTGAGCATTTTGGCCATAAATAAATGGGAAGCTTTGGGTAACAATTCTCCAAGCCTGACAAGACACATGAAATCCTTGGCCAGTTCTTAAAGCTTTCCTCTTGTAGACTATGGTTAAGCACTTCTGCATTTCCAGTCTAATTTAAGTTTTATCATTGTGACTGTTCACCTCATTTTCTTTCCTAGGGCCTGTCCAGCTGTAGATCTTATAAAATTTTTGCTCTTTATTTCGATTTTACACTTTCAGGATTTAGAGCATAGCAGAGAATAGGAATCCTACATTTCTCGGTTGGAGAGGCATGTTACACTAGCCAGAGAAGTAACCACAGCACTTCTACCCACCAGATGACAATACAAAGCAAAACAATCTGTTTATTTCCAAAAACTGCCAAGCAGGAAAGCCACTCCACTTCATTATCCCAAATATGAGAGACCTTTAAGATCACAAACAAAACGTTGGACCAAGGGAAGTGCTATATCTGGCATGATTTCAAAATACTGACTAGAAATTCAAGGCAGCAAGATTAATCACACTGAGGCATCTCGGGGCTCATGGGGCCCTCTGCAAAAACAAATCTTCATTAAGTTAGGAATTTTATTTTTTCCCCTATTTGGAGAAATTTCAACTAGTTTTTTGTTGTTGTTGCTAACACTATTTGATTTTTAAATAAAACACATTTTTTTCCAATTACAAATGGAAAATATATTCACTATAGAAAAATAAAACATGAAAGAGCAGAAAGCAGAGGAGATAACAATTCTAATCTTTATGTAACCATTATTAACATTTGCCGGTGTTCTCTCCATATATTTTTATAGATAAAATAATATTGCTTATATGTTATAGACTGCTTGTCCACTTAATAAATATCAAAAGTATTTTGAAGTCATCACATACTCTGCTATCATGGGATTTTAATAGCTGTCTAGTATTCCATCATGTGGACATAGAATAATTTACCTGCCCAATATATTCTTGCTCATTTAGGTCATTTCCAATTTGCTACCATTATACTTGTTCCTTTTTGATATCTTAGTACTCTGCTCACAATGCTAATACTCCAGATTTCGTTATGTTATGATTGATTACAAATATATATGTTTGCCCCCTTTTGCTAATAACACCTTCAGCTTTGGGATTTGGCCTTTTAAATCATTGGTCTACCAGCATCTAGCCCAGGATCAATGCAGGAAATGAGAGGTTGAATTAGGTTTGATATACGTGTGGACTCAGTAAGTTTTGACGTACAGCAAAGACCAGGAAAACATGGTTATAGTATCTTACTATGGAGTGCTAGTTTGATTTGGAGATATCCTGCATTCTGATGACTATCCCTTCAAAGAGCAACAGAGGGTCTAGGGACCTCCTGCAAATACAGCATTTCAGACATCCGTCTTTTTTCAAAGTTTTCTTTATCACCAAGGGGCATTTCTTAAGAACTCTAACTGCAGCAATCATGGTTAACTCCCTTAAATAAATTCTGGTATATAGTAGATTAGGTTTTGAGTTCTGGCTCTGGTCCTCCCTAGCTATATGTTTGGGTGAGTATTTAACCTCTCTGTGTATCACTACTTGCTGTCTGTAAAATATGAGTAAAAATGTCCACCCCAAAGGTTTATGAGGAAAAAAACCTAGGTTTTTTTAGAAGCTCAATAAGATAATGTGTAAGAAACATAGCAATGCCTAATAAATAGCAGTAAATTAATAAATATGACACCTTGGGCTTCTTTCATTTTTCCTTTCCTTAAATCCTCTTGACACTTAGGACTAAAGCCACTTCAAACAGTCAGTGACGTGGCTTCCTGAGGATTAATCCTTCATGTAGTCCTCATCTGTTTGGCAGAAACAGAGGAAAACACCCTATCTGCAAGAGAAATGAGGTAGCCCTGGCTTCCCTACTTTCCCTTCTTTTAATAGTTATAAATACAAAAGTAGCTATTACATGTCAGAGGCGTCTTAACGCTAGTATTTATAGTCAGCGCAGAGCAAGGCATACAACTCTGAAATGCATGCTTCTGGATCTTGCTCTTGGCTCTGATATTTTCTAGAGTCCATCATAAATTAGAGCTCATTTTAAAACAGGACGGGCACATGAAAGAACATTGTAGATTATCCGACCTGCCAAGGTAGAAGTCTGTGGTTTGTAGCTCCAGGGAGATCGATGGTTCCGTGGGCACTCTGCTCTGTGATTGGGAATTGAAGGTGTCATCTGGGAGAGCGGATATGCGAGCTGTCCTCAGAAGTTGAACGATCCACTCCAGCTGAATCATCTAGATACAGTTTCCATGTTCACATCTGTTTTTATGGAGCTAAGCCTTCCATGTGCTTGGAGATAAATACCTATTTGCTGGGGTGCAGAGATGATTAAGGTACTTCTGAACAGCACAACTGGATTAGAGTCTGTGTTGTTGAATTCCAGGCTAGAACTGAATTGTGGGCAAAACAGCTGCAGGAATAGGCAGGTGTTGTGCTGCATCTAGCAGTGTCTATCAGGCTGTTCATCTGAGTGTCTGGTTCAGTTTTCAGAGTTGGGGTGGAGGGGAGGGACGCAGGAAGGAAGGAGAGCTAAGTGGCTCCTGGGAGATTTTCTCCTCTTTTAGTGTTTCTCAGAACCATAATTACTGTCATACGCTCAAAGACTTCATAGTAGGGACAGAGAATCTCTTTGGTAAAGTGCCTAATCTGTAATTCAGTCTGAATGTCTTTGGACATGCAGAAGATCCCAGAGAAACTCTAATTAGTGGTTTATAAATGTAAAATAGTGCATTGTGGCTGAGCACAGATCCTTTCTTTACCCTCCTGAGAGCTCTAAATTCCATGAAAGAAGAATGTAGCCCTTTGATGTAGGTAGGAATGCAGATCCCTGTTTCAGCCACAGACCATTGTCCCTACCCTCCTACCAGTAAGATTACATAATAGAAGGATCTCATGTGAGCAAGGAGCCCCTGAGGCCTCAGAGCTGTTTTGTGTGCTTACAGATGGGTGGAGTTCAAATTACAGGCAGAGTTCAAATTAACTGGAAGGTGCAGCTCTACCTTTTTAAATGCATCTGATGTGTAGCTTAGATTGGAGGAAGTAAGGTTGGCTGAAAGAAACATGTTGGAACTAGTTGTACATAAATTCTGCTCTATTTAATCTGAGGTTTTCTTGAAATAAAGGTCTCTACTATAATTTCTCCCAAGGCTCAAGACGTGGCCTAAAAAATACATTAAGAGGAACCATATGTGTATGTGTGTGTATATATAGGTATTGTGTGTGTGTGTGTGTGTGTGTGTATGTGTGTGTGTGTGTGTGTAGTGTCAGTTATACAGGCACTGCATTTTTGATCCAAAATGAGATCACATGCTTCACATATTTTTAGGAAAGCATGAGTCAAACACGTAGACATCCTGTGCAGGCTGCAAATTTGGCACCCTGAGGAGATTAATGATTTAATGCTTTTATAACTTATTCCTTAAACATGTGCCTGTGTTTATTTGTATGGAAGTCTGAGGGCTACTTTGGGCATGGCTAATGGCTTTACTCAGCTTTTAATCCTTCTATTGTTGCAAGCATTTCACTGGGGATGATAGGGAGACCTCAGGAAGGCCAATGAATGTAAACCTGGTTTTGAAATACAGAGAGAATTTCAATAAGCAAAGTTAGCCTAAGGAAGGGTTTCAAGATTAGGAGGGTAAACACCTAGAAATTTCCATTATATGAAATTCTGGAAGTTCCAGCAACTTCAATGAAACCTCCATGCTAATAGCCACAACCAAGAAAAACCCAAATGATATTTATCCTAGCAAAGAATATATTTTAAAATGGAAATAATTTAATTTTTTAATAATCATCTTTGCTTGAATATGCTGTAATTATACTGCAAGGTGGTTTTCTTTTCTCCTATTTTCAATTCATTATAAGAGTTCAAAAACTGGAGTTACACTAAGAGATTTAATGAACAGGACATAATATAAACAAACATAATTGTGACAGTTGAGGAATGAAGGTGAGAAGTCTCCCACCTCACACTGGCTAGTCTCTACATCTCCAATTCTTTGAATACCCTTCAGTATATTCACGATGATGGAAACTATAGTTTGGTTTTTGTTTGTTTTTTTAAAACATCTGTGCAACACATCCTAAAGCAAGGATAAGAAATGATCTGTTTTGTTTAGTCAACTTAGTGTCAAAGGAAAAAGAGGAGGGAGGAGGGGAGGACAGAAAGGAAGGACATTGAATGTCCATGGCTTTGACAAAAACCAGTAAACCTAACAAGGTTACTGTGTTATCTATTTTCCCTAGTTCTTTCTTGTTTATATCACACACCTGCACACACACACACACACACACACTCACACACATACCCTCTTGTATTCATACACAGCACTTGACCTTAAAAAGCTTTGGACTTGAAACCTCTTCTGAAAGGCTCTTATTTTCCTGATACCACAGTTAGTGATGGCCTTTGATTACTCATCCAGCTTTGGACTCACTGTCAATTCCTAAATGAAATTACTGTGTAAACTTGAACATATTACTCAAAGTTTCTGACCCTGGTTGCCCTATGTGTAGCCTAGACACATTACAGATTAATAACTATATTTTATTGAGATTATATATAACAATATAGAGTTTGTTTTTTGAGAATAGAATGACTTCATCTTTTACTAATATGGAAATATGCTTCTCCCTCCACTGCCCATATGCCAGCCATGGTGTTGTCTATGTGTCTGTGTAAATCCATAGCCAACATGATTGATGGTAATGTAGCTAAACAAATTTTGTGGGCCTCCATACTCACGTATATATGTAAAATATTTATATTACAGCATATGCTTTAATATCTGGTCTCAAAAAGAAGATAAACTTTCCACAGGGGTCTTTCTCCCCCTCTTTGACTCCCATACAATGATATGTCATTTGATGAGTGCTTAGTATATAATGAGCTAGGTGCCAATGTTTATGTGCATTTTTACATACTAACTCTTATTAAAGTCCTAAAAGAGGAAACTATTTTTATCTAAAGTCATATTTTAAAAACCCATACATTTGGGGCACCTGGGTGGCTCAGGGGGTTAAAGCCTCTGCCTTCACCTCAGGTCATGATCCCAGGGTCCTGGGATCAAGCCCCGCATCAGCTCTCTGCTCAGCGGGGAGCCTGCTTCCCCCTCTCTCTCTCTGCCTGCCTCTCTGCCTACTTGTGATCTCTGTCTGTCAAATAAATAAATAAAATCTTTAAAAAAAAAACCCAAAACCCATGCATTTAACACTATGTTATTCTGTCTTTCAAAGAATAACAAAAAGAACTACATCCAATTATAACTAAAGATGTGGAGATCCGAGACCCAAAATATTCTGTCTGTTGGGGAAAAATGAACAGAACAATATATGTATAGATAAAATTCTAAGTGAAATTCTTCAACCTGATATCAAAACGAGAATTTCTATTTTCAAATGCAAGGTCTTATTATAATAACTGAAAAAATCTTAGTCTTGTCTGAAGAGGTACCAATTAACAGTTTATCATCCTGTTATTGAAAATCACAGTAAAAATTCACACTGGAAGCTAAACTATCATCATTATAAATATGGATATTTTTCTAAGTGGAACAGAAATCTGGCTTAGAAATCTTTATAAATAATTGTGTTTCAATGGAGTCAGAGGGTTGGGCATGGGGGGATATAGGGAGTGTGGATACCGACATAGTAGACTTACTAGACTTTCCATTGAATCTTTTAAACCATAACAAATAATCAGAATTGATGTCTTAAGATTCTTAGAATCTTTAAAGTAATAAATATTTAGTAAGTTTAATAATTCTTAAATAATTAAATGACATTTAATTCAGTAATGATAAATATTTTTTTTAAAAAGTAACATATATCTATTGAATGCCAATTTTGAATTAAGTTCTTACCATGCTAGGCACTATAGAGGATACAAAGAAATGAAATTAAGGAACTAGTTGCCAAGAAGTTAACAATCGAATTTGGGTCCTTATTTATTTATTTATTTATTCCTTTATTTATTTATTTTTTAAAAAGAATTTATTTATTTATTTATTTGACCCATGGGTGCATATTTATACAAATAATTGAGTAAAACTAACATGAAGGCTCTTTTAGTTAATGGACTTTGTTTTATCTACCATTCTATATCCAGAGCTAAGAACAGTACTAGCACCTAGTAGTTACTTAATAAATATTTAACCAGACTAAACAAATGGAAGAGTGAGAGGGAAATATTAGCTCTAATAAGTAATGGAAAAGATATCACAAATATCTCTTAGTAGTACCCAGCTAGTATAGGATTAAATGTCAAATTAACGGTAAAAGGACATAGTTAAGGAGTTCGAAGTATGACAATTGAGAGGATTAAAAGCAATTATATTTCTGAAGGTTCCCATCATGTTGTCTGACCTTTGCTAAATCCTAACAATTGTCAGTTCCCCAAATCTAATATAATAATTGAATGAACCATGTCTTTTCCATACCCAGTGATATATATGTGGGTAGAGATAGACATGATAATTTAGGTAAACTAGAAGGAAATAAAGTCTTGTATTCATAACTAATGTGTTGGCAGATTAGGAGACTACTTGCTTATTGAGTAAATTTATTTTCTTTGTTTTCAGTTCATGATTTATTATTTTTTCACCCATATTCTATTGCTTTGTTTTCCATTATTACTTAGCCAATTGTTTGAGTATCTATTTTTCATCAGTGATTTGTGTTTTAATTTAGTCAGTATTGCATAGATTCCTTCCAAATATACTGTGTATTGCAGCTTCTTAAATACTTCTCCTTTGCAAAAAGAAATTAGTTTGGTTTTGATCTGTGGTAACCTTCTAAACTCTGAAATGGTTGTTTTATATCAGGCTCTCTTTTGGCAATTCTGTTAAATATTTGTACACTGAAGTGTTAAACTATGCAAATTCCAACTGGAAAATCATATAAGAACATAGTATTTAAAAAAAACAAACACCCAGGGCGCCTGGGTGGCTCAGTCATTAAGCGTCTGCCTTAGACTCAGGTCGTGATCTGGGGGTCCTGGGATCGAGCCCCACATCAGGCTCCCTGCTTGGCAGGAAGCCTGCTTCTCCCTCTCTGTCAAATAAATAAATACTATTAAAAAAAAAAAAAAAAGCACTGCCCTGTCACATAGAATAGATATTTGGACTTCAATTTTTATACTTGCATTACATTTTCATTCCTTTCATTTATATCAGTCATCACACACATTGACTATTTCTTGTCAGATACTTCACTAGGTGTGTTGGGGCTAGAAAGTGTGATTCATGTTCTCTAAACTCAGGAACCTTTATCCTTATGGTAGTGACAAAATATGCACATGTTGTTTGAAAAAATAACTATACAGATAGATGTGGGTACAGTAAGTGTCAAATGAGTAGTTCCAAAAAAGAAGTGCTTTTAGAGTTCAGGCAACAATAACATTGGAAAAGAGATCAGTAAGTATGGAATCTGATGACAGGTAGGGGTAGGGACTTAATAGAAAAGGTGAAAACTGAGCCAGGCCTTGGAGAAAAGCAGAGAGTGTTTCATGTGGATATAGGCAGAGATAATGTGGCAGGTGCACTGAGCAAAAAGGCCATAAGGCATGAAACAGTAGATAGAGAGTTTACTATATTATCAAGGATGAAATTCATTGTGGTGAGTATTAAAAGATGTCTGGAAAATTTAGGTTGAAGATATGATGTTGTGGGAGCTACTTAAATTTCTAGAAGTAGATGGCATATTTATGAACCTTGTATCTATGTGGTAATAATAATATTTCAAAGCAAGTTCCAGCTTACAAGTCCCTTTTATATATCCAGTTTCTCAGGTGATATATACAGAAACCCTGTAAGAAATATTCTTAAAGTTAAAATCATAGATTATAGAAACTGAGGGTCAAACAATAGAGGTTTACCCAATGTCACAGATCTGGACTTCTGTCAGAACACAGATGTGAATCCAAGTGTGACCTTAAATCCCATGTTTGGCTTACCACTCCACTGTACTTATGAGAAGATGACTATTAATCATTATCATCTGACTAAGATGGAATGAACTCATTTCTGGCTGGATAATCCCATTAGAACAGAAAGAGTGTGATCACCCTTTGAGGAGAAGAGGTTGCTTAATATACATCCTCTACATTGTTTTCAATACAGTGAATCATTCATGATTCTGCCGCTTTGATCAATAAACAGAGCATATATGGATTTTAACCTGAATTTCTCTGGAGATGCTGCAAATCCCTTTCTATGTCATTATAACATATAAATAAATAGTAGTTTCAACTTTTCTGATTTCACATTCCTTTCATATGCTGAATTGTTATAACATCTTTATGATTTAAATACACCAGGTATCATTATACCCATTTAACAGATGCCCATTTAACAGATGTATGAGGGCAAACAGAGTTAGAACAATCTACCCATCACCTGACTCATATTGGTGGTGGAACCAAGCATCCTGACTCCCAGGTCAGCTAACGGTCCATGATTTTAGGCTGTTGCCTAGGATACTCATCATCATAGTTTGCTTTTGGTAGGACAATTTACCAGCATGTAAGAGAAGATATGAAAGTATCTGTTGAGAGTTAGTATATTTGGATTCTTGCTGGAAATCTGCTATTTCTAACTGAGCTCCAGGCCTTTCTATCATTTTAGTTGGTGCTATAAAATGAACAAATTAACATTAATCTATTTTTAGCTCATGTAACTGTGTACTAAGAAACTTAATCATGACTAAAGTTTGCTGGAGGGAGGGTAGTATCTTTCACTTCCAAGATGAGTTGTACAACAGAATGGCCATGATTCTGATGTTGGACATATACCAACCTAGCTTCTGAAAAAAGTGTTAGAGACAAGAAAGGGTTATCTTCCTGGGCAATGACACTAAAAAGAGACAAATTTCCCATAATATATTACAGTGAGGTCTGAGTTATGGCTTTCTTCTCTCCTCCTTCTAGCTGGATGTGAAAGATTTCATTTGGCCTCTTGCAATTTCCAGGAGGATTAAAGTACAAATTGTATAGCCAAGGGAGCCATCCATGGCAATAGAATAGAGTTAGTTAACCTTGACTAAAGTTAATTTAGCCTCTGGAAATGGTGACAGGCAAGGGTTAGGAAGGCAGATGCCAGTTCGCACTAATTGTCATATATCTTGCCACGTTCCCTGATGTTTCAACTTATTTGCTTCCTATTTTTAAAGTAAAAAACTGTGTACCTTATTTACTGCTAGATACTAATCCTACAGCTTGCTCATCTCTCTGTTCTGTTGATATTGATATGATCTTTGTCACAGATGTGATCGTATAATTCAAATTCAGCGAGACTTTAATTTACTGTACATTGGGTGATCATAAAAATATCAAAGCCCATCACATTGCCTTTCTGTTACACTTTTCAAAGAAGAACGGGGATCTGAACAATGTTTGAGTTTGGTTTAGGAATAAACTCATCTGGTTCAGGTGATTCCTCAATAGACCAAACAGCTTTTTATATTTGTATGTGATGTTATGTTTTGGCAAAATTCAGTTGCTAGTTAGAGGTAGAATAGTCTCTACAGTTTTTTTTGCTAAGTACCTTTAGACACACACATACACACACACACACACACACACCCTGTGCTCCTAACCTGTTTCTTTCTTACACACATACGGATTGGAAGTAGAAGAGAACTTACGATGTGTGTTTGAAAGGGACGGGAGGCTTTGGTTTTTTTCTCTCTCTGAGCTGACTTTAACACAGGGTCAAGCCAGTCACTCACAGCTGGCTGGAACATCCTACATAGGGAACATCTGCCAGCCCAGCACTCGTAAGGTCAGGCTTTGTGGATTCTGTAAAATGTTACTGTTTAAAGGCTTCTGATAAAATTCTGTGGTCCTGTGTTAGGGCATTACATTAGAATAAGATTGTTTCTAAATGGACACAGGGTTAAATTATCCATTGTAATTGTCATATTTTAAATATAACTATCAAAAACACAAGCACAAAGGATATAAAGCCATATTTTTAGAATAGGAAACAAAATGAGTAGAAGACTGCATTTTCATCAAAGGAAATATTTAGATTTGAATAACTGGAGAACAGTTTTTTCGAGGTTACAACCTTTTCCAGAGGAAAATTAAAGTTAAGGTATTTCCTATTAGCACTGCCTTTTGCTAATTAGGCTGGTCCCCTTCAATCGACACTGTAGTCTGAGGTTATACAGGGACACAAAGCCACCAAGCTCACAGGGCAGGGGAGCAGCTCAAATAAATTCTGTGTATGGGAGTGAAAGTGCTGAAATGATGATCCTCTGAACTAAGGGCCAGAGTGAGAACCCTGTTGTGATTTTTGGTATTAGGAGACAAAGATGTCATCTATTTTGTGTGATCTATTAGTGTTGTTAGAAGAATCAAATGAGATAATGTATCTAAAAGCCCTTTGAAAAGTGTGAAAAGCTATATAAGGACACAGGGGGCCTTGTTTGACCTACATTATACCAAGATCTTTGATTAGTTGAGAAGCTGACCACAGAGTAACTGAGACTGAACTACCATCAAACTCTGATAAAGGAGAGCTTCATGAAAGGGCTGAATTTGTTTATTAAATTTGATAACCTTGAAAGCTTTCTTTAAATTTTAATTTAAGTTCATATAATTGAAAATTATTTTTGAAAAATAGTGATTATTTTTATTGCTTTGGTATATAGAGTAGCAGCATCAGAAAGGAAGGGGAAGGTTTTGGAATTTGACTTATCTTTTTTTGGAACCTCATTCCTGTAATTTATTATGTGATCTCTACCAAGTTAAGTTCTCTGAACCTGTAAAATAGATTATGCATTATATTTTTTGAAGATCATGTGATTTAACATAATATATAGTACTTAACATGTTTCTAGAAGTTAGTGAGCGTGGAGGTAAATCTAATTTCCTTTTACACCTGTAGTAATGTAGATTAGTGTTGCATGAAGTGCAGTATCTGAACCAACATTTTAGAATTACCTGGAAGGATAAAAATGCAGATTCCTGAGGCCTGTTCCAGACCTTCTATAGGTGGATGCTAGGAATGCACTTTTCGGTAAACATTCCAGATAATTAAACTTACCACAGTCAATGACTATCGATTTAGATAGAAACTTTAATAGAAGCTAGTATTTACTGAGCAAGATTGTTCAATTTGAGAACATAGGAACAAAATTTTAAGCTCAACTGAACCAGGAACTGCATGGAAGTTTCTAATTTCTATTTTATGTTAATTTTGTCTGTTTTGCTATCATTTCTTCTTTATCCCAAAGACCAGGAGAAGCGTTAAATATTTCCTTTAATTAGGGGACTTAGTAAGTAAAGGTTTTCAAGGTCTTACTGTACTTATTATAATTTAGCAGTGGATATGGATGCATGCAGAAAGGAAATTAATAAGCAATAAAGCATATTGAATTTGTCATCTCAAAAAAACAGTTTAAAGTTGATAATCAGACTAACAGAGGTCAAATAAAGATTTGTCCTTTCTTTGCCAAAAAAAACCCACAGAAGGAATAGAAAAGTTTAAGCTAGGTGCTTAGCATCCCTGCCTCATGTGTTCTCTTACCAGCAAAGAATTGGACATACACTTTTTAATAAGATTTTATTTATTTATTTGACAGAGAGAGACACAGCAAGAGAGGGAACAGAAGCAGGGGGAGTGGGAGAGGGAGAAGCAGACCCCTGCCAAGCAGGGAGCCCAGTGCAGGGCTTAATTCCAGGCCCTGGGATCATGACCTGAGCTGAAGGCAGATGCTTAACTGGTTGAGCCACCCAGGTGCCCTGGACATACATTTTTAATATTTACAAGCTAAATGTTGAGTCCATTTATTTTTGACATTTTTAAATGTTTACTCATAAATCCTTCAAAGATAGGTAAAGTATATTTAGGCTGAAAACTATGTCAATTTGACATTAACTTAAAAGTTTGAACCTTATCCAAAGATTAAACTATTGAAATTGTGGAGAGTATTAATGACATCTAATAGCTTGTTGAAAAGTACAGAAGTCAAACTTAGGAATAAGCAGATCAAGAGTAAGGTTTATAAGGATCCCTCTGTACAGAGAGAAGGTGTGTGTGTTGGAGGGGCGGGTGCCTCAAGAATGAGAAACCAGTATATATTTATAGCAGTGGGAATTGAAATAGTCTCCATAGTGGTCTGAAGTTAATACATCATATGATCAAGATATGAGTTTATAAATTTCATCTCTTTTGCAGCTTGCTGAAATATCAAGGCCCTTGACAGTTATCAGGGATACCAGTTATCTGTTCCAGAGGTTCTTTCCTGGCATGTGGTTGACAATTGAATTACTTTAAGTAGTAATATAAGTCTACAGCTCCTTTGAAAACTCCCTGTTCACCCACAATGTGAAGTTCAAGTAGATGACTTTCCCTGCTCTCCCTATTTTCACTTTCTTTATATAGGAAAGCCTTGCTTAGTTATTGCATATGTTCTCATGGATACTTTCTAGCCAGAAATTCAGATGGCCCTAGCTATTCCCTTACTCTTTGACCATTATGAGCATAGTCTTAGCGTGCCTGGGTGGCTCAATCAATTTAGCCTCTGACTTCGGCTCAGGTCTTGATCCTGGGGTCCTGGATTGTGTCTGGCTCCTTGCTCAGCTGGGAGCCTGGTTCTCCCTCTCCCTCTGCCTGGGCCTCCTCCAGCTTGTGTTCTCTCTCTCTCTCTCTGACAAATAAATAAAAATAAAGTCTTAAAAAAGAATCTTGTTTGTTTGTTTGTTTGTTTGTTTGTTTACATTCCTCTCAATCCTCCTGGTTTATTTCTTCAGGCTTAGGTAGGGTGCCCGAATTCCTGTCTGTGACTATTATTCTATACAAATTGTCAATGGTGCCTCTTCTCTAAAGTGTTTCCTTCTCCAAAAGTATTCCAATTTGGATGCTAAATTATGTAGCCACCCTTGTCAGACTACACAAATTACTTCCTTTGGGAGCCTTTTCTGATTCTCTGGAGCCAGAATGGATTCCCTTATTGTACTCTCTCATAGAACCATGCATTTCTACTTCACTGTATTTATCATAAGAATAAGTAATTTTTGGTAACCATAGACTTAATATATTTTTCCCTGCTAGACTATAAGTCTGATAAGTACAGAGTCTCTTTATGGTTGAGGGTGGCATCTCAGTGCTTAACCAGTATATAACAGGCATTTAGTAAATATTTGTTGAACAAATGCATGTATATATTGCATGCCATCTACCACGACTAAGCTCCTTCTTCAATTAGTAGACCCATGTGGTCACCAATGGAAGAATCTAATGCCATCTGCCAATACTGTGAGAGGGGTCTGTACTGTCCTTAACATGTCCAAGAAGCTCCTCTAAATGGCTCTCAGGAGGCCAAGAATGGAGGAAAATCCTCTTTAGACTAAACCACCAGAAAATCTGCTGTCTGTATGGGACCTGGGTTCCCCTTCATGAAGGCTAGAGGCCACAGCACAGAGAAGCCTTTTGTAGGTTCCAAGGAGACTCCCTGGCTTTGAGCTACTTCTGGGGGCTTAATGGTCTTGACTCTGGCTTCATGGCCTTCAGCTTATTCCACCTAACTCAGGACCCTGTTCTGGCTCCCAACTTGAGTAGTTTTACAGAAAGAAATTTTAAGAAGAGACAGATGGGCTGGAGTGAGGAATGTAGAGAAGTAGAATATATTCTACTGATACACCATAGATTTTCTCTTGCTATGTGACCTTATACTTCTCATCCTGCTGTACAGAGTTATTTTGAACAAGGGTACCATATCCTATGGGGAAATGAGTCTTCCCTTGTGTAACTTAGGTACTTACTGTCATTGAGCACTACATTTCAAGGTGATGCAAATCCTCTGAAACTGTGAAGTCTGTCTTTCTCCAGGTTCTTCAAATCCTTTATCTTGGTAGTGGGGACCTGGCAGGGAAACCACAGCCTTGTTGCCAATAATAAGAACCAAACAGCCTTATCACACACAAAAAATTAATTGGACAATAAGAGTAAATGCTAAACTGTGCACACTAAGCCTATATAATTCCAGCTGAATGCTGATAAAATTGGCATTTTAGTTATCGTGTGCAGTCCTTTCAGTTACAATTGCCATGATACTTCTGGAAATATTGAAAATGGTTCATGAACCACCAATACCTGCTTATCTATTCCCTGAGTACCTGAGGAACCTAGATTAGGAATCATTACATGAGATTACCTCTAATTTTTTATTTCAGCTCTTTCCTCAACTGTAGATTCATTTTTATCAGTTTTAATTTTCAGCGTTGGCCAGCGTAGGAACAGATGCCCTTGTGATAGTTTTCTTAGGTTAGTCCGAAAATACTAATGAGCGGTCTATTCCTATATAAGTCAAAGGTGAGTGGGCCGCTTTTATATGATACCTGCAATCCTTATAAAGTGCATAATGTTCATTTAGCAATCTGCATTTTTAGGTTTAGGGTACGTAGTAACAAAAGGCAACTCTAACATCGCTGGTTGGAGATTTATACAAGTATAACTGATAACTGAGATTTAAATGCAAGTGACATAATACAACACAGGAAACTCTAAGATTTAACGAATCTGAAAATCTGAATGATGGAAGACTTTATCTCTAGGCAAAGAATGAAGAGGGAAACATTTTTCAACTAGATTGGATATTCTCTTCTGTATGAGTACCCACAGTTCATTGCCCCTGGTTTCTTCTGGATCGATCACATTGTTCTAAATGAATGATGTTGTCAGAGTCTTAAAGAATGACAGGGAGTTCTGCAGTCAGGTCTGGATATAATGAAAATGCTCTAGCAGCTTCCTTGGCTTCATCAGGGCAGCAGGATTAAATTTGAGCCCAAATTTTGAAGTGATAAAAAGCCGTTTGACTTCATTTTCAATATGTTTATCAGAAGAAAGCTGAAAGTACAAGATAACTCCTGCAAGAAATTTGGAAGTTGAAATGGGTATCAGAACCGGCTGAAAGGAGTCTGCTGCAGTTGAACGTTACTCACATTTCCACCGCCAAGAACCAGCACTGCACTTTTCTTCCAGAATTATTTTTAACTAGCTTGGAAGTCATCCAGGTTTGACTCTCCCAAAAGCAATTTTGTAAATGTGAGAGGGGCTAACTGGGTTCTGATTCAAAAGACAGGTGCACCTGGATGTCTTTTGTACAACTGTGAAAATCCACAGGATGGCCCTCGCTTATCATTCCACGGTGGAACAGCTTAAGTGTGAAATGCAGTTTCTTCCAAAGGTGATGAAGCCAGCAAGACAGATCAAAGTTAAGCTAAGCAAATACATACACCCCTACTTTCCTTTTCTCCTTCCTCAGAAAAATATCTAGACAATAAGGTGAAAGACTTGTGACCGGAAACATGAGAGGCAGCTGCATATACCTAACAGAAATTACGGTTGTCACTTTAAACCTATCTAAATGATGTGCAAGTTCATTTGAAATGTCATGAGATAAACTGGCTACTACCAGCTCATATTCATTCGAATTTTGTGAAACAAGGAAAAGTAGGAGGCTTCATGTTAAATAATGAGGCAAAAGATGGTAGACTCTGAAATGGAAAATACTGCAGATGATGCTTGATGAAGTCTCCCTGACGTTTAATAGAGGTGTTTGCTTTGGATAAATGAACCAGAACGTGCCCCATGCATCATGTGATTATTGCCTTAAAGGTCTTCTCAAACTCAAAACAGGAAATGAATAGATGACTCAGTAGGTAGATAGATTAAAAAATACCCTAGATCCTAGACTGTTTTGTTAGTTTAAAGGAGAGGTCTCTCATGTTTCTTTGATAATGGAAATGTATTTTAACGATTTACAAAGAAAGAAAGAAGATAAGTAATCATAGTGTTCTTGAAATAGCGGCATGTTCCAGGGTTCAAGAAAGAACAAGAACTTCATGATAATCCAGTCAGTCTACAGACAATGCGATGGGCTTCAGCGCCTGGAAGGTTGACTCAGATCCACAGCAGAATTTGGAGGACCACTGATCTAGTACTCTTAAACTGATTGATTTGAGTGTTCAATTTGTCTCTCTTTTCTATAAGTGATTTTTCTTCTTTCCCTTCTGTTATCAGCTCAATTCTTTATCTCTAGCTTGATTCTGTTGAACAGATGCTGATAGGCTTAGTATATTAACATTCTCCCTATCAGAGCAGATCTTTTATCTGTGGGTACATGATAAACCAAAGGCCAGCTTTTGTAAGGACCTTCTTTGAGTCAGGTGATCCGTGGACCATCAGGTGTGGTGAAAGAGGTGGCAGCCAGTAGCCTGCTTACTTACACGGGAAGGAAATGTGAAAATGAGGTTGAAGGTTTAACTGGTATTCTGAGGCTTGGCTAATCTACTTTTCGCAAGGGATTCAAGGAAAACATTATATGCTGGATGTTGAAAATAATTCAGCTCCATAGGTCAGGAGATTTCAAATAATTTGAAATTATGATGGCCATGATATACTTCATAGTGAAGTATAAAGAAAGAAGCTTGTTACTCTCATATTTGTTGAGCATTTACTATGTACCAAGCACTTTGCTAAATATTTTTATACATCATTACATTTAATTCCCACTATACAGCTTTCAAATGCATTGATAGGTTTAATACAACTATTGACACTATTGGTTGATTAAATTTAACCTATTATAAGCAATGGAATTGTATCTATATGTTTAAATAAGATTGATAAAACATGCACCAGTTGAATGAGGAGTCAGAAGTTTGGTCCATTAGAGTATGATAAAAATAAGTTTGCTAAAGCATTAATCTTTGTCTTATATTTTGTTACAATCATTGATTTTTGTCAAAATATCAATTTAACACAAAACTAGATAATTAATTATTCGATTATGAGTTACAGTAGATTTATACTAGAAAACAACCATCCCTGAGGGGTTGTATGTTTCTTATATATAAGTTATATAAATATATGCGTGTGTATATATATATATATTTAAATATTATTGTGCTGCATATCTTCAGGCAACTTATTTTACCTTTTTGAAGGTCAGTTTCTTCAGCTATAAAAGAATTAGCAGTTTCTGCTTTATCTAACTCACAGGTTTTGGTGAAAAGAGATGAAAAATTGAAATTAGGAAGTTATAAATTATAATATATATTATTAATGAGCCACATTAGTTGATAGGAGGACAGATGTTTTGTTATTCTTATTAGTATTTACCTTCTACTATGTTATGTTTTGATAAATTATAAGTATTAAGGAAAAGGAATTAAAGTGAAAGAAATGAAATACAGAGCTTTAAAATATCTATATAAGACAGAAACTATAATTTACATATATAAATTAGGGCAAGTGATGGAAACACCTAGGTTATATTATCTGACATGATTTTGTAATATAAAACTTGGAAATTTACCTTAAAGTGAAATCATTATTTAACCTCTAAATTAATGCCTTCAGATCTTTTAAAATGGGGGCGCCTGGGTAGCTCAGTGGGTTAAAGCCTCTGCCTTCAGCTCAGGTCATGATCCCAGTGCCCTGGGATCGAGCCCCGCATTGGGCTCTCTGCTCAGCGGGGAGCCTGCTTCCTCCTCTCTCTCTGCCTTCCTCTCTGCCTACTTGTGATCTCTGTCTGTCAAATAAATAAATAAAATCTTTAAAAAAAAATCTTTTAAATGTTTTTAAAAGTACTCTATAGTATACTGATCAAATGATCTGTTCTGTGTTTTTATTTTTCATTTTTTTTTAAGATAACACAAACTTTCTACTCCTTTAAAAATAACTGTAAAGGGTTTGCCCAAAAGATGAACAATATATATTTGAAAAAAATGAGAATTGACCCAATTGTGAACCATAAAGAGGACAGCTTGAAAAATAGTTCAAAGGGACTGTATTTGGATTAGTGGAGATCTGTGATAATCCATTTTAGTTCCATATTAGTACAAGGGAATGCTAGTATTGGTCACCAGCTCTATTCTAGAACCTGATCCATTTTACACATGTCTATATTCCAGAAAAGTTTCCGTTTATATATCAGTATAACACAGCCTGATTTGTGAACACTGGAATAGAACCATGGAATTTGTTTATTTACTTACTAACTTACTTATTTACTTGTTTATTTATTTATATTTTTAAAGAACATTTTATTTATCTATTTGCCAGAGAGAGAGAAAGCGCACAAGCAGGGGGAGCACCAGGGGACAGGAAGAAGCAGGCTCCCTGCTGAGCAGGAACCTGGGATCCTGACCTGAGCCCAAGGCAGATGCTTAACTGAGTGAGACACCCAGGCATCTCTAGAACCACCAGAAATTATATGAGCTACATATATAAACTCAAAAGTTAAATACCTTTTAGTCCAGTCATATTTTGTATTATGATTTTACTTTATTTGATTTTCTAGTAAAGCTTAACATTCTAGGTTCTGGGTTTAAATCATGCCTAAATTCACCACCTAGCAGCTTAGCCAAGCTTCTTATTCATCCTGTTTCTATTTTCTTAGTTGTAAAATGGGTTAATATAATGTCTCTCAGAGACTGGTCCACAGGATTAAAGTGTGTACTCTATCATCTATATTAAATTCTTAGCATGAAGCCTGGCACCTAATAAGGCTCAACAATAGTTAATCATCCTCATTGTTGCAAAGCACAGGTTTTGCTTTATTTTCTTTTAAAGTGCATGGATACTTTAAGGGCCTTCATGTCACTCCATGGGTTTCAGTACTTAGACAAGGGTCTGTTTGAGCAACCATTGATCACCAAAACAGACCTGATATGAAACATCCCCAAACACACTATAATATATGAATAAATCTTATAAAAGAGGGTACTAACACACCTTTCTCTTTCCTTTTCTTTTCCCCTCACCTGAAATAAAGTTTTAAGACAAGATTGTTCCTTTCCCTTAATTGTCCTCCTGACATTTAGAACTACATAATGCAGAAATCAGCTTACATTTGTTAAAAGGCTGGGGAGGGATAGTCAAGTATCCACCAAACTGAGAAGGCTCTTTGAGACCAGAAAACAAAGCAGGCCACTCCTACAGTCATAAGAACTTACTGCAGTCCTAAGAACACAATTCCTTTGTATTATTAAACATACTCAACTTCTTTATAGGTCAGTTTTAGTCTTGCTCCCCCTGCCCATGCCCCCTCTTACTATTAGAAATTGTTTTTGCTTTTTTCTCAGTGAACAGCCCTGAGATAATAGGTATTTTTAAACTGTCCTTGGAAAGCTTTAGCGTCTATTATTATTTTGCTTTGCTGTAAAATCTACCTTAATTACAATTAAATGAAATACGCAATCTTAACAGTAATAGAGTCCTTTGCCCAAACATTTGAGAATTTCACAAGCTCTTTATTCTTACCGTTGTTGGTAGTTTCTTTCTTTTTTCCTCCCATTGGAGGTTTAGCTGTTATCTCTTATTCAGACTTTGTTATTAACAAGGGTGGGGAAATGAATAAAATAAAAGGGCTATTTTGATAGGAGTATTAAGTCAGAGATAATAGAGAACTCTGAACAAATATTTGTGTGATTGTTTTCAACATTTGGGAAATAATTATAATACTGACAATGACTATTATTTTTCTGCTATACGTTGCTATGAAAGATGGTTCAATTTTTTAAAAAGCAAAATATATTTGCCACAGTTTTTTATTTTAGTGAACTCATCCGAGGAATTAGCTAAAAAATGAGTAATCATATAATGTGAATACAATGATTTTGTTTCTTGACGAAGAGATGTTTAAAAGCCTGAGAAAATAGGTAGATTATTACTGTTTTAAATTATTTAATCTGAGCTATGAAGGTCAAGGTATTATAAATTCACAAAAAGCTATGCATACATCTATATACAAAGGAAATATTTTCCCTATTCTTCTCCGAGTTATATTGAGAAGATGAGATATGTAGTTTTGCAAAGCTTGTAATGGAGAACTGGGCTATTTATGTCGCTCAATCAGATATGCCTTGTTATCTGTGTTTTATGCATGGTGAACACATTTTTTTTAACCAAAACATCTTTTTTTTTTTAAGATTTTATTTATTTATTTGACAGACAGAGATCACAAGTAGGCAGAAAGGCAGGCAATGGCGGGGGGGAGCAGGATCCCCACTGAGCAGAGGCTCAGATCCCAGGACCCCAAGATCATGACCTGAGCTGAAGGCAGAGGCTAACCCATTGAGCCACCTAGGCACCCCTAACTACAACATCTTTTAAAACCAACATCTTTTCAAACTTTTCCCCCATAGGATGATTCATGAAATGGTCTGTAGGACCCTTATAGATGTTGTTTGGGAAGGGAGTTCCATATGCAGATGTTTGGAAACACTGGCTTAAGCAAAATTACACTCACTCATTAGAGTTTTGTATATAATAACAGGCGTGGTGAATTCCTAAGACCATGTAACATTTCCAGAACTCACTTAGCCATATAATGGTTTTTCCTTAAAATACCTTTAGGTCTTATTTTCTATTAAACAGTCTTTTCAGAAATCAAGTTAAAGACGTCTGACATTGTAACTCTTATGTTCAGTCATTGGTGTACAGTTAAAGATAAATTATTAACAATTATTTTGTATTGAATATTTATCAAATATATGAAAAAGCAACCATAGTCAAGCATTTGTATCCTGTGAGGGACTCGATATGAATGATTGTTACAGTCAATATACGAATTCTGATTGGGAAGATAAATAAGAACATTGCAAGATACAACTAGAAAAATGGCAGAAGAGAGAAGAGAGGAGAAAATGTGTTTACCATTCTTAAGGGATTTTTGACCTATTATAGGCATCCAAGAATTTGAGGAGACATAGATGTTATAATGTGATGCAAACATTGAATGGGGAGATAAATAGAATGTGTCCTAAGGCTCTTTCAGTCCCTTGCAATCTAATGATTTATATGCATAAAAGTGTCAGAGAATAATACATGACTATAGGCAATCAAGTACTAAGACTAGTAACAAAATATAGTAGAATACTATAATAGAATACAATTTGGAGAAACACAAACTCCAAATTGATGATATAAATCCAAGAGAGAGATTAACTTTCCCGAGCCTCAGCATCCCAGTCTGTAAAATGGTCCTAAGAATTGCTATCCCTCTGTGGAAAGTAAAGGAGGTACATGACTTATTGGACCAGCACAGTATGTAAATGCAGGCAGGCTGGGTCTGAAGGCATGAGATGGGGGTCCCAAAGGACCAGCCAAGATGGTCCTTGGCTTTGTGATAGATAGAAATCAAACCAAGCCCAAGAAAGTGAAAACAAAAGTTTATTGAAGAGCATGAGTGACAGAATAGCAGATTGAGTGGGAAACTTGGAAAGAAAAGGAGAATGAATCTCATCATTCCATAGGGTTAGTAGTTGATATTGGACAGGGGTCTAGGATATGTGTTCCTTCAGGAATCCAGGGTAGGGTACAAAGGCAAGTGTCAGGTGAACAATGGGTGTTACTGCATAAATCACTGAAGGCAAGGGTTGTTGATGCTGGCATCAGGGGAGGTTTGTTCAAAGCTAATGTCCTGGAACATATTTGGGATCTGGCTCTTTTTAGATGCTATCAGGTGTTTGGAGCTTAGGACAAACTCAGAGAATGATTAACTTTCATGCTTCCCCTTTGAAGTGGCTTCTTCTTTGGCTTATTCAGAGGCAAAATATAGAACCTGAGTAAATGAGGTCTGGCATAAAAACAGCAGAGACAGAGCCTTTTTAAAATGAAGTCCCTTTAGGGGCACCTGGGTGGCTCAGTGGGTTAAAGCCTCTGCCTTTGGCTCAGGTCATGATCCCAGGGTCCTGGGATCGAGACCCGCATCGGGCTCTCTGCTCAGCAGGGAGCCTGCTTCCACCTCTCTTTCTCTGCCTGCCTCTCTGCCTACTTGTGATCTCTGTCTGTCAAATAAATACATAAAATCTTAAAAAAAAAAAAAATGAAGTCCCTTTAGCTTCCATATCTCAATGTGACACATAGTAAGTATTTTATGACTCTCAGATCTTCCTGGACACATACTACAAGGATAATAGAAATTCTATGCTTAATTATCCTGAAAGATTATAGATGTTAAATTTAAAAGAATTCATGGGATAGAATAGCCTATAAAGAATGTTACTTCTGGGGAACCTGGGTGGCTCAGTGGGTTAAGCCTCTGCCTTCAGCTCAGGTCATGATCCCAGGGTCCTGGGATCAAGCCCCGCATCGGGCTCTCTGTTCCGCGGGGAGCCTGCTTCCCCCCTTTTCTTTGCCTGCCTCTCTCCCTACTTGTGATCTCTGTCTGTTAAATAAATAAATTAAATCTTTAAAAAAAAAAAAAAGAATATTACTTCTTGTGTTTGTCATGATGAACAGCAGGTGATGCATGGAATTGTTGAATCACTCTATTATACACCTGAAACTAATAGAACACTGTTTAAAAAAACAGTGTTTCTCCATGTGTAAAAAAAATACAGTAATAAAAATATATTTATTTTTGTTTGTATATGCCTAAAGCAATTCTGGAAGAATCAATAGCAATAACAACAAGGACAGTTACTTTTGAAGGTGGTAGCGATTGGGAAGGAAACTGAACAAATGAGACATAAATGGTAAAGAGACTTTTCTCTGTATATTTTAATGCTTTTTTTAAAAAGAAAATGTTACCTCTTTAAAAATAGACTAGGTACAATGAATAACATTTTTAACGTCTAAGAACAGAGTGTCTAGCAGGAACTAGAGTTTACTTCTTTCCATGGTACACTGAGAGAACCACTTTTTGGACAATTTAAGAGATTAAAAAATTTATTATTATTATTTTTTTAGTTCCCTCTCTCTGCTCCTCGGAGATCTCTTCAGGATATTAAAATAAAAATTTATGCTCACTTTTTTTTTTTCCTCTAAAGAGACTGAACAACCAATAAATAAGGTCAGTCTTTTTATCTTAACTCCAAGATATGCCCTATCGAAATGACTTAGAGTAGGAAGAAAATCTGATCTTTCATTACAGTTTTATTAGATTAATAGTCTATAGCTGGAGAATGATTCCAAGGACTTCTCACCTTAGTAATACTATTACAAGATCACAGAAACTTCCAGTGAAACTTTGTTTCATGCCATACATGAGATGGTTTACATTTGCATCTAGAGAACATGTCTTTTTATTTCCCTTGAACTTTTCTCTTTTGTGTTGGCCTCACCATTTACAGAGTATCTTGTCCAGAAAAATTACCACTGGCCGGGGAAAGGATATAGTCAAGTCGATACTGATTTCATATAAATTAAGTGAAAGAGTTGTGCTCCATCACTTTGACAACTAAATTACATGAAACTCAGCTGCAGACCAGGTGCTGGTTACTCTTCCAAATGGAGCTGATGGTGAAACAATCTCATTTGACACTATTAACAGTTTAGATGGCTTCAGATTTGGACATCCCTTTGGAGCCACTTTTAACTTCATTGACCAAAAAATTTAAGCATAAAATTTTATATAACCGACTTGCACACTGGCCCTTATAGGAGGACAAGTATATATTTAGAATAAACAAGGGAAATAAAATTTGAAAACAGTTTTTATGACTGTCCCTCCTTACTCTTTAATCATAAAAGCACGGCTGGTATGTGCATAATTTGTATGTTAAGGAAGGCTGCAGGGTGAGTAGAAAGAGTGTAGTATACTGACTTTAATGGATGTTGGTTGTACTTTGTGTGTGCTGTTAGGATTACTTGGAATTAGTATACCGAAGATGCTATATTAGTTTTTTATTGTTGCTGTAAAAATCACTACAAATGGCTTAAAACGGCACAAATGTATTATCTCACACTTCTGTGGGTCAGAAGTCTAAATACATTGTGTTTAAACTGAGACTTTTCCTTAGGCCAAAATGAAGGTATTGGTAGGGCTGTTTTCCTTTTTTGGAGACTCTGAGGATAAACCTGCCTCCAAGCCCATTCAGGCTTTTGACTGAATTCAGTTCTGTGGAGTTGCAGGATTGAGGTCCTGTTTCCTTGCTGGCAGTCAGCAAGGGGCTGGATTTTGCCTAAAGTTTACCCTCCTTCCTTTTTCATGCTTCCCACACGTGGGTTGCTCTGCCCCCTAGAAATCTTGAGTCCCTTTTGGGCTTTAATTCTCTGATTATGCCTTCTATCACATCTCCTTCCTTCTGGACAAAAACTCTCTGATTTTAAGGGCTCATACAATTAGATTGATCCAATTCACATAATCCAGGATAATATCCCCATTTTAAGGTCTGTAACCTTATTACACAATCCCTTTGGCCATGTAAATGCTATTTTCAAAGGATCCAGGGATTAGGGTATAGAAAACTTTTGTGGTGGTGAGAACTCTGCCAACCTCAGACAATTTCAAAGGAAACAAGTAGTGAGTATTACTGGAATTTTTAAGTTTTAGAATGGAGAGAGTGCTATTCTTACAACTTGCTCTTTATCTTTTCATACTCTAGGTTTTAAGATAAGAAAGTTTATTGCGGACAAGATCCTGTTTGCATTTTATGCTGTCAGCCTGGCACGTACATAGGCTCTACCATTACTGTCTGCAAAAGACAAGTAGCTCCAGCCCCCAAGGAGGTTTACAGAAAAAACTTGGGAAGATAAGAAACAATCCCAATTGTCATTGAAGTGATAGAGGTGATTAATGCTTTAAAGACAAATAAAGAGAGAACTTTTGGGGGGCTGCCTGGGTGGCTCAGTGGGTTAAGCCTCTGCCTTCAGCTCTGGTCATGATCTCAGGGTCCTGGGATCGAGTCCCACATTGGGCTCTCTGCTAGGCAGGGAGCCTGCTTCCTCCTCTCTCTCTCTCTACTTGTGATCTCTTTCTCTGTCAAATAAATAAAATCTTTAAAAAAAAAAAAAAAGAACTTTTGGTGTTGGAACTGTGGAGAAGATTTCATAGAAATGGTAGTACTTCAGATGGCTTTAAAGCATGCTTAGGATTTGAAGAGATGAAAAAAGAAAAAAAGAAAAAGAAATAGTCTTCCCATAAGTAATGAATAACAAAACCAGCAATCAAGAGAGAGAAAACCCTATTTGGGAGCAGTTCTACCTAGAGTGAAATGTTCTACTGGATATTGTCTTGGGAATGAAGGCAACTAGTTGGTGATATTCTGTTCTGGTACTTTTCAGACTTTTGCTCTTAGGACCTAGGGGCACTCTTAAAATTTATTGAGGATCCCTAAGAACTTCTGTTTATGTAGACTATATCTATCAATATTTACTCAATGATAATTGAGAATGAAAACAGAGAAAATATTTAAATATTTTTTATTTTATTTAGAAATAATTACCCCATTGCATATTACAATAAATAATTTGCTTTTATGAAAAATGACTGTTTTCTAAAAGTAGTTTAGTGACAAGAGTGGCATTGCTTTCCATTATTGAAAAATCTATCTACTTTTGCAATCAGCCTGTTGTAAAATTGCATGTTATGTAGCCTCTAGACAGCTCCCGTGCATATTTGCGAGAAAATTAAAGTGGTTTTGATCCTTGGGCCCCATGAAGGGGTTTCAGGGACTACAAAGTTTCCTTAGATAATACTTTGAGATTTGCTTTCCTATACTGTCAACAAATAGCTACTGAGCATTGACAAAATGCCAAGTCCTATTTTCAAAGGTAGAAAATAAAGGATGAACAAGACAGAAAAGGACTGTTCCCTCACAATGCTTACTTTCTCATGAGGGAAGATGATTTTAGGTAATGGTATGTACAATAAAGAAAATAAAGCAGGTGTTAGGATGGACTGTGGTAGAAATGGTTCTGAGCTGTAGGATATTTACATACAGGGTCTTCAGGCGAGTCAACTCAAGGCAGGGACTTTAATCAAGAGCTACAGAAAGTGAAGCCATGAGAAGAGCTAGGAAAAGCATTATATTCTGAGAGAACAGCTAGGACAAAGGTTCAAGGTAAACTGAAGAGTTAAAAGAACAAAAAGACTAAACGAGAGGCAGAGAAAATGAGTAAGAAGAAGAATCAGAGACATGGGCAGGACCCATTTGATTTGAGGACTTGTAGACCATGGTTGGGATTTTTGGATGGTATTCTCAATATTTGAGGATTTTAAGAAAAGAATGACATGATCTAATTCACATTTTCAAAACATCACTCTAGCTGTTATGTGAAGAATGGTCTATAAAAGAGCAAGAAAGGCAGAAGGAAGACCAGTCAGGACACTTGCATTAGGCCAGATAAGAGATGAGGGTAAGTTCTTCCTGGGAACAGCAGAGGAAATGATGGCCCTCATCAGATTCAGAATGGAGGTAAATCTGACAGAGCTGATACATTAATTTTCCCCTTAGTCTGATTAAAATCCATTTATTTACTTGACCATTTCTTTAACTTGTCGAATTCACTTTGAAATATGTTCCAATCTTTCAAAGTCTTAGCACTTTTTACCCCTTATTGTCACCCACAACTTTAATGAGCATCCTCTCTCTTAGACATCATTACAGCATATTAATCATATTATATCATAACTTACCTCACTGACCTATAATAGTGAGTCTTTTCTAGAGCAACACTTTCTGTGTATTCAGAATGAAGATTAATAAAAGTTTCTGTTAGAGGCTAAAAATATGACACCCAGACTTTTCTGTTCAAAATATTCCATTCACAGTATATTTACCACTGCTCTTTCTACCTTTCCATCTTGCTCACAGCAAACATATCTTTGTCTCCTGGTTGTTGAAAGCTTGCAGGGTATTAGCACTGTCATATCACTGATAAATTAGAAGTTTGTCTATGAGCCAGGTTTCTTTAGTAGGGTGCTTGGAATTAACAACAAATTCTCAATAAGACAAAAACAAAGATCTGGAAACAACTGAAGTAAAGAGACAGTTTTCTATTTAAAGAATTTATACATTAGGCTTCCCTTGTGACTAGACTGAGTAAACATCTGCTCACATGGTATGATTTCATGAGCCAGAAAGATGCCCTTAGTCTTCAAATAGCTCCTCTGTGACTGTTGTTAACATACAAGAATTCATAATTATAATTTCTTCAACTTTAAGGAAATAAAGATTTTGCTCTCTATTAAAATCAAAATAGTCCCAGGGAGACTCACCAATCCTCCCCAAAATCCATGCTTTGATTTTAATAGGTGTGTTGGTTTCTTTATCGAGAACTACTTTGAAAGGTATAGGATAAAATAAGTGATGGTTCCTGGAAACCAAGAGGAAAATGAACAGGCATGGGAAGAAGAGGCAAAGAGTTTTCTCTGTCTGCTTTACCCCTCTGCCTTAACTCCCTTGTCCTGCATTTACCTCATCATCACCTTCTCTGTCTAAATATGATTTAACTGAGCATGGAGGCATAATTAAAGAGTTTTATAGACTTAGATTTCCATTTTTAATTCTCCATAAGTATATTGCTTGGTTCTGAGTCTGTTTTTCCCCTATCTGTAAGAAAAGAAATTTATAATACTGTTGGTTGCCTGAGTAAGTAATGAGTTGAGTGTATTTCTGATCTCATTATTTTCTCATATGTAGAGAGCATTTTATGGTCTTCATAGCTGTGCCTTATATACTGTCCTTTAAAATCTCCAGAGTCATTCTGGTCAGGTTTATCTCCTCCCTCCCTTTTTGAATATTAGTAAAACTGAGGCTCAAGAAATCAATGTGCCAAAGTCATATAGCATTTGTCTTCATTTCTTCCCACTACATCTTTTTGGCTTTCATTACTATGTCCTAGGTACAACATTTTTATATTTCATAACTGCTAATATATTGTATTACTTCAAATTCTATTTCCTTTTTTACAACAGTTTGCCTTCATTACACTTTAACATAATTATGTCACTAAATTATTACTTGAAGGAAGGAGATAAATGGCTTTTGCCCCCCAAAGAAAGATAGAGAAGACTTGGTCTAATCATCTTGTCAACTTTGGGTAACCAGACTAATATTTTCAAGGAGTAAGAGGCGTATCTCTGACCTCAGCTGAATGGCCCTGACTGAGGATTAGCTGTAGCATATAAGACCCAGCATCTATGAAGTAGGACTGCCTGGGGGATTAGCTGTAGCATATAAGACCCAGCATCTATGAAGTAGGACTGCCTGGGGCATGTCACTACACTATACCAGTGGTCAGGGTGTAGAATGCTTTATCTACGAAATTATTCAGCAAAGTTTGATACTGGGTAAAATCTTTTAGTCTATGTAACTATGACTTGACAGTCTGATCCTCACATTTGTTAGTGGACAACACAATCATATATTCTGAAGGAATCTCAAGTAGAAACATCAGAGATAAGAAGCCTTTTTGTTTTCCTTTGCCTTTTACCCACTTGAAATGTTACTGACACAATATGTTGGTAAATAGTCTCCCTATGGAATTGGTGAATTCAAAGCCACCCTTTTAAACAGTGAAAATGCCTGATTTAATTTCAATAGTTATAAATCAAAATTAAGCCCAGGAAACCGGACCCATAAATAGCTGAAGGAAGGAGATAAATCAGTTGGCCTTTGCCAACTGAGAATTTGAGAATTTGAGAATCCAGCTGCTATTATTCTAAAGGCACTCTGAGATCAATTTGCATGGAGGTGATGTAGCTATGAGATAAAGGAATTGTCTTTCTGCCCAGTTAGAATCAGTCACCAGGATTTAAAATACCCAATAGAGAGAGAAACCAGCAATTATTTTTTTTTTAAAGCCAAGGAAAGATTGTATTGCTAAAATGAGGAATAAAGTCTATTTTTGTAATGATCGTTTTTGTTCCATAGAACATTTTTCTGGATTAAATATGAAGATTGGAGATAAAAGGAATATCTGATTTCACCTCAAAGTCATTAAGACAAAGAATATAAATCCCACCTCTCCTAATCAAATTAATTTGTCTGTTGATAGAATTTTTCTCTCTACTTTGGATTTAACCAAATAAAATGATGCTTTTCAGATTGTGACTTTATAAAGAACAACAGACAAATCATTCATCTTGTGTGTTCATTTTTAAGTAGACAATCTTCAGGCTTAGAAATAATTACTGAAACAGATAAGAAAGGTTGTGGAATGAAACAACAATTGATTTCAAGGATTTTTTGCTAATCATCTCAAGTGTTTATTTGTAATATATAGCTTAGGATTTGACCCAGGCTGTGGTTTAGTTTTAGTGGTTATGCATTCATCCATAAAATGAGAGGGAAAAATAGGTCCAAAGAAGTAAAATAACACATCCAAGGTGACATAAATATGTAAATGAAAGAGAAAGTGTTAGAATCCCTCTTTTTCCCCCTCAAATTTTTGTGATCTTTCCTCTTTGATCTAACATATCAAATTACAATATTTTATTATATTTGAATAACAGTTCATATATTTGTAGCTGGTATCCATTGTTTAAAAAATACCATTAGTCTTTACCTATTAAATCATACACTCTTCAGTCCCCCCAAACTCTGAATACAATGTTGTAAAACATACTTTTCACATATCTGTGATGACATATCTGTGATATAGCTGTGATGTTGAAAATACACGAACTTTCTTAAGCTGAGTTTTTTACAAAGACAGAAATTGGATCCTAGTTACCATCTCTGTGTTTTTCTTTCATAATTTCCTGAGTCATTTGAGTGGTAGTAAAAATGCTATCTTGGCACAGAAGTAACAGAGCTCATTTATATGAAGTATTTATTTCAGCAGTGCAGTTATGACATCTTTTATTTGCGGTCACGCATTGTGTTCTGGGCCAGTTCATTTGGTCTTTGCACGTAAGTGTAGGCAGAAACAAATGCAAATATCCCTGGATCCAGTGGGCTCTAAGAATATGGCTGTATTCTGAAGGACAGCTAGGAGAAGCCAGGAGGTGGCTTAGGAAAAACTGTTTAGCACCTGTCACTGCCCAGTGGAACTGTTGCTTTGCCATACCTGCCTCCAGTCCTGGGACCTGAGGATCCCTCCTACACTCTTTCTGTTAAGCATTTGAGTATTTGGTAAGAAGCCTCTTTCCCCTATTTCCTCCATCAAAATCTGGTCAAAGGGCTGATATCCTTCCTTTATATATTTTTGTATTTTGCCCTTTGAATTTTTGCCTTTTAAATACGCATTCTGGTGTGATATGAGAAACTTTGCACCGTCAGAAACTATTCAAGTGTCAGCATTCAGCAGAGTCAGCAAGGCCAGTTTAGGGGAATGGAACCTGGCAAACAGTAAAGTTTCCTGACTTTGCATGGAATACATGTTTTTCTGTTCAACCCATGAATAATGGTGGCCTTGCCAGTAATAATTTGACACTTCCCATTTATAAAAATTCACTAATCGTTTTGAGTCTTGCCCAGATGGAATGTTTTAAATTAAATATAAAACTCCTAAATTGTCACAGATAAGGATACAGAGCCTATATTCATAAAATGAACATTTTGACTGGCAGATGAAGAAACAGTGATTGATAATGGGCCTTTTGTGTTTTGCTAACATGAAAAAGCTGACAAGGACAGATTAGATGGAGTGTGAGTAATTATTTAAATGCAGCACTGACAGAGTGCCTCTTGCTCTCCAAAAGGAAAAATATATATATAAAGAGAGAAAGAAAGAAAAAATAACCCCTCTCCTCAGTTTTTAATCTCAGGTCTTCATTACTGGCAAATCTAATGAGATTGATTGCAAAAATAGCTTTTTGTTGATGGGTCATAAAATAAACGGAGACAAAATAGTAGATAAGTGATTTTAGATTCTCCGTCTTATAGCATATCTGAGTGTAGCGCTTCACACTCTGATTCTGATTAGAATTTTAAACATGTCTGGGAATTAAAAAGAAATAGAAGTTATGATAAAAGGATCTCCACAGAGTAGCTTCTTAGGCAGACTGGAATTCTTTGACCTTGAAAAGATTAATCCAGAACAAGCTAAAAACAGCGCATAGTATTACTGCTAACATACAATGCATAGCATGTAATTGTGTATCACAAAGTAACAGTAAAAAGAACCAGAAAATAAAAAAGGAATTGTGTTTAAAATGGAGTGATATAATGATGCAATCTTTGATAATATTCCAAGGCATTTGTGTTCCATTTATGAAAGGGAGCCTGTTTTCCTATGAAGCATCATTTAGGTAATGTGTTCCAAAATAATTCTTCCCCATATATTAATACATATATATACATAGCTAATTAAGCTTACTCGGAAAACAAAAGAGGAAGGGGAATCAGTAAGGATTAGAAAGAGTCCTCTTTTTTATGGTCTCAAGTCAATTCATTTGACATTTTTTTCTTTGTTTTCGTTTCATATCCAAAGCCAGCCTGAATCAGTACAGGATATAAATTAAAGGCTTCTCGGGTAACTTCCATCTAGATGACTTCAAATTTATACAGAAGTAAACTAAGTATGTTTTACAAAACTAACTGGTCATGTGTATTGTTTTCACATAAAATAAGATGGCTCTATTTGTTCTAATAATATAAAATGAACATTTAAAGACATTTTAAAATTTCTTCAACTTCGATGTCAAAAAAAAATCATTGATTTGAATTGGTATCACGTCTTATGAGATAACAAGGTCATTTTGAACCTGTTAGCACTGAATTCAATCTATAAGGACTATTTTAAGAACATTCATTTTTGTTTATATGTAATACAGTCAAGTACTATATATTTGACCAAGCCTATTTCTATTTTCCCAATTTTTTTCTTTCTCCATGTCATCCATTTTTCTGTTTACTGTTAAGCTAAGAAATTTCACTTCTAAAGATCACTTAGTATATATGAAACCAACTATGCATGCCTCTCTTAGTATCTTTAAAGCCTCTATATATTTGCCTACAAAGAGAGTATGGCCATTACAGATTCCTGTCATGCCTCCATGTAGAATGTAATCATTGACTTTTGAAGTATTAAAAGGAAATGCCTTTAGAAAAATGTCACTCCTGGGCAGTGAGGTGACGGGAACAGCATCCTGAATTTAACATCCAACTTAATACATCATTTAATTTGTTGTACCTGATGAGGGACAGATACTTCACATGGATAATACGGTGGTTAAGCAATTCTCCTGGCTAGCGGAAAAGAATAGGGAGGAGAATGGTTAATTGAATGTGTGTGTGTGTGTTTGTGTGTGTGTGTGTGTGTGTGCGCATGTATGAGTAAGAAAGAATCAGGAAAAGTACTTAACATATTTTATCTCCTTCAGTTTGTACCACTTAGATCACAGAAACTATATTTTTTAGGCTCAGAGTTTGATGAGATCTGTGTTCCAAGATGACACTTAGGATAAAAGTACTTCAGTACAGAAATGTACTGAAGTCCCACACAAACATATGTCCTCAAGGCCACTTACTGAGACTTTTATAATGTGATAGGAAATATATATTTAGTCTTTTTCCCTATTTGTGACCCAGAGTTCCTAAAACCTTTGAAATGTCCTGAGTGATAGATGTATGAGGAGTGTCTTTTGTTGTTGTTGTTGTTGTTGTTGTTGTTAATGAGCTCCTTTTAACCATGTGTGAGCTAATGAGTTGACTCCAGGAAGATGGGGGCTGGTTATCTGAGGAACCAACCATGTGATTAGAGGTTGGAACTTTTAGCACCACCCCTTGACTCTCAGGGGAAGAGACTGAGTTCAGTCACCAATAGACCTACAATCTATCCATGAACACCGTAACCACAAGGGGTTTGGAGAACATCTGGTTTAGCAAACACATCCCAGTGTGGGGAGGGTGACACAAGGAAGCTCCATGCCCCTTCACACATACCTTGCCCTTTAGGTCTCTTCCATTTGGCTCTTCCTAAATTATAGTCTTTTCTTTTTAATTTTGTTAAAGATTTTATATTTGTCAGAGAGAGAAAGAGCACGTACAAGCAGGGAGAGCAGCAAGCAGAAGGAGAAGCAGACTCCCGACTGAGCAGGGAGCCTGATGCGGGACTCGATCCCAGGAGTCTGGGATCATGATCTGAGCCAAAGGCAGTCATTTAACTGACTGAGCCACCCAGGCATCCCCTAAATTATATTTTTTAATGGTAAATCGGTAATAGTAAGAAAAGTGCTTCCCTGAGTTCTGTGAGCTGTTCTAACAAATTCTTGAACTTGAAGAGGGTGTCACAGGACAGAGCAGAAAAAGTGACAGAAGTCCAGGTGATGACATGGGATTGCAGTTGACATGTGAAGTGGGGAAGAGTGTTGTGGGACTGAGCACTTAAACTGTTGGGTCAGCTTTAACTCCTGGTAATTCCCGTCAGTATTGAATTGTAGGATATCCAGTTGGTGTCCAGAGATTTGGGGAATTGGTTGATGGGGGGAAAAAAACCCCCACTCACTTAGTATTAGAAGTGTTGAGAGTAAAGGAAACAGTTTTTTCTTGGGGGGTAGGGGGTACATTGTATTTCACTCCTGTGACACTCACTGTCACACCTATGAATGTACTTGTGTGTGACATCTCTGAGTAAGGATCGAGAGAAACCCAGAGACTTGCCAGTGCTTTGCAAGGCTTTGAAGGCTTCATGGTATGATGCACTAGAGAATTCATCCATTTTGTTGCCTCTAGATGGTTTTTATTCTATACGTAAAGAGCACTGTTAGAATTTCATAGGTCTGTGTGCTGAATCATTCATAGAATGGGCCACTGAATGCATATTTATGAATGCCTGGAGTATTCTCTTTTATAACACCATGTTTTCATTGTGTTTTGCATTTCAGTTTATGTACAATTATCAAGTAGACTAGCAGCAAATTGAATTGGCTGGAAAGTTGAGTTTGACTTAAAATTTGATGTGAAAATGAAATGTCAAATCACAGCATTCTGTTTGTCATCATTATTCAAAACTACAGGTTGGTGAAAAACCCCAAATGGGTTTATAAAGTTATTAGTCTTTGTTTCTTCATTTCAAGATAACTCTTTGTAGACATAGTGATGGATGCCAGTCTTAAATGCAATTCCATTCCCATATTGGACTCTATTCTAGGTTCTTTTGGAGTATACAGAGATAGAAATAACTTCCTCTTTTGTTACCTAAGAGCTTATCATTTCCTATGGAAGAGATCATATGGTAAAAATTAAAAACACAGTGTGAAACCAAGCAACCATGCTAAACATAGAGACAAGACATAAACCAAAGACTTCTGGCTAGGGAATCTGGACAGCTTCATAGAGGATGTGATTTTGAACTGGGCTTTGAATACAGAGAATTTTTTAAAAATGGAACCCATTTGTCTATATAGCCATGGCATTTAGAGCAGAATTGTTTTGGTGTATACAAGTGATTACCCAAACTGATGTGTAGTTGTACTGATTGAAATCTGGGAGGCTGATGGAACAGTTAAGCTGATTTTGTTTGTAAGTCTTATTTTTTTAAGCATTTAACATTTCTGGAAGAAGAGGTAAAATGAGGGCTACAGAGATTGTACACTTTTATCGGTGTGTCTACAGTGATATTTTGTTTCAGTTTGCTTTTTAATGTAATAAGTCTGTATATATTAAATTTAGTTGAATGTTGATTTAAAAGGTTTTGATGTGGATTTCAGTACACTGTCTTAAAATGGAATAAACTGATTACCTCAAATCATATTCTCATAACTTAGATCCAATTGCAGAAAACCCAACTATTAATAGTCTAGAGGTATTTCTATTTCTTTTTAAGTCTCCAGATTGGAAAAGAATCCACCTCAATGTGTTTTTAAGAAGTAAGCATAACTTCATGTAGCAAAAAGGACCTGAAATTCAACATGTCACTATAGAGGAACATTCTGTGATTATCAGTGGCAGGCTCATGGTGTTTGTTTCCCCGTGAACTTTGAGCTTTGGGACTAATTTTATAATCAGTATTCTTCTGCTGGATTTCATACTAATTTTACTTCTTGAGAGTATTTGAGACATGGAGGGCTTTACTATCCAGCACATAGGTTGACATTAAGCAAAAATCCATTGTAATGCTGGAAAGGAGGCCCCTGAGAAGATACAAGATGCTCTCCCATTCCTTTCATCTTTGTATGAATCTAAAATATGCTTCTTTATGGGCTGTACCTGGGCCCTAGGGACACAGAGACAGGCAAAACAAATTCATTTTTCCTTCTCACCCAGCCAAACACCACTCTGTTTTAGAGAGGTGAAATACCTTTAAAATGATTATTAGGGAAAGTGTTTAAAGAGGACAAAAATGGACTGCATGAGTCATGAATAAATAAGACATACATGGAGGGTTCTGAATGGGTGTTACTATCTTGCCAAGCCATCAAGAAGAAGCAAAATACAAATGCATGGATGGGTGAGTCTATATTTTAACACCGGGTTGTGGTAGTGTGTGAAGGTGGAAAGACGCTGGATCCTGCAGATATTTGGGGACCCCATAGGCTATCCACAGGGACAGCATCAGACACAAGAAAAGAGACTTTAGGTAGGGTCCAAGATTGGGACATTATCTAGAAAGAGATGCAAATGAAGTGGATAGCTGAATACATATGAAAACACGGTTAGTTCTGGGCAAAAGCCAAGATTTTTCCAAGATTATCTCTATGTCGCCTGGCCAGCATTCTGTTATACGGGGCAAGGGAGAAATTCTGAGACATTCCAACAGTAAACCATATATTTTACCTCCTGTTATCCTTAATTTAATTCTTCTAAACACTGCCCTCCATCTCTGTATGAACAATAGGACATCTTCTAGTGATCAGGGGAAGATTTTCATCTTCACAGTTTCCTAAGGATTTAAATGAGAGTCCTTGAATATGGTCTCACTCAGTTCCTTTACTTCCAGAGGGTCCTCTCAGCTTCTTTTGCCTCTATCTTGTCAACATTATCTGTCTCTCCTATAGAGAAATACTTTGAGATGTATTGCAGAAATATTCTGTCACTTAAATAACAACCACAACCCTAAAGGGGTTGCCTGAAATCTAGAATTTAAGTGAAAAAGCTTCTGCATGTCCAAATTAACTTTCCCCAAAACTCCACACTTTTATTTCTTAATGCCTCACTCTGAGCCATATTGACTTTTATTCAACATGTCATTCTTAATGAGCCTAGTTATCTGGTTTCCCAGGCCACAACAGATTAGAAACGGCAAAGGAAAGACTGAGAAGAGGCACAGTGACAGCCCAAGTGATAGCTGAAATCTTGACATTGAGGGAGGAGAAAGAAAAACGATACAGTAGGCATAGAATGATATAACCATATGGTACAATAATGAATGCTCACCAGGATGACCCCTGAGCTATCAAGGGAAAAAAAAAAAAAGATAATATTATGTTTAGAGATATCTATTCAGGAAGGCAGGAAGCCAGTGGGTAATGTATTTTATAAAGATTTCCATTGAAAATTGAGGTTTTAAGTGGGCATAAGCTTTAGGTGCATGGAAAATGCAGTTCTCTAGAACTGCTTTTCCAGGAAATACCCAGGTAAATGAGGTGTTACTAATCTCATCTTTAAATACCCTACTGATTTTCTCCTACAGTTTGGCCATAAATAGTCTCACTATTCACTGGTTTTCAGCAGTTACCTTGCTATAGGACAAAACAAACTCAACATAATTCTAATGAAAGATATTTTCTCTTTCCATTCAGTTCTAAGCATTTGGGTTCTGAGTTGATGCAATTGATAGTTCACATACCAACTACCTATTATGGAAATATTAAGAGTCTTGCATCCTCCTCCCAACACAGACTTCAGAGGACTGAACTGAAGGTTAAGTGCAGAGTTTCATTTTTACCAAACTCAACAAAATAGCTGCTGGCACTCTGTGGACATTAATTCTTATTTACATGCATAACACAAAAGATGCCCTGACCTAATCAACCCATCGCTGTGCATTTTGATGCATTTCTAGAGAGAGAGAGTTCTTGTCTCATTGACTTGGCAACAGTCCCTACCAGTGACCTTTAATGCTATTATACGCTCTCTGGGGAGGGAATTAAGATGTGGTGGACATAGCAGAAACAAGGCCTTTCCAAGAAATTGGATTTGAAAACATGGTTCTTGTTGGATGTGTGTTTTTCTTTGTAGTTTCAATGTGGTTTTAGGTAGCATTTTATAGATTGTGTGTGGTTTTTTTTAATTGCTTCCATTTACTAAATAAGACAAGCAGCAGTATTTTTGCAAGTGGGATCCAGATTATAGAGGTTGGGAATGGAAGTAAAGGGATGGAAATGAGAAAAATTCCAAAAGTATCAAGACTTAGTATTGAGTATAAAGAATGAAAAAATGTAGGTGACTTAGAGTTGTGAAACTATAGCAATGGAGACAGTGCTGGTGTCAAAAAACAAGTTTGTGAGACAGAAAATGATTGTGATTTGGGTCCTATCAAATTGGAAGGGTAGAATAGCTGGACAGAAATGCCAGAAAGACAATGTAAAGAGAGTAGTGCTGTGCAAAGTATGTTGGACAGTTGTCAATGTGTTGATTCCAGCTCCACAGAGTGATATACTTAACATTTAAAAGAAGGGTTGAGGGTAAGGAATGACAAACAATATCAAGGAAAACAACCAAACTAGCGTCTTAAAAATTAAAGCAGAAGAGAGTGAATTAAAGCAATAATAATAAACTTTGTTTAAGTGAGGTGTTAATTTTTGTAACATAAAAAACTGGTTTCATTAATCTTGAAGAAGGAAGTAAACCAAAATTAAATCCATTTATAAAAACTTTATAATGTATAATAATTCTTAGAAAATTATATTTCAAAACAAAAGTGTCTTCCCATTGCTTTTATTAATTTAATGGTCTAGTTCACATCTGAGATCCAAACTCCAAATTCTCTAATTCATGTTCTGTTTATATTTGTCCACAAGGAAGAGGGGAACATTCTCCAGGAAAAAAGTAACATAAGCCAAGAATTTTATAATTTTATGCAAATTTAACATGCCAATTTATTATTTTCTAAAAATGTAGGAGCGCCTGGGTGGCTCTGTCATTAAACAGATGCCTTTGGCTCAGGGCATGATCCCAGGGTCCTGGGCTCGAGTCCTTCTTCCCTGCTCGGCAAGAAGACTGCTTCTCCCTCCCTCACTCCCCCAGCTTGTGTTCCCTCTCTTGCTATGTCTCTCTCTGTCAAATAAGTAAAATCTTTAGAAATAAATAAATGAAATAAAAATAAAATAAAATAAATTAATTAAAAATAAAAGAAAATAAGTAAAAATAAAAAATAAAAACGTAGAGAAAACTTGAAACAGAAAGTCGGTTTCAAGGTTTTCAAGTGGACATAAACTGTGAAAAGACCACATCTCTGAGTGTGTTGTAATCTGCATATTAACATATATTAAGTGATCCGTGAATTTGCTTAGGGCTTATCAATAAGTGTCCATTCAATTGTTGCCTTGAAGGCTGGAAGAGTATTTGGGAAACAACTCAACAGTAATAAAACAGAAACCACCCAATATTATGTATTTTCTTGCTCAATTTTTCTAAGATTTCACCAAGAATATATTTTTACAGAAGTATTTAAAATCATCATTCATGTTTTAGAGTTTGTTTAAAAATATAGTTAATTATAAAAAGTATAGTTCAGCCATCAGTGTGAATTTTTTTTATTTTATTTATTTATTTATTTTTACTAAGTAGCATACTATCCTGGAGTTTGATGAGAATTCCAGTAGTTAGAGCAGTGGGTAGCTAAAAGAACAGGAAAGTCAGTTCATGGATGGATAAGTGGCCGCATGTAATAACCATCTGATACCATTTACTGCATAAAAATGAGCTTTCCAGATAACAAATACTTTCCAGTTTATGCAGTAAAACTTTTGTTTTTCATTTTACCATTTTGAAAGTAATACACATTCCCCACCTTGTTAAATGGAACCTGCTACCATAAGTTAACCTCTTTTTGATGACTCAAGGTCATCATTATGAACATTAATCATTGTACTGTGCTACAATACAGTAATTTTGTTGGGACTGCTGAGGTGTTAAAGCGTGTTTGCCCTCATGCTAAGCTGCTCTGCTTCCTAAGTTCCTGTATCTATATTGTAATTCATTTTTTAAATCCTCCTTCTTTATTAAGAGCACAGTTGCTTGTTGTTATCATCCGTGTGCCCGCTTATTGAAGCCACTTCCATGCTAGAATTTGCTGTAGGCTGCAATGCCAAATAGCACAAAATTTCGAATCATGTCAAAGGTAAAGCTCATAGATTACAAAGAGATTCTAAAGAGTACTTCCTTGTGCAAAGTGAGTATACTTCTGTGAAGAAATCTGTAGTAATCATTTCAGCCTTTGGAAACTTTATTTGCTTCTAGATTCTTATCTGGGTTCTGAAAAGTTAGGTTTGCTGGATAGATACCCTCCAGATAAATGTGATCTGTATACACACAGCAACCCAAAGTTGCCTCTTTTATATTATTGAAGTACACTATACTTCATAGGCCCTCAATGGCTGTTAAATAAGTATGTATTTAGTTATATAACTATAGCTGAATGTAGACATATATGCATATGTATGTAAAACTTGCATATAAACATGTTATTATATAAGAGGTTGCATTATAAAATATTGAGGTCATTCCCCCTACAAGTCTTATAATTAATATAGGTATGTAAGTGAATAAAATACATATATTAGCTTTGTCTTTTAAAATTATTCCTGCGTTACTGAGACTCATTTTGTTCGTTTCCTGGACCTTAAAACAGGCTATGTACTATTTCATCGTGTCTTGCTAGACCCGTGCAAGTATTAGCTACTGAAAATTGAGATCCGTGTTTGCCTGTTGGAGTGGGAAGGTGTTATCTCCTGATAATGAAACAATATTGCATGTCACCATGACTTGCCTTTCTTTTCATCTTTATGCCTTTGGAATGACATCAGACTCTAACATCGTTAAATGCTTAAAATTAGTAATGCCTTACCTTTAGTGCTCTTACACACCAACCAAGGCATGGCACTTCTAATAGATATCCTCCTTTATTTAATTTTAATAAGCCAAAGATGTTTAGCACCATAATTTTGAGACTATTATCACCACTTTGTGTTAAAAATCAGTTCTCACCTTTTAAAAAGTAGGAAGAGATTGGATGACATAAGTGAATGAGAACAATTTAAAGATGAATTGATTGTCTATTATAAATAACTGGGCTAAAGATTTATGGAGATTTTCTTGAAAAAAGTAGACAAACCTCTGTATGGTTCTTTGTAGGTTAAAAGATGCTACTTAGTCATTGTCATCAAACTGGATAATTTACTGGGACATATACATGGTCTCACCTGGTTCCCAGGTAGAGATGCTATCTTAGACGAGCTGTTTCAGGACATGGAAAAGGAAAATTAATTAATCTAGGAGGGAATTCAGTCCTATGGCCTTGATACAGTATTCTGACCTACAAACCGAAAGACGTTGTATTTATTTAATGGCTAGCAGCTATCATTTGTTGGCTCTTGCTCTGTGTCAGAAACTGCGCTGTATATTTTATATAACATCTTATTGATCCTCCCCAAAGCTCTACAGGTTGATATTATTATCAGTCTCTATTTTATAGATGAGGTAACTTGAGGTTTAGAAAGACAAGATGCCAGGTCTAAAATCACACAGCTAATAATTGTCAGAACACAGTTTTAGTCATTGGCTGATTTCCAGCCATAATGTAAATGTGACCACATTCAATAAGTCAAAGCTACTGTTGACTTAATATCAAACCACGTACTTTCATTAGTTATAAAAATGGCATGACTGCCAAGTACCAGTATTTATTGCCATCAAATAGTTCAACTAAGCAAAACTTCTGTTTTCCTTTTCCTTCCAAGTCTTTATGCTAGGTGGGCTAGAAGGAAAGGCTTAATGTACTTAATAGTAGAATATTACATCTAGATTAATGTTTACTAATTTGTATTTAGTAATTTTTTTTCTTATTACTGTCTACTGGAATACACACTAATTAGTACTTACTAGAATATTTGTAACATAAAAATTTGCTGATGGGGGGTATCTGGGTGGTTCAGTGGGTTAAAGCCTCTGCCTTTGGCTCAGGTCATGATCTCAGGGTCTCTGATGAGCGGAGAGCCTGCTTCCCCCTCTCCCTCTGCTTGACTCTCTGCCTACTTGTGATCTCTGTCTGTCAAAATAAATAAAATCTTTTTAAAAAAAATCTGCTGATGAGCTCATTAGTTCACATGTGCCTAAGTGAAGTCAAAGTTCATGATTCCAGACTGCTTCTTTATGGCTTGGGACACCAGGATGTTTTTGTGTGCCCACCTGTACTACTATATTTCAGTTCCTTTTGCACCTATCCTCCAGGGTAGGATGGGATGTTTGGTCCCATGCCTGGCCTAACTCCCAAAATAGAAGCGTAAGACACAGACCATAAATTCTTTTGTCCCATGGAAGATTTAGTTCTGATTATTTTCTTGAAAGAGATTAAGGTCATTTCCATTTCCCTTTGGCATAGTCTTCTGAGCAGTTAATCGGTGCCTCATAGACATTGAAAAGACAGGTATTGGTTTTTTTTTAAAAAACGTGGAAACAACACAGTTTTTGTACATTTTTTGTTGTTGCTGTTGTTGGTTTCATGCACTTAAAATGTGGTAGATAATAATAAAAGCCAATTGCCCCAATTGTTTTTACCACGTCTTGGCTGTAGGCTGATAAATAAGTCCTCTGGGTTTTCAATAGACACTGATAAAGAAGCAGGATATATATATAAATAGATAATGGAATTGTTGTTTTGGAAAAAAAATGTTACTGTTGCAATATTAGAAAATTAAATGCTGTAAGATGTGTTTTAACTTCCTAACTTAAATGCTTTAAGATGTTCTTAACCTCCTGCATCCTAAGGCAGGTTTCAGTGTTCTAGTGGGAGATAGCTGAGAAAGTCATTTTATTAAAAATGATGCTAGTGATTTGAGAATTAGAAAACATAACTTTGAATCCCAGACTATCCTTTTTGTCCACTACATGCTAAAGTCACCCTAGAAAAGGATATTTATTTTCCTATAACAAACTATTCTGATATCTGCTAATTTCTTCCTTATGCCAAAACAGTCTCCATTACACAAAAGCATTGTAATATCCTTGATTAACATTCTATAAGTTATTTAAACATATGAAAATTTGGTGTCTTTTAGGTCTTGGGGGGGGGACACTTGATCCAGTTGACTGAAATTTTGTATTTTCATTCATGTATTTGACATTATATCAACATCATAGTAATGTTTTACTTGAACTTCATTTTATTTATTTTTTTAAATTTTATTTTTTTCAGTGTTCCAAGATTCAATGTTTATGCACCACAGCCAGTGCTCCATGCAATACATGCTCTCCTTAATACCCACCACCAGGCTCACTCATCCCCCCACCCCTTCCCCTCTAAAACCTTGGTTGTTTCTCAGTGTCCACAGTCTCTCATGGTTTGTCTTCCCCTTCAGATGTCCCCCAATTCACTTTTCCTTTCCTTCTCCCAATGTCCTCCATGTTATTCCTTATGCTTCACAAGTAAGTGAAACCATATGATAATTGACTTTCTCTGCTTGATTTATTTCATTTAGCATAATCTCCTCCAGTCCCGTCCATACTGACACAAAATTTGGGTATTCATCCTTTTTGATGGAGGCATAATATTCCATTGTGTATATGGACCATAATCTTCTTTATCTATTCATCTGTTGAAGGGCATCTTGGCGCTTTCCACAGTTTGGTGATTTGTGGCCATTTCTGCTATGAACATTTGGGGTACATATGGCCCTTCTTTTCACTGCATCTGAATCTTTGGTGTAAATACCAGTAGTGCAATTGCAGTGTCATAGGGTAGCTCTATTTTTAATTTCTTAAGGAATCTCCACACTGTTTTCCAAAGTGGCTGCACCAACTTACATCCTCACCGACAGTGTAAGAGGGTTCCCCTTTTTCCACATCCTCTCCAACACTTGTTGTTTCTTGTCTTGTTAATTTTGGCCATTCTGACTGGTGTAATGTGATATCTCAGTGTGGTTTTGATTTGAATCTCCCTGATGGCTAATGATGAACATTTTTTCACATGTCTTAGCCATTTTTATGTCTTCTTTGGAGAAGTGTCTCTTCACTTCTTCTGCCCATTTTTTGACATGATTACCTGGTTTTTGAGTGTTGATTTTGAAGAGTTCTTTATAGAACATGGATATTAGCCCTTTGTCTGTAGTGTCATTTGCAAATATCTTATCCCATTCCGTGGGTTGCCTTTTTGTTTTGTTGACTGTTTCCTTTGCTGTGCAGAAGTTTTTGATCTTGATGAAGTCCCAAAACTTCATTTTTGCTTTTGTTTCCTTTGCCTTTGGAGACATGTCTTGAAAGAATTTGCTGTGGCTGATGTCAAAGAGACTACTGCCTATATTATCCTCTAGGATTTTGATAGATTCTTGCCTCATGTTGAGGTCTTTTATCCATTTTGAGTTTATCTTTGTGTATGCTGTAAGAGAATGGTCGAGTTTCATTCTTCTATACATAGCTGCCCAGTCTTTATTGAAGATAAATGTATTTATCTTCAGCACCATTTATTGAAGAGACTGTCTTTTTTCTACTGGATATTTTTTCCTGCTTTGACAAAGAATATTTGACCATAGAGTTGCAGGTCCGTAGCTGGATTCTCTACCCTGTTTTGCTGGTTTATGTGTCTGTTTTTGTGCCAGTACCATGCTGTCTTGGTGATCACAGCTTTGTAGTAAAGCTTGAAATCAGGCATTGTGATGTCCCCACCTTTGTTTTTCTTTTTCAACATTTCCTTACCAATTCAGGTTCTTTTCTGGTTCCATACAAATTTTAGGATTGTTTGTTCCAGGACTTTGAAAAATGCTGGTGGAACTTTGATCGAGATGGCACTGAAAGTGTAGATTGCTCTGGGCAGTAAGGACATTTTAATGCATTTTAACAATGTTAATTCTTCTGATCCATGAGCATGGAATGCTTTTCCATCTTTTTGTGTCTTCTTCAGTTTCTTTCATGAGTGTTCTGTAGTTTCTCAAGTACAGATCCTTTACCTCTTTGGTTAGGTTTATTCCAAGGTATCTTATGGTTCTTGGTGCTATAGTAAATGGAATTGATGCTCTAATTTCCCTTTCTATATTTTCATTGTTAATATATAAGAAAGCCATTGATTTCTGTGCATTGATTTTGTATCCTACCACATTACTGAATCACTGTACGAGTTCTGGTAGTTTGGGAGGTGGAGTCTTTTGGGTTTTCCATATAAAGTATCATGTCATCTGCAAAGAGAGAGTTTGATTTCTTTGCCCATTTGAATACATTTTATTACTTTTTGTTGTCTGATTGCTGTTGTTAGGACTTCTAGTACTATGTTGAACAGCAGTGGTGAGAGTGGGCATCCTTATCATATTCTTGATCTCAAAGAGACAGCTCTCAGCTTTTCCCCATTGAGAATGATATTTGCTGTGGGTTTTTCATAGATAGATTTTATGAAGTTGAAGAATGTTCCCTCTATCTCTATACTTTGAAACATTTTAATCAGGAACAGATGCTGTATTTTATCAAATGCTTTTCCTGCATCAATTGAGAGGACCATGTGGTTCTTCTCTCTTCTCTTATTGATTTTTCTATTACATTGGTTGATGTGCGAATGTTGAACCACCTTTGCATCCTAGGGATAAATCCTACCTGGTCATGGTGGATAATCTTTTAAAAGCACCATTGGATCCTCTTAGTTAGGATCTTGTTGAGGTTAAATTCCATTTTAGCTGTATCTATTAGTCTATTTTCTTGACTGAAAGAAAAAAATCTTACCTGATATTTTAAAATCTTTTTCCAAATTTAAAGCTAAACCATGTCTTAATTCAATCCTTCATAGGCTTCTACATTGTGCTTAGAGTGGGTTGGCTAATGTATTTGATTAAAAAAAGGAAAATCAAGATCAATTCAGAAACTGCTTTTTTTTCTTTTAATTTATCTATCCATCAGATACATCATTTTGTGTATTCATTACAACATTTGTATACTTAAGAAAAATAGTGGATATGACATTAATATTTTCTAAGTTAAATTTTAAACAAAACATGTTGAAGGGTTTTGTGAGGTAATGTTTAGAAGCAGGATAGGTTCTAGGACAGGATGTTAAACAGGAAGCAAATGTCCTAATTCTAGCACTTAACAACCATATCACTCAGGATGAGTTAGTTAAACTTAAAAGAAGAATTTTTTCCTATGTATTGATTTATCAGTAAAATGAGGATAGTTTTGTTAATCTTTTTAATTTTGGTAAGGCTCTTGTAAGTCTAATGAAAGAATTTGTTTCACAGTATCTTACTACCATCAATTCTCAATGGTCAATAGAGAATAATTCCAGATCATCTCCAGTTGACTTTGATGTGTGGTATGAGCTTATTCTAGTATACTTGGGAGTTCACAATGTCTCAAAGTAATGAAACTGCACTAAAATTTTGATTCTGGAAGGGCTAAAACATTTTTAGCTTTTCTTCCTTGCCTATATAATTCAAACTTTTCCTCTTTTTCCATGCTACAAACAGACAATATTACTTCTTGTTCTTTGATTCTTTGCAATCTAGTTATCTGCTGCCTTGGTCATGCTCATCCAAATGATGGAGGACGTCAATTCCTGCCCCACAACTGGAGAGTCCTCCTAGAGATTTGCCTCCTCATACTCAAAAACTACTTCATCATCTTATTCCCTGCTTAGTATCCCCCTCTTATTTTATTCCTCCTTGGACTCTGCCCTTCTAATACTCTTTCGTCAGTAAAGTGTTTTGGAGAAGAAAATATCAATGTGGCCACTGTCCCAGTTCACAATAAATCTATGTTTATACAAACCCCAGGAGCTATCAATCTTTGGGTTCCAGAATGACACCACGTCTTGTAATAAATAGATGATTTCTTCCTTTCCAATTGTGAGCCTCCATTGATTACTCAGATTTCTAATACCCTTCTGTGTGGCCCATAGTCTCACATAGTTCCTTTTGAATCACTCTGAGGCTATCTTTTTAGGGACTAAAACCAGTGAAATGAATCTCCTGGATTCCAATTTACTTTCTTCACTCATCGTGATCTATTCCCCCACCTGTGCCTCTTCCCTGGCTTTCTCTCTACCATCATCATCATGATCATCATTATCCCATGTATATCATGTGCTGCTGAGTTGGGACAGTGGAGGAGAAGAGAATGTTCTCTGCACTAGCAACAAGCAAAAAAAAAAAACAAAAAAAAACCAAAAAAAAAACAAACAAACTCAAGGAGGATTAACATATGGAATTCAAAAGGTTCTCTGGGAAAAGAGGCTGTAGGGTTAATAAGTCATCAGAGTTTCAAAAAAGGTACTAGGAACTTGAAAACAAGATTTCCAGTGCTGGTCATGAATGGTTGAAGATAGATTCCTGACAGGTGATTCTAAGTAAAACATGTAAAATGAGTATGTACTCACTGAAAAAAAAATTACCTTTACTTTATTTTTGCACTTTCCATGATAGCTGCTCTGCATGTTTACAAAGATGTCATTTAGAATAATAGGATACTTTCTAAAGATTTTTAATAACAAACCATGAAATTCATTTAAACTGTTTAAAGAACTTTTTTTTTTTTGCATGTGAAATAAAACTTAAATTGTAATGTGGGCTTGTGTATTCATGTTATATTAATCCAAACAATGCCTGATCATAATGTGTTGTTGAACTTGCCCTACAAATCTGTCCTATCAAACAAAACACCAGATGCAATGCTTAGAATGGTGACTTGATAAAATTAGATTCATTGAACAGAAGAGAAAGGGAATGCTCTAAATAAATGTCATTAGCAGTTGGGAGGATGGAAGCAAATTATTCTGATAATATCTCAGACCCTTACCCAAGTGACAGTTTTTAAAAAGGTACTTGGGTACTAAAGAAGATGGTAGAATTAAGGGGAAAAAAACATATGAAGGTAAGTTTAATATTCATGAATATGGTTTATAGACTACATTCTATTAGCTATGATTCTAAATGATTCTGAATTGACATTTAAGATTAGAAGGTGATTTGCACAAATACCAAAGGCAACATTAATAATAAACTTCTTATGTGCATGAAGCAAGGGTGAGCTTGAGAGTGGAAGGGTGGAAGAGAGAAATTACTTTTCCAAATATTGATCTGAGAGGGGGAATATCCATTTATGATTTTTCTGTGTTTGGACTTTTTTCTATGTAAATTTTCATGGCCTAGATACCAGGATTTCACAAAGAAACAATTGTCTTTTGTACATGCTCAGAAAATAACATTTTCAGAAGTCCAGTCTAGTCATTCAGCCTGTTGAGGTAAAAAAAATAATCAATTAATTCAGTGAAAAGTTCTCCAAACCAATTGAATTAACTGAATTGATTGTCTGTGTGACTGAATTAGGCCAGCAAATTTAGTCAAAACTGTAGACTTTGCAACTGAGTGCTAACACAAAAACCTTGAGTTGGCAAAAGAGATTGAAATACAGTGGTGTTTCTTAGAGAGTGTCAGGAAATAGGAAGGCCAATTTAAGACTTGTATCCTTAAGTTACAATACAACTAACTTATTCCAGAGTCTTTCAATAGCTTGCACATAGACATTGCCAAAGATAAATCCTGGAAAAGAGTGTCAATTATACATTGGCTGTTGAAAACTCTTTGAAATTCTGGCTGAGATTCTTCACAGAGCTCAACAAAGAGTGTGTGGGAATGTCCCAAACCAGCTGTTCCCTGTGCTTTTTCCTGCCTAGAATGTACTATTTCTAAAGGCATAGACTTTTAATAAAAGTGTTTCAAAAAGAAAAGACTGAAGGAGATACATACGCTTTCATGCCTCTTTTTGACTTATTAGACATACAGTGCATGCTTATTGGGTAGCAACGGACTGCTATATTGAAAACAGTGGTGCACAATGGTCTACTCTGCCCTGTTACTCATGAATGGCCCCACATTTATTTATACCTCACTGGTCTCCAAAACAAGTCCTTATTTTAGTCACACTTGCCACTTCATGGCCTTTAACACATGGTATCAAATAATGCTTCAATGTTTTTACATATAATTTTAAAATAAATGAATCCTGAATGAATGAATGAATGAATGAATGAATTGTAACAGAGAATTATAATGACCTTGTTTCCTCTTTATCCCAGAAAGCTTAACCTCTTTTTAAAGCATCAACTTGTAGTCTAAATGCTCCTGGCCTAATTGAACTCTCGCTTTTTTGAAACCCTTCAGCACTTGCATATGCTTACCAACTGGTATAATAATACTAATTACTATTATTATTAGAGCTACCATTTACTGCATGGTTAGCATGTCCCTAGCACTGCCTTAATCTCATGTTATCATCTCACTTAATTCTTAAACCAACTCATGTAGTAAACACAAATATCATTACATTGTATAGATGATAAAATTGAAGCTCTGAGAAGATACTTTGTCCTCTATCGCATAGCTAGTAACTGGAGAATCAAACCCAAACAGTCTAAGACAATTTTTAACCACTAAACTATCTGGCCTTCTGTTTGGGTTTCCTCTGATTTTTTTATTTTTAAATGCATAGTTTATCTTCCTGATTAGATCTTAAGCTTCTTAATTCTCTCTTTGTCCTGCACAGTGCCCTTAAAGGAGCTGACCACATTACAGGTCACTAACACAAGCTTGATTGATTAATTATTGATATCCTTAGCTAATATACTTCCTTTCATTTAATTATTGACTGGCAGTGGTTCTTAAAATTCAGATTTCTCAAAGATGGTGTGACAGAGTTCAACAATTAAGTGTATTTGTGCCATGTTAATTTTAAAATGGAGTCACCATAATGACACAAATGATTCATGGTTTTATTGGTGAATTTTTGAGATGATGTATAAATATTGCTTATTTACATCCCTTGAGTTAACTTACTTCACTGTTGTCCAAAACGAATCTTCGAGTTTATCATCACTTCATTGGCCAAATGCAAATGCTTATTTTCCCCTAATCGTGCTGCTTATTTATACAGATAAGCCAAATCTGGTTGATTTCCTGATACAGCATAAATTTAACTATGTTTTCCAAAAGCAGTGGTAGTCTAACACAACAAATTAAGTCATTCTTGAAATCTGTTTCCATTATGACTAGGAGCCCAAATTACTCCAGCAGCCTGAGAGTAGCAAATGGTATTGCCAATCAATTTAAAAATCTATTGATTCCCAAAATAGCATTTGTGGTTTATAGGATTGCTGGGCTATTTCATTTCTTTCATCCATAGCTAGTCTTTTTCATTTCAAATTCAGCATTTCTAAAATTAAACTCATTATCTTTGCTTCAAAACATATCCCTCTTCCTTTATTTTCTCCCTGTTTAACTGGGCCACCATTCATTCAAGCCAAAAACCTGCAAACCATTCCCAACTTTTACCTCTCCCTCATCTGCAAGTATAAGTGATCACAAAATTCTGCAATTTCCACTCCAAAATACTCTCAAATCTCTCCTCATTTCTTTATGCCACAACTATGGCTGGACTTATCATTCCTTGCCTTAGCCATTGTAATAGTCTCTCTACTGTCCTCCCTGACTCCTGTTTTGCCTTTTTTCCCCATTTTCCACACGTAGTAAAACTCAAATGTGATCTTTTTACTCCCATTTAGATAATTATTCCAAATATTTCCCATGACCTAAGAATAAATGCCAAACATCATGGCAGAGCAGAGAAAACCTCTTTAGTCTGGCTTCAGCTTACCTAAGACATCTGCCTCTACCCCATGCTCTGGCCATTGGAACTGGGGAACCTGGCAGTTCTTCACCTGTGCCTTCCTGTTTTAAGTCTCAATGCTTTCATTCAGGCTGTGTTCTGTAAAGAAAATATCCTCTGCCCATTCTACCTTTTTCTTTCCAGACCACATTTTCAGGAGTTCTTTACTCTTCTCTAAGGACCAGCAGATCTTGTACACATCTTTCTTAAGGCTTTTATTACACATTGTTTTAATTAGTTATTTACCTGTCTTTTCTACTAATTGACAGCTTTCAAAGATGGTGCTATATGTCTTTCTGATCATTGTGCTATTTATTTATCATTATTTATCATTCTGATAAATAACAGTTTTATTAGTGTTAAGTAGATGGGTTCTTTTCTTCTTCATATATTGGTATTTTCCAACAATTCATTTTTTTCAATATAATTTTGCTGATTCTGGTTTTTCCTGCCCAATAAAACAGTATGGAGCAGACCTCTCTGAAGCATCCTGATGACCTTACCCATCCAGCCATGATTCCTGTACTTCTCAATGTAAAACATCTTTCAGGGGTAATATTGAAGATAATTTTTCTTTTGTGTTCTGCATTGCACTGAGGAGCTCAGTGTGTTTTTACATTCATTTTCACCTGAAGAGAAAAATTGGACACCATGAATATTGTACTGGAAACATCTCTATAAAGTATAACTACGGAGGGTCTGGCTTCATATTATTTCCATTTGAATACATATATAACCTGACAAGAGCACTCTTTTTGTTGGTGTTGGTAGAAAAACTAATGAGTTTCGAACATTTCATTTTTAAAAAGTTTCAAAAGAGGCACCTGGGCAGCTCAGTCATTAAGCGTCTGACTTTGGTTCAGGTCATGATCCCAGGATCCTGGAATTGAGCCCCTCATTGGGCTCCCTGCTCATCTAGGAGCCACCTCTTTATCTATTTCCTTCTGCTGCTCCCCCTACTTATGCTCTCTCTGTCACTGTCTCTCTCTTTCAAATAAATAAATAAATCCTCAAAAAATTTTTCAAAAACATCATTTCTAAAATAATAAATTGCAATTAAAAATGTATCTGGATAGGGGTGCCTGGGTGGCTCAGTGGGTTAAAGCCTCTGCCTTCGGCTCAGGTCATGATCCCAGGGTCCTGGGATCGAGCTCCGCATCAGGTTTTCAGCTCAGCGGGGAGCCTCCTTCTTCCTCTCTCTCTCTCTCTGCCTGCCTCTCTGCCTACTTGTAATCTCTGTCAAATAAATAAATAAAATCTTAAAAAAAAAAATGTATCTGGATAGGGGCACCTAGGTGGCTCAGTGGGTTAAAGCCTCTGCCTTTGGCTCAGGTCATGATCCTGGGGTCCTGGGATTCAGCCCGCATCTGGCTCTCTGCTCAGCGGGGAGCCTGCTTCCTCCTCTCTCTCTGCCTGCCTCTCTGTCTACTTGTGATCTCTGTCTGTCAAATAAATAAATAAAATCTTTTAAAAAATGTATCTAGATAATCTGGTCTGTAATAGAAGTGCATTTTTAAACATCTGACCTCAGAAATAAATAGGCAGATCTGATAGCTAAGATCTCACATGCTTTCTAAGCTATTCTCAATTTAAATTAGTCACTCTCTCCATTTTGTTGTTCTTTCAAGAGTCAGATTATGTACTCTTAATGCCTACTTTGTAACATATGCAGATACGTATAGGTTAAAGAAAAACCAATAAAGTAAACCATTCATTTTCCAGTTTAATAAATCAAAAAATAAGTAATGGTTGCATTATGTTAGATGTGCTCTAAATGTGATGTTTTGCAAATATAAAGGTATGTCTGAATTATAAATGCATAGGTATGCTTACAAAAACATGTTTAATAGATAATTTTCCCAAGGGGTTTTCATTTCCAAGGAACTCATGGGAAAGTTTCACTAAATGTAGCCATCCCAAATGTATTTAATAAATTTAAATGATAATAATCAAACCAGTTTTCTAATAAGTATCATGAAAAATGTACAGGATTTTATCCATAATAGAGCTAAGAGGTTCAACTGAATACCATTTTGGCTTTACTTATTGACTTTTCTCAAAACTTATTAAGCAAATTATTCACATTCACATTTTATTCAAAAGATAACTGAAATGAGAGGAGGAATAAAACTTTGGAGGGATGATTATAACACTGAATTTCAAAACTTGTTGTCTTAAGACCTCTATAATGAATTCTGTATTCTTCTTCTAGGGAGTCAAGTTCAATTTAAAATTGCATAGCAAGTTCAACAAGCATATGACTCTTCTTGACCACAGCAATTAAAGACCAATAGGCTATTCTTTGTAGAAGAACAAAAGTATTAGCCACTTTTTAAAGAAATCGTGTTTTTAGATTAACTTGAGCAGTTACATTTCACTTAAAAAATGATTCACAAGAAATTTTCACTGGACTAACTTTGAACTGTATTTCTTTAACATTAATGGTTGAAGGCGTAGTGTATGGCTGATAGACCGAAAAAGGCAGTAAAAAACCTTTCAATTTCTTGTTTGAAAAGTCAAATTATTTAAATTCCTACAATATGCTATGAATAGTTGATGGAGGTTAATGGCTATTATACAAATTATGATTAGAAATGTTTTTCAAAATTTATCAATCATTATTATAGATCATCATAGATTTATTCTCATTGATTTCTACATATATTTTATGCTTTAGGTTAGAGCTAAGTTGAAAATTTAAAATTCAGATAGAGAACTGAAAACTGAAGAATCAGATGAAATACAAGAACAATAGAAAATATACAAATAATGTTAAATCCTAATGAGCACACTGTTGTCTTTTTTTAGTTTGGTTATTCCTGTCATAAAATTGGATGAAAAATTCCCATTTTTCTCCAAGACTTATTGCATCTATAGTTATCATGTGCTTACTGGCAGCTTAAATTCTGTTAGTTTAACAAAATGGCAAAAAAAAAAAAAATTGATGATTAAAGTGTACTGCTGAATTAGCAAAGCTCCACTTAACCATTAATTCTTTATTTTTGTACTTAAAATGCAACATCATTTTGAAATACAGAAGCCTTTTCCCAAGGCCAGCATGCTTTCCTCCACAACAAATTACACTCCAGGTTCTCTCTATTGATAACATATATTTAGCTACAAGATGTGCATGCAATAAGCAAAAATTGATTTGTGTGACTTGAGGCATAATGAATATTTAATAAATTTAGTGTAATGAATATTTATCATCAGGAGAAAGAAATGATTTGAAAATAGTAAGATTGATAATATAACATAAATCAAGAAGAATATCAGGTAATGTATGTTTCACTGTATTCAGCAACTGGAAAATCTAAATTTTAGCTACCAAAGTGGGGAAAAAATCCTTTATTTTTTTCTATACAAACAGCTAAATAAACTAAAAACTAAAATAATCTATTAAGTTTTTCATAAAATATGCAAAATATAAAGTATTATTAATATTCTCTATCATTACTTAGTTTCTATAACAATGTTTAAAATTTTGTGCTCAAGAGAAATTCCTGGGCATTTGTTTGCATTGTCAGAGGAAAAAGAAAGAAAGAAGAAAAAAAGAAAGAAAGGGAGGGAGGGAAGGAAGGAGGGAGGAAGGAAGGAAAGAAAAGAAATCTAAGATCTGTAAGCCATCAGGTCTTTTTATGTGTTTTTTAAAATATTGTTCAGTTATATAGTCTGAACTACAATGGCAACAAAAATGACATCAAAGCAGACAAAATCCATAGGTTGATGCTAAAATTACTGGGCAAAAGTTGAAGAGAAAAAGAATATTTGCATAGTCTCAAAGTGTCTCCCTCAGGGCATTTATTAACTACAAAGGGGAAAACAGTCACTTTTACAGTGCAGAAACACAGCAGACACTAACCAAACCAAATCATCCAAACTAAAATCACCAGTAATAAGATACAACAATATCATTTACCCTCCAAGGGTACTTAATGCACCAAGAAGGAAGCATCACTTCTAGAATACTCTTGCAAAAATGCACAACCTCATCCTAATCACGAGAAGACATCAAACAATCCCGAATTGAAGAACATTCTACAAAATAAGTCATCAGTACTATTCAAGTGTTAGTATCCTTGGTCCCTCTAAGGTTACTAACAAGACATAACAACTAGATGTGAGGTAGGATCCTGGGTTGAATTCTGGGATAGAATAAGAAAAACATGGTAAAATCTAAATAAATAAAAAATGTAATTTGGTTAATAGTATTGAACCAAGGTTACTTTCTTTTGATAATTGTCCTGCGAATGTAATATAGTAATGTGACAGGACACTGAGTTAAGAGCATACAATAATTCTCTGTAATATCTTTGCAGCTCTTTTATAAGTTTAAAATTATTTCCAAGTACATTTTTTAAAAATCCAAATTATTCTTGTATTGTTGTTTGCCTTATAGTAAAAGCAAAAATTCATACCCTATATCTCCTTAAAATATATTACAATGGAAATAATAGCACTGAAGCTTTTGAAGAGCACTTGTAAAGTTTTTACTTACCTTTTTTTAAATAATAAACAATTACTCAATATGCAAATTTAACAGCTTTCTACATGATCTTATAGAAAACTTATGGAACATGTTTGATGTTTTCTCAGATTGAACCAATCTGTAGGAATCGGGTAGAATAAGCAAACACCTGTATTTATTCTTAAGCTATTCAGTGCTGTGTTCTTCTTAAAACTAATGTATTTCTTTGGTAAATACGGTAATTTAGGATAATAAAAATAATAATCAAATACACTAAGTCGGTGCCGACTATAGGTGTAAGAAGTTCTTAAAACTTTTTAAATTGTTCAGAACAAAATTAGGGTGTTCTGGTTCATATTATCTTTCTTTTTGAAATGGCTCTGAAAATTATGCTAACTGCAGCCTTTTGGGAGATGGTTCTAAATTGAAGTCTGGTTGAGTCAGTGTTTTTGAATAACTGTGGGCAAGACAGCGTACTTTTCTGTGCAATCACTAGTTGTGTTTTGGTTTCTCTACCTCTAACTGAAGTTGCTCTGTTTGTTCATATTGATTCTACTCTTGGCAACCGCGGTGGCACATTTGATGAAGGATAGAGGAAGGAATAATTTTTAAAAAATCATTGTTGGAAGAAATATTTTATTACATAACATTTAATCAGGTGACATTGTTATGCAAAATAATTGTCATAAACTTGTTGTAGATACATTGTCCAATTTCTCAGTTTTAATTAAATGATTATTTAACAATTATGCTGTATCTCCAAAGAAGGGCAATATTTGGTAATTATGGAAGTATCTTGCAAAGCTTAAAATAGCATGCAAAAAGGTTATTTATTTTTGTTTGTATTTTTCATATTGATCTTCATTTCTATTATAATGATTATTTCAGTAAAATACACACACACACACACATATTGAAAGCTTTCAAGGATTCTTTCCAGCCTTAACCAACATAAAGCTCAATCTTCCTAATCTTGCAAAAAAAAATTTAATATCTTATTGATATCTCATTTAATAAACAGTTGAGCCCTTCTGTGTTTCTGGGCAAATGGCTATCACTGGGGACTAAAGGGAATAAGACTGGTCCTCTCTTTTAAGAGCTTGCAGCTTAGTTCCACACACCTGTTTCTTGATGTTTCTCTGGGTGAGACCTGTTTTGTGTCTAGCTGGACACAGTCTGTTTCCTGCTGGCTGCCACCCCTCCTTCCCATTTCTCTTGCTTAGATTTCCTTCTCCCCAGTCCTCTGCACCCCATAAGATCAATCCCCCAGAGGTCCTGCGTCCCCTGACCAGCACAGTCCTCAGCAGTCTCTTTAATTTTATGCTGAAAAACTCAGCTTGCATGTCCTGTATGATGCTTCAGTATGTCATTTTTCCAACAAGTGTGTCAGCAATTCAAGCATGGGAACAACATTTTCCTTTCCTATCTTTGCCTCTCTAGCAGCAACTGCAGGAACCCATACTGAACGAATTTTGCTTTGTGTGCAAGAGCGTCAGTATATGAGTCACTCACCCCATTGTGTTTTATTTGACTTTTCTTCCGTTTCCCTCCTCTTTCCTTTCTCACACCCCAAAAGAAAACTCTTCATTATGAAATTCCTCCTCAAATTCCTTTCCCATGCCAATATGATTCTATAGCATGAAGCCAGTGCTAGGCTTGTTTTGCGTTGAGGAGAATGATCAATTCCCTATGCTCTCAAGGCTTGTTTGCTTTCCAGCCTTCTTCACATTCACAGTGCCCAAGGAAATGATGATACTTGAATGGCCAGTGAAGTAAATAGGAAGCCACATCCCTTGGCTTACCCAGCTGTTCCAGGACAAGGGTATTGATACCATAGCACAACTGTCCAGTTGTCAGTACAACCCAGTTTATTGCACTACTTAATTGTATAAGGAGATTATAGGGCAGCATTTCTTCTCACATTCTATAAGCAGTGTATTTCCTTTTCCTTAATGAATGATTTTTGTAACTACTCCTTTTACATTAATTTCTGGAGACATTAGTGTAAACCTTGAGGATATTCTCCCGTAGTGGTTAAATAAGTTTGTAAACTGTAAATAAGCAAACAAAAATTGTCCGCACGTTGACTCTATTTAGCAACTATTTGAACCATTCACTTAAGCTCATACAAAATAGATGGTTAAGCAGGGGCTGCTTGAGACATCTCTGCTCTTTCTCTATTTTATTGTCCCACATAATTCATTATCATGAATGGTTCATGAAAACACTGACAAGGCACCAAGTTGCCAAATCAGATACGGTCCTGGATAGCAATAAGCAGAGACCTTTGTTGAAAGAGAAGGAGATTGAGATGTTAGACACTGTGTTGACTACTAGGAATGACATATGTCCAAAATTCTTTGCAGTTCCCATTTTTTTTTCTAAAAGCCATCTTATTACTCAAGGATACACTGCCATTGGATGAGTAATGTATAAAATTCTTACTTGTTTTGAGGCAATTTGTTAGATCAGAGACAATATTATATGTCAGTATTTTCTGAGGATTATTTTTTCCTGAAAATTATTATGTACTAATGATAAAAACGATGATAAACTTTGTAGATGGGACATAACTAACTTTAGAATATGGTTTCTGAACTATGGAAACTTTTAATATTGTAGAATAGATAGGATGTACAGAGATGCAATAATAACTAGGTATATACAGCTAATTCGGGGTGACACTAAAGCCATATAAGTGGTAAAGGTAAAAAGTAACACAATGTTTTGAAGAAGGAAAATATCATTTGTAATCACAGATAACAGGGAAGGTTTCTCAGAGAAGTTAAAATTTGACCTGATCATTAAAAGTTGAATATGGGGGAAAAACTCAGAGTTCAAGTTAGACATCGCAGTCCCTCAATATACTTCTTTTACCCCATTGATATGACAGTCCATCCTTATTCTTAAAAGTTAGCAAGGTAGCCAGCCTTAAGAATGAGTATCATATAATACAGCTTCACAGCAATTGAAAAGTTGAAAGAAACTAAAAATATATTTCTCATTCTATGAACATGTATAACCAATATTCTATCCATCTAATAATTTGAAGCCTTTTGTTCACCCAGTGCTTTTTGTAACACTTTACTACATGTTAATAGAAGAAGCCCTCTATTATTTTACTTCTTTGAAGATAACAATTATGAAATTGTCCCTGAATGAATAGGAAACCATGCTGATAACTTGCAGTTAAGACGCATTATCAGAAAAAGTGCTGTTTACCTGACAGAGTTAAATTTCCAAAAAGGAAACAACTTGAATTAAATCTTTCCAGAGTTTTCTGTATTTCACATTTATAGTTTTTTGTTTGTTTTATTTTGTTTGTTTTATTTTGTTTTGTTTTTTGGTGGTGGTGGTTGTTTTGTTTTAAAACAAAGGAACAAGTTCATAAATGATTAACACATTCTAATAGCTTTTGAAGAATGAAGAAATATTGCGTAAAAGAGCAAATCATTAAAGTAAAACAAATGACAAATTATTTTTCCTTGGGTATTTAAAAGCAAAATGAATTGGTTTCGCAATGGTTACATAGCATCCCCTTTCATATTCCTTCACCATGTTTGTTAAACTTTTTAAATATATTTTACTTTTTAAATATTATTTTTATTAACATATAATGTATTATTTGCCCGAGGGTAAAGGTCTGTGAATCATCAGGCTTACACATTTCACAGCACTCACCATAGAACATACCATCCCCAGTGTCTATAACCCAACCACCATATCCCTACCACTCCAACCTCCAGCAACCCTCAGTTTGTTTCATGAGATTAAGGATCTCTTACGGTTTTTCTCCCTCCCAATCCCATCTTGTTTCATTTTTTTCCTTCCCTACCCCTCACAATTCCCTGCCCTACCTCTCAAATTCCTCATATCAGGGAGATCATATGATAGTTGTCTTTCTCCGATTGACTTATTTCGCTAAGCATGATTCCCTCTAGTTCCATCCACATCATTGTAAATGGCAAGATTTCATTTCTTTTGATGGCTCCCTAGTATTCCATTGTGTATGTGTACCACATCTTCTTTATCCATTCATCTGTTGATGGACATCTAGGTTCTTTCCATAGTTTGGCTATCGTGGATACTGCTGCTATAAACATTAAGGTGCACGTGCCCCTTTGGATCACTACATTTGTATCTTTAGGGTAAATACCCAGTAGTGCAATTGCTGGGTCGTAGGGTAGCTCTATTTTCAACATTTTGAGGAAACTCCGTGCTGTTTTCCAGAGTAGCTGCACCAGCTTGCATTCCCACCAACAGTGTAGGAGGGTTCCCCCTTCTCCACATCCTTGACAAAATCTGTCGTTTCCTGACTTGTTAATTTTAGCCATTCTGACTGGTGTGAGGTGGTATCTGATTGTGGTTTTGATTTGTATTTCCCTGATCCTGAGTATGTGGAGCACTTTTTCAATGTGTCTGTTGATCATCTAGATGTCAACTTTGCAGAAATGACTGTTCATGTCTTCTGCCCATTTCTTGATTGGATTATTTGTTCTTTGGGTGTAAATTTGATAAGTTCTTTCTAGATTTCGGATACTAACCCTTTATCTGATATGTCATTTGAGAATATCTCCTCCCATTCTGTCAATTGTCCTTTGGTTTTGTTGACTGTATCTTTTACTGTGCAAAAGCCTTTGATCTTGATGAAGTCCCAGTAGTTCATTTTTGCCCTTGCTTTCCTTGCTTTTGATGATGTTTCTAGGAAGAAGTTGCTGTGGCTGAGGTCAAAGAGGTTGCTGCCTGTGTTCTCCTCCAGATTTTGATGGATTCCTGTCTCACATTGAAGTCTTTCATCCATTTTGAGATTATTTTTGAGTGTGGTGTAAGGAAATGCTCCAAATTCATTTTTCTGCAAGTGCCTAATTTTCCCAACACCATTTGTTGAAGAGACTGTCTTTTCTTCATTGGACATTCTTTCCTGTTTTGTCAAAGATTAGTTGACCATGGAGTTGAGGGTCTATTTCTGGGCTCTCTATTCTGTTCCATTGATCTATGTGTCTTTTTGTGCCAGTACCATACTGTCTTGATGATCACAGCTTTGAGCTTGAAGTCCAGAATTGTGATGCCACCAACTTTGATTTGCTTTTTCAACATTCCTCTGACTATTTGAGGTCTTTTCTGGTTACATATAAATTTTAGATTATATGTTCTATTTCTTTGAAAAAAAATGATGGTGTTTTGATAGGGATTGCATTAAATGTGTAGATTGCTTTAGGTAGCATAGACATTTTCACAATATTTGTTCTTCCACTCCATGAGCATGGAACATTTTTCCATTTCTTTGTGTCTTCCTCAATTTCTTTCATGAGTACTTCATAATTTTCTGAGTACAGATTCTTTGCCTCTTTGGTTATGTTTATTCCTAGGTATATTATGGTTATGGTTGCAATTGTAAATGGAAAGGATTCCTTGATTTCTCTTTCTTCTGTCTTGCTGGTGGTGTATAGAAATGCAACTGATTTATGTGCATTGATTTTATATCCTGACACTTTACTGAATTCCTGTATGAGTTTTAGCTGTTTTGGAGTAGAGTCCTTCGGGTTTTCCACATAGAGTATCATATCATCTGAAAAGAGGGAGAGTTTGACTTCTTTGCCAATTCGTATGCCTTTTATTTCTTTTTGTTGTCTGATTGCCGAGGCCGGGACTTTTATTGCTATGTTGAATAGCAGTGGTGATAGTGGACATCCCTGTCATGTTCCTGACCTTAGGGGAAAAGCTCTCAGGTTTTCCCCATTAAGAATGATATTCGCTGTGGGGTTTTTATAGATGGCTTTGATGATATTGAGGTATGTACCCTCTCTGCCTACACTTTGAAGAGTTTTGATCAAGAAAGGATGCTGTACTTTGTCAAATGCTTTTTCAACATCTATTGAGAGTATCATGTGGTTCCTGTTCTTTCTTTTGTTAATGTATTGTATCACATTGATTGATTTGCGGATGTTGACCCAACCTTGCAGCCCAGGAATAAATCCCACTTGGTCATGGTTAATAATCCTTTTAATGTACTGTTGGATCCTATTGGCTGGTATTTTGGTGAGAATATTTGCATCCATGTTCAAGGATATTGGTCTGTACTTCTTTTTGGTGGGGTCTTTGTCTGGTTTTAGGATCAAGGTGATGCTGACCTCATAAAATGAGTTTGGAAATTTTCCTTTCATTTCTATTTTTTGAAACAGTTTCAGGAGAATAGATACTAATTTTTCTTTAAATGTTTCATAGAATTCCCCTGGGAAACCATCTGACCCTGGGCTTTTGTTTGTTGGGAGATTTTTGATGACTGCTTCAATCTCCTTACTGGTTATGGATCTGTTCAAGTTTTCTATTTCTTCCTGGTTCAGTTTTGCTGGTTTATATGTCTCCAAGAATGCATCCATTTCTTCCAGATTGTCAAATTTGCTGGCATATAGTTGCTCCTGATATCTTCTTATAATTGTTTGTATTTCTTTGGTGTTGGTTGTGATCTCTCCTCTTTAATTCATGATTTTTTTTTTTTTTTAATTTGGGTCCTTTCTCTTTTCCTTTTGATAACTGTGGCCAGGGGTTTATCAATCTTATTAATTCTTTGAAAGAACAAGTTCCTAGTTTCGTTGAACTGCTCTACTGTTCTTCTGGTTTCTATTTCATTGATTTCTGCTCCAAACTTTATTATTTCCCTTCTTCTGCAGGGTTTAGGCTTTTTTTTGCTAGTCTTTCTCCAGCTCCTTTAGGTGTACGGTTAGGTTGTGTAGTTGAGACCTTTCTTGTTTCTTGAGAAACGCTTGTATCACTATATACTTTCCTCTCATGACTGCCTTTTCTGTGTCCCACAGATTTTGAACCGTTGTGTTTTCATTTTCATTTGTTTCAATGAATTTTTTCAATGCTTCTTTAATTTCTTGGTTGACCCATTCATTCTTTAGTAGGATGCTCTTTGGCCTCCACGTATTTTAGTTCTTTCCAACTTTCTTCTTATGATTAGTTCTAGCTTCAGAGCATTGTTGTCTGAAAATGTGCAGGAATGATCTGAGTCTTTTGGTACTGGTAGAGATCTGATTTGTGACCCAGGATGTGATTTATCCTGAAGAATGTTCCATGTGCACTAGAGAACATGGTGTATTCTGTTGCTTTGGGATAGAATGTTCTGAATATATCTGTGATGTCTATCTGGTCCCGTGTGTCATTTAAACCCTTTATTTCCTTGTTGATTTTGGCTTAGATGATCTGTCCATTTCAGTGTGGGGGGTGTTAAGGTCATCTGTCCATTTCAGTGTGGGGGGTGTATTATTGTCATTGTTATTTCTTTGATTTTGTTATTAATTGGTTTATATATTTGGCTGCTCCCATTTAGAGGCATAGATATTTAAAGTTGTTAGATCTTCTTGTGGGACAGACCCTTTAAGTATGATATAGTGTCCTTCCTCATCTCTTATTATAGTCTTTGGCTTAAAATCTAATTGATCTGATATAAGGATTGCCACCCCAGCTTTCTTTTGACATCCATTAGCATGGTGAATTGTTTTCCAACCCCTCATTTTAAATCTAGAGGTCTTTGGGTCTAAAATGAGTTTCTTATAGACAGCATATCAATGAGCCTTTTTTTTTTTTTTTTAATCCATTCTAATACCGTGTGTCTTTTGATTGGGGCATTTAGCCCATTTCCATTTAGGCTAACTATTGAGAGATAGTAATTTAGTGCCATTGTATTGCCTGTAAGGTGACTGTTACAGTATATGGTCTCTGTTCCTTTCTGGTCTTTTAGGCTCGTTCTTTGCTTCGAGGACCCCTTTCAATATTTCTGTAGGACTGGTTTGGTGTTTGAAAATTCAATTTTTGTTTGTCCTGGAAACTTTTTCTCTCTCCTTCTATTTTCAGTGATAATCTAGTTGGATATAGTATTCTTTGGTGCATATTTTTCTCTTGTACTGCTATGAATATATCACACTTGTCCTTTCTGATCTGCCAGGTCTCTGTGGATAGGTCTGCTGCCAATCTAATATTTCCACCATTGTATGTTAGAAACCTTTGTTCTGAGCTGCTTTCAGGATTTTCTCCTTGTCACTGAGACTTGTATGTTTTACTACTAGAGAACGGGGGGTGGACCTATTTTTATCGATTTTGAGGGAGATTCTCTGTGACTCCTGGATTTTGATGCTTGTTTCCTTTGCCATATTAGGGAATTCTCTACTATAATTTGTTCCAATATACTTTCTGCCCCTCTCTCTCTTTCTTCTCCTTTGGGATCCAAGTTATTTTAATATTGTTTTGTCTTATGGTATCACTTATCTCTCAAATTCTCCCCTCATGGTCCAGTAGTTGTTTGTCTCTCTTTTGCTCAGCTTCTTTATTCTCCATCATTTGGTTTTCTATATCACTAATTCTCTCTTCTGCCTCATTTGTCCTAGCAGTAAGAGCCTCCATTTTTTATTGCATCTCATTAATAACTTTTTAAATTTCAACTTGGTTAGATTTTAGTTCTTTTTTTCTCCAGAAAGGGATTTTATTTCTCCAGAAAGAGTTTCTCTAATATCTTCCATGCCTTTTTCGAGCCCAGCTAGCATCTTGAGAATTGTCCTTCTGAACTCTAGTTCTGACGTAGTACCAATGTCTGTATTGATTAGGTTCCTACCCATCAGTACAGCCTCTTGTTCTTTTTTTTGTGGTGAATTTTTCCGCCTTGTCATTTTATCCAGATAAGAATATATGAATGAGAGAATAAATATATGAATGAGAGAATAAAATACTAAAAGTGTGGCAAGGACCCCAGAAAAATATATGCTAACCAAATCAGAAGAGACTCAAAACCAGGAGGAGAAGGAGGGAGAATATATATATAATCTATATATATACATACATATATATATATATATATATATATATATATATAAAATCTATATATATACATATACTATGTATATAAAAATATATATATATATATATATATATACAAAAATAAGGGTAAACATGATGAAGGGATGGAATATGACTGTAAAGATGAAAATTTAAGAGGATTCTGAAAAAGGAATGGATAAAGTAAGTTGGTTGGAAAAAGAAAAAAAAAGAGGACTATCATCAGGTTGGAGACTAGAACAAAGCCATGTGCTAGGTTTTGGGTATATTTTGGTCTGTTAGAAGAAATTGTATCCCAAAATTTTAAAGAAGAAGAAAAAAAAAGAAATATATATGTATATATATATATATATACATATATATTTCTATTTATATATATACATATACATATATATAAAATAAGGTTAAATACAATGAAGGGAAAAATATGAGTATAACAATGAAAATATAAAAGATTTTTTTTAAAAAAGGTATTGATAAGATAAAATGGTTAAAAAGTTAAAAGATGAAAGAAGAAAAGTTAAAAAATAGAATAAGAAAAAAGAATTTTTTAATATAACTTTGCAAGACTAAAGGATCATGGGTAAGAAGCCCTTAATACTTTAAAAAAAATTACTATTTTTTTAAATTTCTTTTCAGTGTTCCAGAATTCATTGTTTATGCACCACACCCACTGCTCCATAATATCCACCACCAGGCTCACCCAACCTCCCACCCCACACCCCTCCAAAACCCTCAGATTGTTTTTCAGAGTCCACAGTCTCGCATGGTTCATCTCCCCCTCCTGTTTCCCCCAACTCCCTTCTCCTCTCCATCTCCCCACGTCCTCCATGTTATTTCTTATGCTCCAGAAATAAATGAAACCATATGATAATTGACTCTCTCTGCTTGACTTTTTTCACTGAGCATAATCTCTTCCAGTCCTGTCCATGTTGATACAAAAGTTGGGTATTCATCCTTTCTGATGGAGGCATAATACTCCATAGTATATGGACCACATGTTCCTTACCCATTCGTCCGTTGAAGGGCATCTTGGTTCTTTCCACATTTTGGCGACTGTGCCCATTGTTGCTATAAACATTGGGGTACAGATGGCCTATCTTTTCACATCATCTGTATCTTTGGGGATAATACCCAGTAGTGAGTGCAATTGTGGGGTCATAGGGAAGGTCTATTTTTAATTTCTTAAGGAATCTTAAGGAATTTCCAAAGTGGCTGCACCAAATTGCATTCCCAAGAACAGTGTAAGAGGGTTCCCCTTTCTCCACATCCTCTCTAACCCACATTGTTTACTGTCTTGTTAATTTTGTCCATTCTAACCTGTGTAAGGTGGTATCTCAATTTGGTTTTGATTTGAATCTCCCTGAGCGCTAGTGATGATGAACATCTTTTCATGTGTCTGTTAGCCACTTGTATGTCTTCATTGGAGAAGCGTCTGTTCATGTCTTCTGCCCATTTTTTGACATGAATATCTGTTTTCTGTGTGTTGAATTTGAGGAGTTCTTTATAGATCCTGGATATCAGCCTTTTGTCTGTATTGTCATTTGCAAATATCTTCTCCCATTCTGTGGGTTGCCTCTGTGTTTTGTTGACTGTTTCCTTTGCTGTGCAGAAGCTTTTGATCTTGATGAAGTCCCAAAAATTCATTTTTGCTTTTGTTTCCTTTGCCTTTGGAGACATATCTTGAAAGAAGTTGATGTGGCCATTGTCGAAGGGGTTACTGCCTATGTTCTCCTCTAGGATTCTCATAAAAGCCTTTAATTCTATGTGTTCCTTTCCCCTAGCTCTGGAGTTCCGCAGTTCTTGTTGGTTGGTGGACTTGGTCTTGGGTGGATGTTCTTGCTGACCTTCTGGGGGAGGGGCCTGTTACAGTGATTCTCAAATGTCTTTGCCTAAGGCACAATTGCATTACCCTTGCCAGGTACCAGGCTAAGTAATGTGCTCTGATTCGCTCTCAGTAGCTTTTGTTCCCTGGTCACTTTCCGTAAAACTTTGGAAGACGAGAATGAAAATAGCAACTTCCCAATCTCCAGCCTGGAGTAGCTGAGAGCTCAGGGCTCCATCCTCAGTGCACCCTCAGAGAAAAGCAGTCAGTCACTCCCGTCTCCCTGGTCTCCGCTCGTGCTCTGTGCTCACCCGGTCTGTGATGGAACATTTTTATCTCGGGCGCACGGCCCCGTGTAGAATCTCCAAATACAGTAGATTCCTGCTGCACGATCCTGCACCCTCCTCCCAGAAGAGGAAGGAGGGGGTCTCTCCGGATCTGCCACTTGTGGGGTCCCTTCTTGAAAAACAATAGTCTGACTGTGCCTTCGATAATGGTTAAGGTAACTCTATCCGAGAGCTCACTCCTCAGCTCCGTGTCTATAGCCAGCTTCCTTGCTCCAATACCTGGGAGCTCTGCCACAGTCAGACACCCCTGATATTTCTGTGACCACTTGGGTCCTGAGACCACATTGTCCCCCAAGGGCTCCACCTCTGCTTAGCCTCTGGAGCAACGTCCCTCAGTGGAGCGGACTTCTAAAAGTTCCGATTTTGTGCTCCACTGCTCTCTCACTTGCAGGAAGCTGGCCTGCACCCCCATGGTCTATCTTCCCATGGGTTCAGATTCACTTCTCCACATGTCCTACCTTCCAGAAGGTGGTCGATTTTCTGTTCATAGAATTGCTACTCTTCTTCTCTTCTATCTCCTGTTGAGTTTGTAGGTGTTCAGAATGGTGAAAACTATCTAGCTGAATTCCTGAGACCTAATGTTATTTCAGTCTTCTACTCCTCCACCATCTTGCTTCCTCCTCTCAAGAATTACCTTTTGATACACATAATAACATAAGTAGATATCAAAGTAATTATTCCAAGTGACTGTATCAGTCAGGGTCCTCCAGAGAAAAAGAATGAATAGGATATATAGATACAGAATTATATAAGTGAAAATTTGTTATGGGCATTGGTTCATGCAATTATGGAGGCTGAGATATACCACTCTCTGACATATGCAAGTTGGAGAAGCAGGATAGCTACAGTACAATTTGGTCTGAGTCTAAAGCCCAGAAAACCAGGGGCTCCAGTATTTGAGGGCAGGAGAATATGGATATCCCAGCTCAATCAAACAAAGGAGAGAGAGGGAGAGAGCGATAGAATTTATCCTTTCTCTGCTTTTTTGTTCTATTGGAGGTGTCAAAGAATGATGCCTACCTACCCTGGTTAGGGTCTATCTTCTTTACTATGTTTACTGATTCAAATGCTAATCTTTTCTGGAAACATCTTCACACACATACACCCAGAAATATTTTATTACCAGCTATCTAGGCATCCCTTAGCCCAGTCAAGCTGGCACATAAAATTAACCATCACAGTGACAGAAGCCAGACAAAAAGAGTACATTCTGTATTGTCTCAATTAAATTAATTCTAGAAAATGCAAACTAATATATATTGACAAAAAACAGATCAATGTTTGTCTGGTGCCAGGAACATGGGTAGAAGAGGTTACAAAGAAGAGCAGGAACACTTGTGGGGTGGTGAATATCTTCTCCATCTTTACTATAGTGATAGTCTCATAAGTATATACATGTCAAACCTTTTGAGATTATACATTTCAAATATGTTCAGTTCAGTGCATGTCAGTTATATGCCAAGAAGCTGTCTTTAAAACAAGGAGGGGCATTCAGTTAATTACTGGAAGAACTGCAGAGAGAATCCAGGTCTCTGCCCTTTTGCACTACCAGGGCACACTGTGAGGTCTTAAGTTTAAGTTACATGATCTGGCCAAATATGGAATTAAAGTTGATTCAATTTTCAAATATTATTAGAAAAGGAGGCCCGCTTTGATTATACAGACCTCCCAAAATATAGCAGAATCAATCACTTTTCCTATAAACCATGTTATTATAGATTGTGACCTTACAAATATAGAACCACAAAATCTTTTGCAGAATTAGGTGAGGAAAGCACAGAATCTGTTCCTGACATTTTGCTTCATTAATTTATTCTAGCCTAGCTGATCAGTTAAGAAGATTGCCAACAGGTTAGTTATTTGGTAACTAGTAGGGAGATCTCATAAAAATGGTTCCTTCAGTAGTAAAATGTAGACATTCAAGATGCAGCGGCACTCAATAAATTAATTCTAATTGGGATTTATCAGTTAGAAGTTTGAAGATCGATAACAAGATAGAAATTCTTTTACAGTGGCCTTCATAAATATCAAACAGAGTATCTCAAGGTATGAGAGGACCCCTCCTTATATCCTAGATATGTTTTAAAGTCTATTTTATTAGCTAGAAGGAAAATAGTATATCTACTGAATCTAGTGTATAAAATTAACATAATAATTAAAGTCTGACCTTATTGTAGGTCACAAAAATTGTTTAATCTCTTTGTTCATCTGTGCATACTGAGAAAGAAAGTGGCCTATGGAGACGCTAGTAAGCTGGAATCTATCAAAGCAACCATGTTATGTTAAAAGAACAAAGTTAATTATGCTTTCAGTTTATCACTTTTTTGATCCTGTAAAGGTTAACATGATTTGTTTTTTTTTTCCTCTCTTCAGAAAGCTTGCATGTGAAAGAACCAAAAATTATGTAAAAGTTCCTATTATGAATGATAAATATCCCTTTGCTTTTTATTAAGAATTTTTGTTCTGCTCAAAAGGTGATAGAATTAGTCTAATTTTCTTGCAAAATGAGACTAAAATATATCTTACAGCTTCAGTTTCTCTTTAAGAACACCAACCCTGTTTCCTACAATGTGAACCTTAAAGCTTTATCTCAGCTTTAGAATGAATATTGAAGTATGTGATTTGATTTATAGACTCAAAACAGTTTCTGGTTGAGTGAGATGAGATGGCCAGCTTCTCTAAGCCCAGAAAGTGAGGACATCACACAAAATGAAATTAACTTTCCTGTTAAATCTTCCTGTTAGAAAGTGTTAAATTAACACTTTCCTGTTAAATCTTCCAAAAGAATCAAGTGCTTTGCATCTGGTTCCACATGGTAATTCTGGGATTAAAATTGGAGAAGGATGTTTTTAGGACCAATGCAGGGGAAAAAAAAAAAAAAAGCCCAGGCCTGTCCATCTATCCCTTTCATGCGCACCTTACTATCTGATCTCGTAAGCTTTGAATTGCCACGAGTTTCTAAGCTATAGAGTTAGGATAAATATTTTCTTCTGGATGGCTTATGCAAATTTCTATGGAGAGGGAAGCATGCCATTCTTTAATTTGTATTGTAATCATTTCCTTTTTTAAGAGAAAGGAGAAGAGACAACTATGCTTACTGGAAAATAGAAAATGCAAACGGTATTTTCATTGAATTTCAAGATTTCTTTAGCATTTACATTTTACTTAAATAACTGCTTCATGTGACTGTGTGTTTGTCCTCTCTGTGTCATAATAGTTGGCAAGTTCCAAGAGGGTGTGTTTTTTCACCATTGTATTCCTAGCCTTTAAGTACAGTGCCTGAATCATAATAGAAGATCCTTAACTATATCTTCATTAAAGAGTGAATTATGAAATTAATGAACAAAATACATTTTCTACAATTTAAATAGTATTTTTCCCAGAGATCAATGCCATTGAGACTTTTGGTATATAGATTCAGAAAGCAGGATTATAACTGTTGGGATACAGGCCCTAGATATTTCTAGGAAACCAAAATAAGAAAAATTAAAATAATATAAATATTCTTAAATCTTTAAACTTAGAATTGTATTTTAGAATACAGAAAACTCTAGTACAAGAATGAAATAGTCAGTAGAGTACATATTGTTATATATATAGATACCCCATCTCCACATGGCAACTATTTGTTCTGTTTTTTTAGGTCTGATTATCTTTTTTGCTATTTATGCCCTTGTGGGTTGTGTTTTGTTTTGTTTTGTTTTAAGATTTTATTTATTTATTTGACGGACAGAGATCACAAGTAGGCAGAGAGGAAGGCTGGGGGGCGGGGGAAGCAGACTCCCTGCTGAGCAGAGAGCCCAATGCGGGGCTCGATCCCAGGACCCTGAGATCATGATCTGAGCTGAAGGCAGAGGCTTAACTCACTGAGCCGCCCAGGAGTCCCTTGTTTTGTTTTTGATTACACATAAGAGTGAAATCATATGGTATTTGTCTTAATTTGTCTGATTTATTTCACTTAGCATAATACCCTCTAGGTCCATCCATGTTGTTGCATATGGCAATATTTCATCCTTTTTATGGCTGGGTAATATTCCCGTGTGGCACACGCATGCCATATATATTTTTTTATCCATTCTTTTATCGATGGACACTTGGGCTGCTTCCATATCTTGACTCTTATGAATAATGCAGCAGTAAGTATAGGGGTGCATATCTTTTTGAATTAGTATTTTTCTTTACTTTAGGTAAATACCTAGTAGTGGAATTATCAGATTATTTGATATTTCTTTTTTTAAAGATTTTATTTATTGATTTGACAAAGGGAGAGACAGCAAGAGAGGGAATACAACCAGGGCAGAGGGAGAAGGAGAAGCAGGCTTCCCACTGAAGACGGAGCCTGATGTGGGGCTCGATCCCAGGACTCTGGGATCATGACTGAGCTGAAGGCAGACCCTTAATGACTGAGCCACCCAGGCACCCGTCTATTTTAAATTTTTTAAAGAACGTTCACAGTATGTTTTTTCAGTGTTCTCTCTCTCTCTCTCTCTCTCTCTCTCTTTTTGTTTATCATGACTTGACTGTTTATGTTAAATTCTGTCACCCTGCACTTAAAGGCCCCATTGGGTCAGGGTTGAAATAGGCAGTTTCTTACCCAAGATCACGGATCAGAAGTCAATATTCTACAAGCAGTAAAGACAGCGGAGCTACAAAAATGAACAAAAAGCATGTCTCTAAGAAGCAGAAAGGAGAGCCCAAAGATTCATTTACCTGAAAACAAACCTACAAACAACAAAACCAGAAATTCTCCCCAAACCTAGAAACCTAAAAGACAGAGAGATGCAAGAATAAGCAACAAAGCTGGAAAAGAGTAAGTGATTGTCTGGAGAAAAACAAGATTTCTTTTAGAGACAGGAAAAAACTATGGTTCGTGTGAAGTTGCTGTTTCATTGGGCAGAAATACAGGATGAACATTTTAAGTCAAAGGAGTATATTAGGAATACCAGCTATTGGAAATACTGTGAAATGGTTTAAGGTGTCTTCGATATGTCTTCTCCTTCTGGCCTCTATCACCTGTATCTTAGTTTATCATCCCTGAGCATCATTTCTCAAGGACTGGTTTATGGACCAGAATTACCTAGTAGAACCACCTGGGTGTTTGTTTAAAAATGAGACTTTCCAGATACCAGTCCACATCTGCCAAGTGAGAATGACCATGGAGAGGTCTAAGAATGAATGATTTTATAGTTCCTGGAAGAGTTGTTTATACTCTTTAAGGTTAGAAAGTCCTATATCAAAACCTTCCATGTCAGTGGCCTCATCTTACTCCCTATCACCTAAAGGTTGGATCTTATTCTCCTAAATAAACATTTCCTTGGTCAAAATTTTCACTGCTTCAAAAACTAAAGGATCAAAATTTGCTATTCAACACCATAAGGCATTCTGGTTCTATTAATCAGAGAAGTAATAGGTTTACTTTGTAGTAATTGTCTGTGGACAGTCCTCACTTTCTCTTGATCTTCTAATCATTCATACTTCTCTTGGCTAGAATTTGAAGGTTAGAAAATGGAGGATTGGGTAACTAATGGGGATGTTTGTAACAAGATAGATGATCATTCCTGTGTGTCTCAAAACACACTTATGTAGGTGGCCACTAACTCTGCCTGTGCAAAAATCTAACTCTGAATAAAGCAGGTAGGTGTAGTGTTCAATATACTGAAGACAAAAATGAACCAGCAGCTTTTCCTTGCAGAGGATATACTTTTCTAACTCATGCAAACCTTGGTAAAGACATTCTGTTTAGTTCGTAGCGTTTCAGTGTCTGTTGGAAAGAATTGAAATAGACTTTATACACAGCACCCTCAGACTCTTGGAAAATATATGCTATGTACATTATAGTATTAATACTGTCACAGAATCTGTAGGAAGTGAAAGCCTTACAGAATAATACAAATAACAATTAGGAGGAATTGCAGTGATGGACAGACGAAACAGTTCCCTTCCCAGTGTCTGCAAGTCCAAGAAGCCTTCAGGAAGCACTTCATGAATATAATAACAAGCCTGCCTAGAGAGAGGCAGCTACTACTGTGTTTGCATGTCAAGCATTTGGGGGTTTAATTAATATAAAAGCACCTGGGATAGTCTTCACATGATACATCAGAAAGTTGGATGGTGCCACTTTGGGTTCTAAATAACCATGAAAAGATAAAACTGTTTCAAAAGGTAGGGGAAATTCTGTATAATTTCATCATTTTATGAAGGCATACTGATGCTGTCACTCATGTTACTGTTCCATAGAATTTTCCTAATGTAGCAAATAGAAGACCACACCAGCTTCTGGGGCTATGTGTCTAAACAGCCGATAGGTAATCGCTGGGAACATTTAAGGCATAAGCAAGGAAAAGTAGAGGCTATTAAGAATAAGCTATCGTTGAGCAATGTAATAGAGCAAAGCACTACTTGCTTTTGCTAAATGGAAGGACACAAGTTTCTGAAAAAGGAAAGGGAAATTCACGTGCCTGATTTGTTCTTAGATTCAAGCAGTCTGGGCTAAACTGAAGCTGGGATGAGGAAACAATCTGGACAAATCCTGATATTCTGGATTGTCACTATTTGCTGCAGAAACCTAGACCAGTCACCTGCTGTCCATAAATTTCTATTTCTTTATCTGTAAAATGTAGATAGTAAAAGTATTAGCATAGATACTAGCAAGAAGGAGCACTAAATCCTTGATAATTACAGTCATAATAGTGATTTCATACTACATAATGAAACTTGAAGTGTTATTTTAAGACAAGCATGAGTACATGCACACAATGACTTTGAAATTTCTGAGGTCAGAAACTTCTTTTTACCAGTTTTATTGAGGAATATTGACAACATTTTATGTATTTAAGGTATTCAATGTATTTATTTGCTATAGTATACCTTGTGAAGTGATTACCATGATGAAGTTGACACATCCGTCACCTCACATAGTTAACTTAGGGTGTGTGTGTGTGTGCGTTAAGAATACTCACCATCTACTCTCTTAGCAAATTTCAAGTATACGATACAGTATTATTAACTATAGTAACCATGCTATACTTAAGATCCCCAGCACTTATTTATTCTATATATTTCTCTCTATATATCCAACTCTCAGACCAGTGCCTAACACATAATTGAGATGCTGTATATTTTTGTTGGATGTATTAATGAAGGGACTTCTTGAGGTTCTGGGAGTTCCTGCTCCAGTATCTCAGAGGACCCCCATTGCAAATCATAAGCAGCCAACCAGATACATGGTATCGGCCAGCTTCCTGGGGAGCCCAGTTATCAGACATTCACAGTGATGTAAACCAGTGACCAAGGGTCCTGCTCATATGGCCAAGTCTCTCACCTCTTCTAACTACATGTTATACTTTACTCTTGCAGGACGTCTCTTCTTCTTCCCAGATGGGTTTTAATGTTTCAGTTGGGAGAACCCCATCCTCTTAAAAACCCGGACAAGTTAGTGGTACTAGGATATGACTTAGTTGTGGCACTGACTTAAGAAGATATGAACAAGTCATTTTACCTTAGTTGGTCTCAATATTCTTACATGATGTAGAGAAGGAGAAGTATGTGATATTCTTTCTAGTTATAATGTTTTTGGGTGAAGGAAGGCAATGTGGGAAGTTGTTAAGAGGCCAGAATTTGCAATAAACAGACTTCAAGGCTTTGATCCTAAATGCAACTTAATAGCTCTGTTATCTTGATATCAGATGTGGTCTTTCTTTTTATGCCTCTGTTTCCTCATTTGTAACTTAGAAATAATAATACCCACAAGAAAAAAATATTTGTGATAGTTAAAAGATATGAAATGTGCAGATAGCTTAGCTTGGTGCTTGGCTTTCCTAGGCTCTTGTGTCCTTCCACCTCTCCAAGGGGTAAGGCAGGAGTGAGGAGGCATTCATCCAGTTGATATATCTGTTGATCACCCCTGTATACCAGGTACTATTCTAGGTGCTGGGATAAATCACTGAACAAAGCAGACAAAAAGTCTAGTCCTGGTGGAACAATTTTAATGACAATTCTATTCTTTAATATAAAGTATACTTCATAGATTCCATTGTGTCTTCAAAACCTCAAATCTAATTAAAATAGAAACTTAATTTAGGGTGAAATCAAAGCAAAGTCAAGTTATAATTCATTATTGGTTATAGTTTATTGTAAGATATTCATCATTGACTAACTTTCAGAGAGGGAAGTCCTAGTGAAGATTTTTTTAAAGTTGTGGATTCAGAAAGAAAAAAGAGAGAGAGAGTGAACACCATAATTCACATTGATTAAAAAATAAACCAGTAATTTTTCTTTAGAAATATTTAAATGACATATAGTTCCTAATATGGAAAAATATATTCCTAGATAAGTTTGGCATTTATAGAGGTATCTTTGGTTCTTAAATTTGAAATGATTTATGTATCTTAAAATTATAATATTCTTAGTATTCTATGTCACAAATGATTTTTAAATAGATTCATTCCATTTATCAAGCTAACCCCCCGATTATATATCACTAAGCTACATATTACAAAACAGGTGATTTTTAAGCTTCTTGGATCAAAAATAGCTTACTTTTTTCTTGAAAGACATTTATTATCCTCTCTACATCCAAATACAATGAATGAGTCAGGTAGTAGAGCTATCAAATAACCATGCTTTCTGTGCAGGAGAAACTATACATATTAAACATAATGAAGCTCTTCATAATGGGTAAATATTGTAAGGCATGTCCAAGAAAATGAAAAATAGTTTACTACATCAAAAAGTGTGCATTAGTGACAGAACAATGCTTCTATATCCATTTACAATGCAATGGAACCTTGAAGCAGTATGTAATTGATGTATTTAGCATTTGCCCTTTTTGATGGAACCAGGCAGCCACAGCTCTTGCCATCCTTTATATGAGTGACATATGACTGGTGAGAGAAATGGACGCCTGAGAAAGGGCCAAGAGCGCTGACACTGAGTGGTGAAAAGGAGCAAGCAGGTGCTTCCTACTATCACGATTCCCAATAATCCACCTGAGGCTATCTCTTGAGTTAATGGTTCATTCTTCAGTTACCTATTGCTTGCCCACTGTGTAAGTGCTCTGCTGTATGTATTCTGGGTTGTATGAAACTGTACAGCCTGTTCTCAGGAAGCTTCTACGAGTCTAAAAAGAAGGAAGGAAGTTTTTCAAAGCTGGACATCATATGGATAGTTAGGGGATAAAAGGAATCACTTTTATTCATGTGATCAAAGGGGAGCTGATGTTAAGTCTGGACCTAGAATCTGGCAAATGCCACTGAAATCACTGAGGGTGGCACAGAGGGAATAGCAGCGAAGGCTCAGAAACAGGAAGGTGACGAGACTGAAGAGATGGTGAGGGATGGAGTGGGAGGGCACTTCCAAAGAATCAATGTTTGTGAATGATGCTGGCAGAATGATTGCCAGGAAATGGAAGTGGAGTTCAGAAGTGACATATTTCTAGAAGACATTTGTAGTAAGAATAATTTAGGTAATTTTCTTCCCCTTACATAAATGTACCGTACAAGAAAACCAGAAGCACAAAAACAGCAAATGCATTTCCTGTAAGGTAAGAAGTTTGGGTATATACTTAAAAGGTCTTTGTTAGGCTCTTGGTTTGAGGCTTACCAGTTATGTCCCATGGGGCTGGTAATTCACCCTTCTGAAACAAAGAAACCCCCACCTGCTCTTACCTCAACTAGGGTCATTCTGAGTTTGAATCAAATGAATTTATACCTTAAATAAGGTGTGAATTCTTTCTGGACCCTGGGATGGACAATGCAACTGTAGGGTTTATATTATAGAATAAAATGAAGTAAAACAACAATTCTGGCTAAGTGTGTGCACCGTGAACCAAAACAAAGGCAACAAACAACAGAAATGAAAGAAAGGCTAAGAGTTGCTGAAAGCATAACAATGAAGTCGTCATTCTTGTATCTTTACTCAGAGGCCAAATGTATAGACTAAAAGCCTCTCTTGAGGTGGAGAAGGAGACTCCCGTCTACTTGTTAATTTACTTTCATCTGAGATGTGGCTGCAGTCCATTGTGACTATATAGAAGAGGAAATCCAATAACATGGTTTACTAGTCCTGGTTCTGCCACTTAGGGCCTCAATAAACCCTATAGTCTCTTTCTTTCTCTCTCAATTGGGGATAATAATAGCTCGGAGCTGTTGTAAGGGTCAACAGATTATCCTTGTGATTTAAAGGAAAATGAGCATTTCAAGTGTAAAAGAGTTAAAAAGACATTCTTGTTCTTTTTGAGGGCAGAATGCAGAACGCTTATCTCATGTCTATCCTTCAGCTCCGACAGAGTCCTAGTCAGTAGAAAGCAGAGTCACCTACCACTTCCGAGGAGAAAGAAAGGGCTTTACAACTCCACGTCTGACCTATCACAAGGAGGAAAAATAATCATTTAAGAACTGCCTATCATAAATGTGGCATCAGCGTAGACCCTGGAGAGGCTACTGAATAAACAAAAAGTGAAGATCCCTGTCCTATGGCCACTTTACATTCCATTATGGGAGATGGACAACACATGTTAAGCATAAATAATTATGTACTATATTAGAAGATAAGAAAGTTCAATGGAGACAAATGAGGCAGAGCTAGGGAAAGAAGGGCAAGAGTGGGTGATATTGGAATGAAGACTTGAAGGAGGTCAGAGAACAAGCAATGCAGGTATCTGGACGAATATACCAGGCAGAGGAGAGGGCCAGTGAAAGGCAGTGGTCCAGGAATTGTCTGGCTTGTAAAAATATCCCTGGGTAGTGGTTGTGTCTGGAGCACAGTATAGAGCTTAGGGTGGTAGGAAGATGAGCTCACAGATATAAGAGTGTGGATAGCTCATGTAACCCCTTCTAAGAATTCTGACTTTTTTTCAGAGAGATAGGAAACTACAAGATGCTTAGTTGTTTTTTTGTTTCTGAAGAGTTTTTAATGAGGCAGGAAACGGTCTACGTCATGTTTAGTGGCTAAAGCATGAAACAAAACTAACAAAATATTGTGTTTGTTTCTGAATGGTTATTGGTGATGTCTCTTTCATTTAATTTCTTTCTTTGCAAAGCATAAAAAAAAAGAAAAAATCCTCTAGGATTGCCTTTTTTTTTTTTCCTTAAACCAATGAACAAGTGAAATAATTTTAATGATGGCTTACATCTCTTATAATAAAGTGCTCTTGTCTCACGTGTGAATGAGATAACGTTCTTGATGAGAGGTGTTTTTTGTTTGTTTGTTTGTTTGCTAATTTGTTTTTGGCTGTTACTTCATTTCATTCTTGAACCTGGGTGGAATGGTGAGAACCTGGGGGCTGTGGTGTAAATTGTCCTTCAAATAATTAGTGGTGATAATTAATATAAGACAGAACTCTTGTCAGTGATGAATAACCAAGAGAAGCAAAATGGGCTACTGAGTATATTTAACAATGCATTTGTGAACAAAATTAGTATTTACTTAGGTGGTAAGTTAATTTCACTTTCCGCTTACTAACCTCAGTCTACATGTTTAAACAGACAAAAAACTACATGCAGTGGAGGAAATTGTTACTTCTAAACTGCTATTTATAAACTCCTGTTTCTCTAACTATTCACTTATTTATCTTGTCTTTTACTTTGTGACTGTCAGATCATTTTTATGGCTTCTGGCTGTAACTATGCTAGTATAGATTGGATTGCTTTGTAGAATATACACATTACTTACTTTTTTTATTGACACCTCTTCTGCTTCTAACTCAAAAAGGCTAATTATTTTCTCATGGGTGGGATTTGCGTCAGAGTGACGTGATTTAACTAAAAGCATCATTTTGATTTCTTGTGTTGGGAGGGACGTTGGGGATTGGAGAGAAGAAGAGTAGACTCAGGGACATCAGATTGGAAGATATTTCAGGAATTCAGGAGAGATGCTGGTGACTCAGGTGAGGGTGGCAGCAGTGGAAATGAAAATGATTAGATTGTGGATCTATTTTAATGGTAGAGTGGATGGATTTGTAGTGGTTTTACCTAAGCATTCTGAAGCTTAGAGACCAGCACCTTCCCAATTTTTTTTCTACTGGTAATTAGATTGAAAAGTGGTTTAAGTTAATTTCACCACATTTATATGTCACTTTACCTTCAAATAATCAATGGTCTAAGAATTCCTTGTCTCCTTCTTTATCTCCTCCTCTTGAGTATTTTTTCCTTGTAGAAACATTGATACCAAAAATAAGTATCAATTTATAAATTTATACTAGTATAAAACTAATATTATAAATATCAGCTGTATCTTTTATGGTGGATGTGTAAAAAATGATGTCCTAGCCTTCAAAGTCCCCTTTCTTTCCCCTGCCCTCCCAAAACAAAAACAAGTCTTCCCCATTCACAGGTATTTTTTTCCCAACAAGATGCCAAAATGCAGTTCTCAAACTAAGTCATACCAGTGTAGCTTTTTAGCTGTTAGCAAACATTTTTTCATTTCAGTTTAATTGTCATTTTACATCCAATCAAACATTGCATCCTTTTCAAACTGGACCAGCTCAGATTTTATTTATCAGAATTTTTCTAAACACATCCTGATTGGGAAACATATACTTTCATCCCTAAGTTAAAGGTTAGAAAAATCTGGGTTCCAGAGCAATGGCTTTTTAATTTAGAAAGAGGGGTTTGTTTGAAGAGTAAATAAAAAGGCATTAAATGAAGTCCTTTTTGGTTCTTTATTAAAGCATGAAAGAAGGATTATTGCTTTTTTATTGTTGTTGAAAGGGAAAAGAGAAAGAAAAAAAAAACAAACAGAAGAAAAAGTTAAAGAGGGAAAAGAGAACTGTATCTTGCCCCAATGCTTTCTACTTTCCAATAGAAAAATACGGATAACCAGATCAGTCCATTTTACTATTTAGTCATAGTTTATTGCTTCTTTTAAATTGGCCAAGACACCACACATCAAACAATACCAGTTTTGCAAACTTTCTATTTTACATCAAAATCTGACATGTTCCCCCAGCTTACAAAGGACTTAAATTAATTTGACCTTTCCTGCTCTTTTGTTCCTTGCTTTGTTCTCCTGTTTCCCCACGTTCACTTGGTTGCACACTGTGAAATTGACAATAATTTTTGTTTAAGCATCGTTTAAACCTTTGCATAAAGTCATACTATTGGGTACTGATTAGATAGGAAGATGAAAAAGCCAGAAGGGAAGGCAGGGAGGAGGAGATAGTGTGGTTCTACTTGTGGGCCTCAGCTGCAGCCATTATGTCACAAAAGAAAAAGGACACAAAATAAAAGAAGCAGGTGGAAAAGATAGTGATGACGGCTGGGTTCTAAATTGGAAGTGTTTCTAGCCAAGTGAATCCTATACTATCCATGAGGCAGTACGAGAGCAGGAAGGTGTGATCATGTGGTCAACACATTAACTTGAAGTCCAAATGCTTGTACTATACTAATAATCTAAGTAGTTATATGTAGATCAAGGTAAACCTGAAATTTTCTGTATCATTGATGTATGAATTTAAAATTCAGCTTACTTACCTCTTTTCCAGATAGAAGCAGGACCTCAGTAACTTCATGAAGATAGATTGAGAGTGAGCCATAAGCTGCAGGGATTTAAATATGTAACTTAATTATATACGAGTGGGACACCAAACACATCAAAGAACAGTAATAAGAGGATTAAAAAAAACAAACAAACACTGAGACACAAATGAGAGATGGTCAACATTATAAGCCATTAGGGAAATGCAAATTCAAACCACAATGAGGTTTATCCACTGAGATGGCTATAAACAAAAAGATAGATGGTAACAAGAACTGGTGGGGACAAAGAGAAATTGGAACCCTCATACATTGCTGGTTGTAATGTAAAACTTTGGAAAACTTTTTGGCAGTTTCTTAAAATGTTAAACATAGATTTTACATATCACTCAAGGCTTCTAGGAATCTACCCAAGAGAAATGAAAATATGTCCACACAAAAACTTGTACATAGGTGTTCTTGCATAGCAGCATTATTCATAATAGCAAGAAGTAGAAACAACTCAAGTGTCCATCAATGGGTGGATGGATAGGCAAAATGTAATATATCCATTCAGTGGAATACTATCATATTCCATATACTACATGGTGCCGCATGGACAAGCCTCGGGAACATTATGCTAACTGAAGGACGTCAGGCACAAAACCCACAGATTATATGACTCTGTATAACTGTCAAGAAAAGACAAATCCATAGTGACAAAGATTAGTGGTTGCCTGGATCTGCCTGAGAATGGCAACAGGGAGTGACTGTAAATGGGCACAAGATTTCTTTTTGGAGCAATGGAAATGTAAAATTAGATGTGGTGATGGTTTGCATAACACTGTAAATTTACCAAAGCTTATTGAATTGTACACTTAAAAAGAGTGAAATTATGATGCATAAAATATACCTCCAAAAATATATTATATACAAATAAAACCATGAATATAGAAACCTGAAGGTCAAAGAGAGGAACATTTCAAGGGAAGATAGGAATGATGAAGGGTGTTGGTTGTAGAAGAGATGTGTGAAATAAAATAGAAATATAATGAGAAGTTAACATTGCCTCTCTGATTTTTACCAGGGAAGCCATTGTGCAGACAGCCCAGCCTGCAACTTTCTGCAGGAAAACTCTCCACTACTCCAGAGTGTAGTACCTTTCCTGCAATGGAGTAGCTCATAAAGACCTTACAAGAACCCGTTCATTTAAATAGGGTTCATTATACATGGAATATTAGGGGTTGCTGTGTTTTCAGAGCAACTCTGAGTAGACTGTTATTATGCAGTGCTTATTTTAACAGGAGTTGATTACGACCAGAAAACTGTCCTTGTTTATCATAGTTCCAAAGCCCCAGTACAAATTGTACTAATCCTATCATTATGAGTGATGGAAAAAAGAAGGGGTGGGGTTGGGGAAGGCAGGGAAATGGAAGAGAACATGTTTTGTCAGCAAGTTCACATTCTTTATAGAATTAGTTTTCCTTTAGAAAAGCTCCTAAGGATAAAGTCAGTTTTTTTTTTTCCCCAACATGGTCAGAGGGCATTTTCACAGGAGAGAATTACTATATACATGTACAACGTATAGATCACTGATTTCGAATAAATCGAAAATAAAATAGCCAAATAACAAAACTATGCAAAATTACTTATTTTTACCATGATCTAATTCTAATTCCCAGGACTTTACAATGATTTGGGGTCATTATTAGGGATATCAATTAGTTTCTTGCCAGTTACTCAAAGAAGTCATAGTTAAAGAGCTATTTTGAGTGCCTGGTAATAAAGTTTACTGCAACCTAATTCATTAGATACCAGAAACCACAGAGAAATGGTTCCCTATTGTATAGTTTTCTGCCACTTAAAATTAATACCAAAGTGTTGGCTAAAATGAATTTTCTATTACTTATTTTTATACTTTTTTTTTCCATCTTCACATATTCAGGATCTCTAAATTTTAAGTTAGAGAGTGCTAAAGAAGGCTTTGTACTTGACTGACATTTTTGGTTTAAAAGTCAAAAGTTAATTAAGAACACAGTGAGGGGGTTTTTAAAGTAGACTCTGAGATACTGGTTTCCATGTGTTGGTTGGTTTTAATAGCTTGTATTAGCAAGCGTTTTATCACCCAAATTACAGTGAGGTACAAAGAAAAATCCTAGGTTTCGTTGTCTGGCATTCGGAAAGACGCCTATGTTTCTGCTCGTTTGGGCGTGCATATAATGAGCTCACCGAGTGTGTGTTTTCCTGACCTCTGGAAGAGAAAAGCAACCTGACATTAAAGATGGGGGTAAAATACTAGGCTGACGCCCACAGGTTTATTGGAGTGTTTGCTGTCACATTAATGGTCTGGAAGCGTTTTTCTTCATTGCTTAAATTTCAAAGCAGGTTTTTATGAGGATCCACAGGAAGAAAGCATAGTACCGGAAAGTGAATCATCCTTCGAGAACTGTGTTGACATCTCCCCAGAAACAATGTGTTGTGTTATCACACAACGTCAGGAACCGTACCCTGCTTGCTCTGACTGAAATCCTATTTTGTCATATATACAAAGGCAATGGCAAGGAGGTCTGGCCTCACAAAGCAGGAGCTGCACACTTGGGGATCTTTTCTTGTATTGGAACGACTTTTCCTAACTACCTTACAATAGCATAAATAAAAGCAGTGTTCTCAGTACATTATTATCACAGCAGACATTTATATTACATCTGCATACCCTGAGGACAGGGCACAATTGAGTTCTTCAAATTCCTCAGGAGCAAGAGCATTTCTGATCGGAATGGCCAAAACTGGGAGACAGAAACAGTTGGAGGAGAAATAGAAACACCACCAGTGTCCACTTTGTTTTAATCTGGGTTTAGACCACCAATAGCTGTTAGCTGTAGGTGGCCACCTGCTTCATTTTTTCCCATTTTAGGGAAAGAGCAAGGGCAACGATGGCATCTAAAATTCATTCCCATCCATCAAACAAATCAGCCCCTAAACAGTGAAATCGGTATTCTGTGCCAGGAAGAGAGCTAGGGAGTCAATATAACTTCCTGGCCCTGGAAGAGTTATCGTCTAGAGTAAGAATTTTCAGATGGTAGTATGTAAATCCATTTTACTCTGATTGCACTTGATCTTCCACAGGAATCAGGTAATGCAATATGTATCATTAGTCCCATTTGACATGATTCCAAAGACATTCAGCTAAAGTCACAATATCATTGGCAGAAACAGACCTCTCCTCCACCCCCAGCAAGGAGAGGCTGACACACAATAAAAAGCAAAACCTGTCAATCTATCAAGAGAAGGAATGAACAAATTTCTGTAAACAGAAGTTTAAAATTTGATTTTCCCATCTTAAAATCTAGGCCCCCTTCGCTGTGTTTGCCTCCATGAAGTTGTAGGAGTTGTGGAATGTTCTCTGCAAGGAGAAAAAGGCAAATTGTAATCAGATTATATTCAAATCTGTATGTGAATACACTTCTATTATTCATCCTCTCTATAGGTTGATAAAGGAAACATAAAACCTTTCAGGCAAGAACGGGTGTTAAAAATTAAGCTGAGGGGTGCCTGGGTGGCTCAGTGGGTTAAAGCCTCTGCCTTTGGCTCAGGTCATGATCCCAGGGTCCTGGGATTGAGCCCCGCATCAGGCTCTCTGCTCAGCAGGGAGTCTGCTTCCTCCTCTCTCTCTGCCTGCTTCTCTGCCTACTTGTGATCTCTGTCTGTCAAATAAATAAATAAAATCTTTAAAAAAAAAATTTAAACTGAATTTTCTGCTGGACAGCCCTGACACAGCACACAGATACTGGCATCTGAGGGGGTTCAGTTCAGATTAACTGCCAAGGAAAACACAGAGACTATGAGTTTTGAGGATTTGCTTGGATATATATATATTTTTTTTAAAGATTTTATTTATTTATTTGACAGAGAGAGATCACAAGTAGACGGAGAGGCAGGCAGAGAGAGAGAGGGAAGCAGGCTTCCTGCTGAGCAGAGAGCCCGATGAGGGACTCAATCCCAGGACCCTGAGATCATGACCTGAGCCGAAGGCAGCAGCTTAACCCACAGAGCCACCCAGGTGCCCCTTGGATATATATTTATACAAGAGAGAGCAGCCCCCGTGAAGACACTCTCAGAAACCAAATGCCACGGTGGCTTACAAGGGTGAGGGTCAAAGATGCTATAAGAGAAGTGGATAGATGGGTTTAAGTAAGTCCTTGGGTTCTCAGTCCATCATGATGGCATGATGTGAGGGCAGGCTGATTGCTAAACCCATGTCCACTGGGGTTTTTTGTGACTCAGTTGATCCATTAATTCTCTTGATTAGGTACAAGTAGTATACTTGAATTATAGACCATAAAGGTTGCAGGTTTTTTGTTGTTGTTTGTTTGTTTGTTTGTTTGTTTTTTGCTATCTCTGGTGAATTCTAGGAAAAATGGTTGCTCAGGTGTCGTCTTTGGAAACCTTGACCACTTGTTACCTTTCAGTCTTTCATACCCTCCAAATACAGGGTCACACAGAGGACAAGCCCAGGACAAATGATCTTTATCAGTGTGATAGCCAAAGTGAATTCCATTTGGTAGAGGAAGATGTTCACAGGTGCATTTTTATATATATTGCTTTAAATTTTGTCAGCCCAGGTAAAAACACAACTCAGAAATAGATCTACTAAGGGATTTTCCCTGATAAAAGCACAATAGAAAATACTTTCTACTAATGATCTCATCTGTAGCTTCTCAGCATTTCCAACTGTTAGACACTGTTAAAAAAAAAAAAATGCAGTGTTGTGTGAAAGAGAAGAGGGTCTCTGTGGGAGGTTTTGTATTATGTCATTGTTGGCAATTGAGTCTCTGTAGAACCCAATATGGCATGGGATCTTTTTGGCTTTACTTGTAAAAGGGAGCTATTTATGTAGAATAATTCATTCACATGGCAAAATCAGTCTAAATTAAGAATTTAATATTATTAACTTTTCCCTGGTTATTAAAAAAAAAACATTCATTATTGAAAAACATGAAAGAGACAGAAAGATTTAAAGCAAAAAAAAAAAAAAAAACACCACACACACACTTTTATAAAACACAGAAATGGTAACTTTCTGGTGTATTTCCTTCCAGAAATGTGTTTATATGTGTCTGTGTGTGTATCATACATATGCATTTATATAATAATCATGCAATTTCTAATACAATTTGTATGTCCAAGCTTTATCTTGTTATTTATGTGGGAAGTATTATTTTCCTTCGTCATTAGAATATGAAAGTATGATTGTCAATGGTGGCAAAATATTCCTTCCTAATGTTTCATAAATTAACAATTTCTCAATAATTGAATATTTTAATTATTTACAATTTTCCTGAAATTAGGGCTGTAATTAACATCTGCTATACAGATTTTTTGTTCATATTCCTGATTTTGTTTTCTCCCCTTGGCTATATCATTTAAAAGCGGAATTATTAGGACAAGGGTAAAACTTTTCCTTGAGTCTTGAAGCAACTTACCAACTTACATTACCTACAGGTTATACCACTTTGTATCTCTATTCGAGTACTCAGCACTGGTCATATTACACCTAGCAGTGTTGAATATTGTAAGCTAAACACAAAAATATTCCTGTTTTGGGATGCCTGGGTGGCTCAGTGGGTTAAAGCCTCTGCCTTCTGCTCAGGTCATTATCTCAGGGTCCTGGGATCCAGCCCCGCATCGGGCTCTCTGCTCACCAGGGAGTCTGCTTCCCCCACTCTCTTTGCCTGCCTCTCTGTCTACTTATGATCTCTCTCTCTGTCAAATAAATAAATAAAAATATTTTTTAAAATTCCTGTTTTATTTCTCCTTAAATTTCTTTGAATGCCTATAAAGTTGTATAATTTTTCATAAGTTTACTGGTTATTTAATTCCTGGTTTATTTATTCATGTTCTTCATCAGTTTTTCTTTGGAAGACCAAGAAATTTCTCTAAATTGGTTTTCATAATCACAGATATTTTATACCTTACACGTGTATTAAACACCTAGAACAAGAACTACAAGGCCCTTAATACTGGTTAATAAATGAAATAATTTATATATTTTTTTCCTTTGGCCATCTGTCTGTAAGTTTCTACTTTTTTCTACTTCAAGACAATCTTCAGAGAATGACCTAAGCAAACATGTGTAAAGTAGAGAAGTGTTTGAGAGATATGATTTGTTTGGCAGGTAATTATTTGATTGATAGGACCTCCTAGTGCACAGAGATTCTATAGAAAAATATTAAAACAGGATTCCCAAATTGAATAATGTTCTCCCAAAGAGTGTAATGCTTGACCTTGAATTGGTCTTTACATCCACTTTAGAAACTCACTTTTGAGAAAAATACTCTAAATTCCCATCTTTAGTCTTTCTACTTTCCTGTTCTCTCCTGCCTTCTTCCACCTCTTTACCTCAGGAATCATATGTGATTGGGGGGAAACTGTAATAAAGGGTATAAGTAATAGAAAAGATCAGGGAGGGATGGCTAACTGAGTAAGAATCCTGGTAGTGGGACTTCAGGTGATTTTAGAAGTATGTGCTTAGTGGGATAAGTCAGAGAAAAAAGAGAAAATGAAAGTAGAGAGTCAGGAACAATTATGGCATTTCAGGAATCATAGGAAAAGTGAGTTTTTCATAGTTGAGTAAGTTGAACCTATTTGTGTCACTAGTGTGAAAATAGATTGATGAGGTTTGGCTTCCTTCTCTTTTCTCAGGGAAATATCTCAGATCTGCAGCCAAAGAGCTGATTCTCCTCAGTATGGGCTCTCATATCACAGTGTGCTTATGAAAACCATCTAAGGAATTTCAAACTTTCTGAATACAAAATGCCTTTTCCCATCAGCTAGAAGTCATTCTTGTCACTAAACAAATCAGCCAATTTCAGAGTACTTCCTGCTTCTACTTCTTATTGCCACAGCATCTGGCAGGGAGAGTTCTTCTGGGTGTAGGAAGGTTCTGGAAAGTTCCAAGGACTGCAGATTCAGCATGAAAAGAAGGTCTACCACCAGAATGCTGTCTTCCACCTGTTTTGTCCTGATTCTTTTCCAGTATGTCTTCTCATAGTTTCTAAAATTTATTAATATCTTTCTAGCCTCAGAACTTTCTAGGTGTCACTAGAGGTACCTGGAATGTTCTTTGCCCTTCCCACCTGCTTTAACCCTTACTCTTTTTTCAGGTTTCAGCAACTGAAATGTACCTTTGTAGGGAATCCCTTTCCCAGGTGCCATTTGAGTATTTGCCATCAAGGTACATTTTGGTTTTCCTTCCTTGGTGACACTTTGAACAAATGTAATTAAATGATCTGTTTAATGTGTGGTTACCATCTGTTTTCCCTCCTTAGACAAGGAATCATGTAAATAAAAATCATCCCTGATCTTACATTCAAGCAGTACCTTTCCTTTAGCTCCATAATCAAATTTGATTTTAAGCAGAGTAAAGTTTAAAAGGGTCTTGGATAATAACAATAGAAATTTTCATTTATATTTCAAAATGGCTTATTTGGTTAGCTTTAACTCTTTGGCTCATGTGCAGCTTATAGATAAAATTAATTATAAATATTTCAATCAATAGTCTGTCACTGAGTGCCTCTTAGGTGCTAGACACAGCCCCTGGAATATAATGATCGACAGCCACCATGACAAGAGTCGAAATCCCCTGCCCTCACAAAACTCACACTTCAGTGGGAGATGTGAAGGTAAATAAATAATTATTTTGTACCTTAAGTAATGATAAATGTTACATAGAAAGAAAAACAAAAGCCAGTAAAGTGATAGAGAAATGTAGGTATATTAACTCTAGAGGGAGCACTGTTACTTTTTTTTTTTTTTTTCATTCTCGTATCATTTGTTTTCTCCTAGAAATGAAAATTAGAGCTACTTTTCTATACAGCTTATAGAGAAATACTGCTTTCTGGGCTGTGTTTATTTTCGGTCTCATTTGGAATATACCTGTGTTTGACAAGTTATTTTCAATATCAAAACCAAGAAATTTATGTAGCCATGCTTCTAAAAAGAAAAAAAATTATATTTAACAAACCTGTAGCTTTGCCCAGCATCTGGAAATGACTTAAATCACAATATTTTTGTTTCCTGGGTTAATGGGTAAATTGTTCCACCTCAGTAGTGAAATTGCAGGAGAAAGATGGCTATTTGTACTTCTGATGTGATTTTATGTCCTTTAGGGTTGCTACTGGTGAGTAATAGCAAAGAATTATTTTCCTTCAACCTGGAGGATAGCCTATATGTAGAAATACAATTCAGAGGGAAGAATGTCTTCTCATGAGCTGGTAGATAGAATTTTATTTTATCCCATAAGTACATGAGATTAAAAGTCATACCAGTGTGGTTTAATCCTTACTTTCTGACTATAATGTCTCAGATTAGCCGCCTACCTGGGGGCTGCTTGTTTGTTTCCAGTTAAATTATTTGTCGTTATTTTCTGGATAGTGTCTTCTGGATAGTGTCTACTAGAATTTATAGGAATGTTCCTTTCCACAGATATAATTTTAAAGTAATATATATAGATATAGATATATTTCTTTCACTATATGTATATGTATATATATATATGGTAAAAAAAATATCCTTTTTGAGATCTGAAAGACTATTATGCAGAATAAATCTTTTTCTTACCAATTCAGTTACTTAGCATAATCAGGATAAAAGGCTAAAGTGGGAAGGCAAAAATTTTGAGGGAATTTTCTGTCAAATCATCATGTTTATCAAGTTAATGCAGATGTTTAAATCATTAATATATTTTACCTGCATGAAGATTTTAGGACTATGAAAATCTTTCCCAAACATTACAAAATGTTGGCCTTGTGCAAGACTTATGTAAAGAAAATAATAAAACTTTTACTGAAGGACAGAAAACAGGACCTAAATGTGTAGGGAAAAAAAAAAAAAACAATAACAACTGTGTGCCTCTGGATGGGATGATTCAAGCTTTAAATTAAATGACAGAGTTAGGGCAACTTAACTCATAAGGGATTGGGGGTCTAGACGAATTATTTCTGAAGGTAATATGCAAGTGCAAATTTGCATAAAAGGATATATTTTTGAGAAAGATGATCAGGTTACCAACATGATATTAAAAGGTATTATGAGGGGCACCTGGGTGTCTCATTTGGCTAAGCATCTGCCTTCAGCTCACATCACTGGACCCTGATCTCAGGGTCCTGGGAGGAAGCCCCATTTGGGCTCCCTGCTCAGAGAGGAATTGGCTTCTCCCTCTCCTGCTGCTCCCTCTGCTTGTGTTCTCTGGCTCTCTTTCTCCCTGTCAAATAACTAAATAAAATCTTTTTTAAAAAAGATACTATGGAATGACTATAACTAAGCAGGCTGTTTCCGGCACAGAAACAGACAAACAGGTATATGGAGAAGAATAGAGTCTCACAGTGGATCAAGTACGTACGGAGTTTAGTATGTGATGTGTACTGTTAAAAACTGTGAGGCAAGGTTGTAATAGTTAATAGATAGTATTGGAATAACTGCTTATGCATGTGGGGAAAAAGTAGAATTAGGTTCCTCTCACATACCATTCGTGTAATTAAATAATAAAGGCATTGCAATATTAGAGAAAAACTAGAAGAAAAGAGAGGGAGATATCTTTATAATTTGGGGGTTAGGGAATGTTTTATTAATCAAGAAATGAAAAGAGTTTGCCATGAAGTAAAACTCTAATGGATTGATTTTATAGTATTAAAAACAAAAATTTTATACAGGGTAACTGGAAGACATTTTTGGCCAGACTCTATGCTAATAATTTTATAAGTATCAACTCCTTAACCTCTAGGTAAATATTTCCCCACATTTTAGAGGAGGAAGGATTGGAGAATTATAATGTTTAGGCATAATCACAAAGCTGATAAATGATGGAGTGGTAATTTGTCTGAGCTCTTAACCAGCCTGAGTTCTTAACCACATCATCAGGAACAAAGTCAAGAGAAAATGTATTCACTACTCAGACACCAAAAAAAAATAAAAAAAAATAAAATAAATCTCACCATTGACAATGACATGGATGGAGCTAGAGAGTATCACACTAAGAGAAATAAGTCAATCAGAGAAAGACAATTAGCATATGATCTCACTCATATGTGGAATTTAAGAAACAAAACAGGATCATAGGGGAAGAGAAGGAAAAATAAAACAAGATGAAATCAGAGGGAGACAGAACATAGATTCTTCATCACAGGAAACAAACTGATGGTTGCTGGAGGGAAGGGGGTGAGGGGTTGGGGTAACTGGGTGGTGGACATTAAGTAGGGCATGTGATATAATAAGCACATACATATGACTGATGAGTCACTTAACTCTACCTCTGAAACTAATAATACACTATGTTAATTAATTGAATTTAAATTTTAAAAAAGAAATTAAAAAAAACATAAATTTTAAAAAGGAAAATGTATTCAGGCACTATAATCATTTACATTTAAACTTGTTCTATAAGAAAGTTAGCATCCACTTTCTATAAGAAAGTTAGCATACCATCATCCTAAAGAATAGGATATTCTTTAAAGAGTACCTGGCAGTGTTATTGCTTACATGGTCACTATCTTACTTTTAAAGAATCTAAAGGCTCTTCCTAATAATCTTTAGTCATGTTTAATACAACTCACTAGACTATATTTCACAGTTAAAGAGAATATAACTATGCCTCACTTCCTTGGATCATTAGACCAATATCCTCCCTGGCACATAGTGTAAAGTAAAGCTTCTTTACATGACGACTTTTTCCTCACAAACGTTTGTCTATTTGATAGGAGATAAGAATAAAAATATCTAGTAATGGACGATCCATCTGTTCTGCCTGCCCTCCTTGCCACGAACTAAACCTGAATAGTAATTTCTAAATGTTAACTCTTCTTATTTTTACATTGCAGTTGTTATCTTCATTTAGGTGGACTGCTTTGTTCAATACTATAATAATCATAACAAAAATTGGAGATGCAGTTGGTATCCCTAAATTCACACCCATCAGTAATTCACCATTCCCTCTTAGATGGATATTCCTGATCAAAATGTTAGAAACGTCTCCTACCTCTATAGAGGACATTTACACTTCAGCCTGAGCCAAACTTTCTCATTTCGTTTGTCATGGCACCTTAGTTCCAGTCAAATTTTATTAATTGTTTGATTTCTCCGCTCAAAACCTTCACTCGTCTTTATCTCTTCACTTGCCGTGGTGCCTTTTCTCTAAATTACCTATTTCAAATCAGTCATCCTTCAAGATGTTATCCAACAAAGTTTTACTTTCTTTATGAAATGTATCTCAACACTTTGAAAGTAACCTCTTCTTTTGAATTTCCATTGCTTTTTCTATGCCTTGTATCTTCTTTGCATTGTGAATGTCTTATAAAATAGAACTCTCATCCACCATTGTTTTCTTCATGATAACGAATGTAGTGCCTCTCACAGAATAGGTCTTTAATATGTTCCTTTAATTAATGATTTCATTAATTCCCTAGTGCGTCCCTGGCTTATTTTCAAATAACACACTCTAAAATGATGCTTAAGATGTAAGGCTCTGAAATGCATCAGTTTAAAAAAAACAACCCCTCACCTTGAAGTTTTTTAACTATTTAGCCATTTATATATGTATATACAGATCTTGATTCATGACAGCATTTCTTTGAAAATCTTTTGGATTGCATATATATATATATATACATATATATGTGTATATATGTATATATATATATACACACACATATATATGGGGGGGTTGCTGATGTAGAGGGAATAGGGTTTTCGGAGAGAACAGACAGCATCCAGAAGGGGACATGCAGATGCAGGGACTCTGGCAGTAGCTGTCAGGGAGGGACGTCTCCACAGGAAACACCTGCAGCAGTATCCAAAAGCACTTTAAAAGCTCAGAGTGGCTATTCTGCTGAATAACTGAATATCCACAGAGCCAAAGTCCATGACCTTGAGCACAGCAGATCTTTTCTGCTGAATATGATCTTATTCCAAGTGAAGTCAAATTATTCTTCCCAGTCGCCAAGAAAACCTCAAAGCTTCAAACCACTTTGCCCTAAGAGATACTTCAAATCTGCTAAGGCAGTCCACAGGACGAGAGGACCATAGAATGAGCTTGAATTGCTTGGACGCTTAAAACTTTCCATTTTATACGGAATTCTGATGCAACTAGGTTGCATGCCAAGTATAAAAAGGACTTTGATCTGAAGTAGGAAACACTGAAGGGCTGCTTCTGTGCCTTAGTTGAATCTTAGCTAGAAGAAGAATAAAGGATTTGTTTCAGTGAAGAGAATCACAGGCATGCCTGAGCCAGGGACATTCCATCTTGACCCATCTGCCCAGTCTTCCATTTTGTGTCCTTTCTGCTTTCAAGTAGTATGCCTTTTAATTAACCAAACAAGCAACTGCAAATGAGAGAAAAGGGGGAATTTGTCTTCAAATTGAAATACATGTGAAGGAAACACAAGCCGAAATTTATTAAAGGCTATTGTGAGGAGGTTTTTAGTCAGCGTTTGACTTGGTGAAAATCCTGAGCTGATTGTTCATTAAGGCGCGGCAGCAAGGCAAGCAAAAACCAGTCCTTTGTGCATTTGTCTGTTAGAAGAAGGAAGAGGAACTTACACACTGAAGATTTCAGCTTGTGGTGTATAGATGTGTCAGTTTGTTAGACAGAGATGGGCCTGTCAAGGAGAGCTTGCTGATGGATGGGTGTCGGCGCCTCTCGTTAGCTATTTCAGGGACAGCTTTCATTCTGCATCTTTCTTTCTCTGTCTTATCCCAGGACTCCCTTCCATGCCTTTCTCTTTAGAGAAGACTGTCCTTGTTTTTGATGTCCCTAGTGAGATATTTAGCTTCCATATTCTCTTCATTGGCTTCAGGTTTTATTCTGACCAGCAGATAAAGAGCATGATTCAAGACAGGCTTCTAAAGATTTGGAACATCTGCCTTCTTTCAATGCTTGTGGTAGGTTTTGCCAGAAACACTTAAATCTTACATATTTTAATAATGAGAGTTCTGGAATTTGGCTGCATTTTTAATTTAAAAAAAACTGAAAACAACTCAATTCAGCCAATTTTTTTTTAATATTTTGGGGAAAATGTGATTGAGTTGGTAGCAAGATACAATTCTACAATGCTTCTTAACTGACGTTTCCTTCAGGAAGATACGCAATTTCACAATATCAGCATAGGTTTTAGTTTCCCGTACTACCTGAATGTGTAGAGTATTTATTCATGTGGTATTGGCCCTTAAAAGAAAATGGACTTTAAATCAGATGCTTCCAAAGGTCAATCTGATAATGTTCTTGAAGGGGAGAGAGGAAATTCTATTGTGTTCCCACTTTATAAGCTAAAATATGCTGACTACTTATTATTAATTTACTTAAGCAATATGCAAATGTACAGCAATACTATATACAGATGGTCACAACTAAAGTGTAAATTATAGCTTAAAGAGCTGCAAGACTTTGGCACATATTATAACTAAATTAGAAGAGTTACAGAGACACTATTATTGCCCATTAAATGTCTAGGTCATATTTCTCTTAGCCCTTGTTTCTCTACCATATCTGCACATTAGAATCACCTAGAAAATTTCTGAAAATCCCTATGCCTATGCCCACACACTGAACCAGTTAAATGAGTTTTGAGGTTGGGAACAGGGACCCAGGCATCCAATATTTTTCAAGGCTCTTTAAGGTGATTTTATGGTAATGCCAAGTTGAGGACCACTATGAATATTAAACATTTTATTATATCACCTCAGCCGGATATACCTCATGAGCCAGTAATTAGCTTCTTGTCAATATGCTTACATGTATCTGATTTAGGGGTTTTCTTTATTGTAAAGCAATATAGTTTTTTTTTTTCCCCGCATCATGGGCAATACTACCAATTTAAAATAAAATGCACTGTCCATTTTTAAACAGGAGTATCTGAACACTTGAGTCAAAGCCTTTCATTATAATACTATATATCAAAAGAGACTGCAAACTTCGAAGGTTGGTGTTGACAAGCTTAACATAGTGCAAATATGATGAAGTAGTTAAGATAATTACTACATTTTTTAATTGTAAGCTGAAAAAATAATAATAATATTGTTTGGTGATATGAAAGCTATAAAACTTTAATTTTGTGTATTTTCTCTAGGAGTTACAAAAACTAGGTATCTAAGAAAGCGATTAAATTAGGATTGTATGTCACGGTGCGGAAAAAAAAAAAAAGACAGACTGGCCTATATTCTCAAAATGAATTTTCTTTTCTCTGAAACTGTGAAGGTGTCCATTCAAACCTATCCAAAACAGCTTTAGAAATGCCACAGAATGTAGTAGAAGGAACTCAGAATTCAGTCCAGGGATCCAAATTCTGGTAGGAAGCTAAACAGTTTTTGCCAAGTCTTTTAAGTTCTCTGGGCCTTACTTAGTTTTTCTGTTTGTAAAATGCAGAGGCTGAATGAAATCAGTGTTTTTCAAAGGCAAATGGTGAACCATTATTAGATTATGAAATCAATTTAGAGCAATTCTTATTTCTATAAAACACAGAAGAGTACATTGCAGGTAGCAAAGTTGGTATATTATATGTGAATCCTGGGTACTTGGGAAGAAATGTTTGAAAGACCTTGAATTAGAAGATCTCTTTAAATTTTATAGCTTTATAAATTGTTCATGGGAAAGGCATGCAGTATGGGGAATGGAGGTAGAGGCATCTTACTTCAAGCATGGGACATAAAATACATCACATATTCTTGTTGTATAGTATCAAGGCAAATAAACTTTAGAAAGAAAAGACTTGTTCTAACAGGGTATTTGGTTCACTCACTAGTAGAAAAGGCAGAAAAAAAGCATTTATAGCCTGTGAATGTGGAAATGTTTCCCATCCTTGAGATCAGAGAATGGTCACTGTAAGAAGTGAATGGATTCACTGTAAATTATAACTACGGTTTCAAGAGGTGGTATTATTCAGTCTGGCCAGAACGTTCTCTTACCAAATCACTTTCGTACTAAAAATGAGAATGTGCTTTGATTTTTGGTTGTTTCATTTGTATTTTGTCTCACAGTTTGTGCTCACTGTTTGTTGGGAAATGAGAAGCTAAGGAAGCAAGGGAGGCCCAGGGCTTTACAAAAAAATATTGAGTTTCAAGTTACATTGTATACTGGAAGTACCTAGAAAATAAATCCTAATAAAGTGTTAAGAAACACCAATCCAGTCCTATCAAATAAGGCTTATGGGGATGGGTGCTAGAAATATGCTTTTCTTCCCTGGGTGGCTCAGTCAGTTAAGCACCTGCCTCTGACTCTGGTCATGATCTGGGGTCCTGGGATCAAGTCTGCATCAGGCTCCTAAGTCTGCTTCTCTCTCTATCTCTCCCTTTGCCCTTCCCCCCTGCAAGGGCTCTCTCTCTCTCTCTCTCTCTCAAATAAATAAATAAAATCTTTTTTTAAAAAGAACTATGCTTTTTTAAAAGTTTTCCCAGATGGGTCTGATGACCAGCCCTGTTTGGGATCAACTGGTGTAGAAACCCAGCTTCTCATCCCAAGTTTGACTATCCCTAGCTATAGGCACTAGAGAAAAATCTCATAACCTTTATAGGTCTCCCTCTTTAAACTCCAAAGTGTATAACTTTTTTTTTTTTTTTGAGGGGATAGAGTTTGGAAAAGGGGAAAGAGAGAGTAAGAGAGAGAGGAGGGGCAGAGGGAGAGGGAAAGATAATCTTCAGCAGGCTACAAACCCAGTGCAGACCCTGATGCGGGGCTTGATCTCAGCACCCTGAGATCATGACTTGAGCTGAAATCGAGAGTTGGATGCTTAACCGAGTCACCCAGGCTCTTCTAAAGCTTACAATTCTGTGACTCACTGAGATTTCTGATGAAGTTTCAGAGTGCAAATAAAGTTAGTCACAAATCAACCAATATCCACTTTTTTTTTTTCTAACATTGGACTTGAAGACCTAAGTTTATATCGAAGGTAAAATGAAAAAGGAAATTGTAATAATTATTCATCTCCTAAGAAGGACATTCTTTTCTTTTAGCTGAAGTGTATAGTTTACAAATAATGTTACCTTCATTTCAGGTGTATAATGTAGTGATTCAGTTTCTTTATACATTATGTTATGCTCACCATAAGTGTAGCTACCATCTGTCACCATATAACAGTTATACTACTATTAACTGTATTCACTATGCTATATCCTCATTGCCAGTGATTCATTCATTTCATAGCTGGAAGCCTGTGTCTCCCACTCTGGAAGGGTGCTCTTTTAATATTAGGTTACAAGACCAACTGGTTGATAATGTCAGGTGCTAATGGATGAGTCTTCTCTCAATGTCCATGTTTTATAACCTGGCCATTCCTCCCCTCTGATCATAAGTCTGATGTGGAGCAAAGACTTCTGACCAACACAAGCTGAACTAATCACAGTTAATCCCCTTTGGAGAGTTTAGAACTTGAAAGGAGTTACTTTGGGTCTGAGGTTCACTGTTGTTGAGTTATATATCTGATACAATCCCAGGAACTGTGCTGTGAGGAGCTTGTATCTTCCCTGTGCTCCTTCTTTTCCAAAACTTTGTGGTTCAATGATTCCTTTATTCTGTGAGCTACTTCCAAAATCTCTCCTCTAAATTCTGTGTGTTTGCATTTAGGCTAGAACTCTGCTGGTGTTGGGAAGAGAATAAAGTCCTAAGAAATTCATTGTACTTAATGAACTAACTTCTCTCCTATATATCTAGAAAGATGCTAGTTTTATAGCATCGTTGTGAGAATTGAGAAAATAGTATTCAAATCAGATGAAGAACCTGGGGTGAGAAGTATTGAACTAAACAGTGTAGATTTACGGTGCTTTCAACACAGATATGATAGATGGGATGAGGAGAGTTTATGGAAGAGTCAGTATATAGTTAATAATATTATTCTATAATCATTATATTACAAATCCTCATTTTTAAGAAATCTGAAACTGTGGTGTGATAGCATGACTACGGTCATTCTACTGAATAAAACTCATACTCGGTTACATTTACTTACCCAGGTTTATGTAGCTCTGACCACAAAATGAGGAACTGAACCCAGGGCTCCTAACTCCAAATTAAGGGCTCTATCCATAAAAAAATATATATATTAACACTATTTATTATTGATTCTTCAATACTTTTCTTCAAGAAGTATGCATACTCCTAAATTAATTCATATAAACTTATAGTAAGTCATATAAACTTTCTCTTAAAATATTTTATTTTTCCAGGGATTGAACTCATATGGAAAAGTACCTTAAACTTTGGGGCAAATTATCAAACACATTCTTTTAACACCCCAGCTTACATAGGACTAGAAAATCTGTTGAAGGTGTTCTTTTTGAGCTAAGGAAGAAAAGTGATCAGAATAGAAAGTTTATTTCTGATAGTGTGAATAGAACACCTTTCCATGACCCTTTGTCTTTCTAAATTTTTTAGTCCTTACAGAATAAGAAGACAACTAGCTCTAGAAGCCCAAAGAGACTGAGGTTGCTATAGAAAGTTCCTTTTAAAAGCAGCAGCCATCAAAAATCTTTAAAGACATTTAACTCTAGCATGTTGCCTGATTTTGACAGCAGGAAAGCAATAGAGTTTGGCACAGAGTTGGGGCTCCGTAAATGTTTATTGAATGAATCATTGAAACAGTGACTCAATAAATCAAGAATGTTACAGAACCACAGGATTTTAGAATTGAGAGAAACACTGGAGAGCACTTAGTCCAGCTCTGTGACGTTGCCAGGAAGGAAAATGAGGTGTGTGGAGGCTAAGGAGGAGGCCAGGGAAAGACAGCTGAAACGTGGCCAAGTGGAAACCAGTGTACCAGGTCTCCTGATTCTTACCCCAATGTGCTTCCCTGAGAGAATGAAAAATAAAAACTAAAAATCACGAACACCACATGAGATCATTTTGTAAGTCATCTAAGTACAAATCTGATTAAAAGGATAAACCATCAACAGAGACAGTTTTTTCTTCCTTTACCCCATTTGTATTATATCCATCTCTTTCTTATTCCATGAACCTTAGCTAACCAAATTTTTCCTGGAATTAGGTTGTGAGGCATAATGATACTCTGGTTAATAAAAGAACTGGTAAACAGCTAATTTTTTTTAACGGACAGAGAGTCTTTTGAAAATGTAGTAGTTACTTTATTTTTTTAAGATTTTATTTTTATTTATGAGAGAGAGAGGTTGGGGAAAGTGAGCAGAGGGAGAGAGACAAGCAGACGCTGAGCTGAGCTTGGAACCTGATGAGGGCTCCATCTCATGACCCTGAGATCATGACCTGAGCTGAAACCAAGAGTCAAATGTTTAACTGACTGAGCAACCTAGGTGCCCCTGTTGTAGTTACTTTAATAATAATGTTAATAGTAATTAACAAATGATTCCCCACCATATGCCAGGTATGACTGTGTACACAATTGCATGTTCAAGAGATACCTTCCTCATAGAATTATTGACTAGAGTCCCCTGAGACAAAAGAATATAAGTAATCTCCACTGTAAAGTGAACCTCTAAACACTGGCCAGTTGTCTCCCTCAGCATTTACTACGACACAGCAAAACTGACCCTCTCACCACTCCTAACACATTATCCACCTCCCACCTTACCTGTCTACCTAAACATTAAGGGATGGGGCAGATAGGTGAAAAAAGAGTCACTAGGTCTTAGGTACTCTGAAAATGTACTGTTCAAGGAGAAGTGTGCTCCCTTTGTCCAGCCTAACTAGGGGAAGAGACTACTATAGAACCTGATTATTCAAAAAAGGGAAGGTTAGTATTCTACATTCCTGATGCATGGCAGTGTATGCTTCAAACTTGCTGATCTGCCCTGTGCTTTTCTGAGGAGGGAAGAAGGGAACTGGCAAAGTAGAAAGAGTTCACAAAGAAAGTATATCCTATGCTCTCAGCATTTGGTGTAGCCAGGTTACCTAAGATTCTGTGGCTTGAACAGACACTCCATGTAGGCTGAAGCTTGAGCCATCTGGCCAGGATTACTCAAAAGAAGGCCACTTGCTGGGCCAGAGGACTGATCTCTAGCTCTAGCTCTAGCTCTAGCTTTGTCTCTGTCTCTGTCTTCTTCCCCCTTTTCTCCCTCTCTCTCCTTCTCTTGTTCATGTTATCTCGCTAGCTCTCTCTCTCTCTCTCTACCTTTCTTAATACTTAGAAAATTCAAGAAGGACAAAGTCTTTTTTTTTTTTTCAAGATTTTATTTATTTATTTGACAGACAAAGATCACAAGTAGGCAGAGATGCAGGCAAAGAGAGGAGGAAGCAGGTTCCCTGCTGAGCAGAGATTCCTGATGTGGGGCTCAATCCCAGGACCCTGAGATCATGACCTGAGCTGAAGGCAGAGGCTTAAACCACTGAGCCACCCAGGTACCCCAAGAAGGACAAAGTCTTAAGGCAGAAGATAAGAAGATGCCTAGCACCATACCACATCCCACCTCCCTTCTCCCTCAACTATGAGATGAGGGTTGAAATTTACATCAACTTTTTGGTTAAAATTATAAATTAGCCTGAATTTTTGATAACCAATAGTGACCAGAAATTCAGTGATTCTGGCCAAGATAATAAGATATGGAGAAAAAAAAGTGACTGTTTTTCCATAAATACCTAAATACTCTCTTTCATGTTTATGTATGCCGTAGGTTGCGAATTTTTAATAAACTCATTACACATACATTATATTTTTTAATCCTCACAACTACCCTGTCAGATAGGTCCTCCATTTACTGATGAGAAAACATTTTATTGCCTCCATTTACTGATAAAAGAACTGAGATTTTAAGGTGATCAGTTATTTATCCAAGTATTCACAGTGTGAGAGTGGAATTCAAACCCCAGTGAGTATGACTCCATAACCCATGTCCCTATGGTCCAAAACAGCATAAATGTTGGTCTCATTACTACCACTTCCATCTACACCCATAGTCCAATCTCCATACAGAAGCCAGACATATCATTTTTAGAACATACATATCAGATCATACCACTCCTCAGACTACAATACTCCAGTGGTTTCTCATTGTACATGGAATAAAATCTGAAAGTTTGACGAAGATCAAGAATGCCCTACATGACCTAGCCCCAGATCCCATCTCATTCCATGTCGCCCCTTCTTTCACTATGCTCAGCGCTCACTGAATTTTTCTCCATTTCTGAAATAAACCAAGTTCTTTTTTTTCCCCCTCACTTCAGGAAGTTGCCCTTTTGAGTTTTTTGTCCTTGGAATATTCTTTGCCCAGATCTCCCCAAGGGGCTTCTCAGCACTCAGGTCTTAGTTTCACCGTCATCTGCTGAGAGAGCTCCCCTGGCCATGTACATGGGTCACCCTGCCATCTTGCTCTCGCTAAGGTCTCTTGTGTGTTCAGTGTCACTTGTTCAGGGTTTATATCTTCCTCCCTCATTAGATGAAAGTGGAAACCCTGGAAATCCTGATGTTTTTCTTATACTTAGAATAGTGCCTCCAAATTGTGGGCCCCATATATGTAATTATGAAATGAATGATGCCTGAATAGATAATAATCTCCCTATTGATTCCATTTGCAGTACCAGACACTTTATGTGTGTGACTTTTGGGTTCAGTATTACTGTCTTAAGATCAAAGACATGCTGTGAGTTACTGGTATCCCTTCCCTTCCCCCTTATACAAAGAATGCTACCCTGCAATCCAAGTGTTTCTGGTTTGTACTGATCTCAGTGTATGCTGAATAACTACTTTGAATTAATTTTATAACAAGTTAGCAGTTTATCTTAAAATACACACATACACAATAAAGTAAAACAAATCAAAAACCTTAGCCAACCCTCCTCAGAAGCAGAGTTATGTAACTACTTCTCTTCTCATCCCAGCTTCATTCTTCATTACACTTACCACATGTTTATTTACTCCCATCTCTACTTAAGACAGTGGGGATGCCAAGATAAGACACGGTTAGTGCTTTCTTTTAAGGAATTGTCATTCTGGTTTTAAATATAGTAGGCCATATTTAGTAGTACAAATTTCCCTCATTGATGGATATTATTGACTTTAACATGTTCCAAGTTCACTCAACTGCAAAAAGTAGAAATGTAATCCTGGCCAGATGGCTCAGTAGAAATGTTCATTTTCATTGAGTTGGATCACATCTAGAATGAATGACAGTTTGTTTTCAGTTTCAGCAGTGGATGAACCAAGATATTTCTAGAGAGACATAAATGCAGTTGCATGAACCTCATTAAGTATATCCACTAATAAAGATGACTTACTAGACTGTACCAGGAGATATATACCCCTCAGATTTATTCAGAAGAGTAGTTCTAAGTTCCCAAACCTACAGAGGATCCTATTGTATTATTGCCTAAAGGTGAAACACGTTGAGAATAAGAATTCAGAGATTACCTCCAATGATTTAACAACCAGACTCTGCTGGGATGCATATTAAATAGATATTTGACACATATACACACTAATCAGATCTCTCTGATTCTTTTTTTTCCCCCAGTCTTTGGTTTTCTATTCAAAAGATGCAAAGTCGCTGATCTGGATGTTTATCCTTTAAGAGAAGTGTGATGATATCAAAATATTTTGTCTTTAATACTTAACTCAGACATGACAGACACCACACACACACACACACACACACACACACACACACACACCCCTCTTACAATCCCTAAAAGATATTCTAAAGCACAGTAATCTAGAATTGGTTCTCACAATAGGACTTGGGCTTTAATGTTCACTGGGATCACCTGGGGGATCTCATTAAAATACAAATTCTGCATCCATAGACTGAGGAGGGGTCCTGAGATTAACACTCCTTACAAGCTCCAAGTGATGCCTGATACTGTCCCTTAGGTCACACTTTGGGTAGCAGGTGTTGAGATCATATTTTTTTAGGCATTTCCACTTTAACCAACACTTTGCTCTTCCTTATAAAGTTCTCCCCCCTCTGCTCTTGCCTTCCACAATTCCACAATTTCTGTCAGATTTTTAGAAATCACATTTTATAATGTGGAGCAGTTTGCCACATGACCAAAATATGTGGATATCCCAAAATATAGATTTTTAGAGTTAGAGGCAGGCACACTCTGAGTCTAGTGAGAAAGTATTGTGTTTTAAATTGGCCACTCTTTGGAGCATGGTTATATAGATGAGCTGTTCACTATATATTGACTATGTTGGTAATAAAATGATTTCACACTTAAAATTATTTACTCCATGTCCATTTTATAAATGAGGATTATCTATAAATGTAGAATATCTGTAAATTTGCTGCAAATACAATTGTGTTCCTATAATTAAATATATAATTTACTTCTTTATGAGGTAATCATTAATTGGCATCTAAAGAAATCATAAGTTCATGTAGAGATTCTTTGTAAAGTCTATAATTGCCAAGCTATGTTTTTATTTTAATTGTGTTACTGATTCTGTCCAGGTTAAAATATGCTAGAGTCCAGTTGTCTTAGATTCAGTTGTTGCAAGTTGAGCCTGAGACAGACCCTGAAATTGCAATATTGCACACCTGATGAATGCTGGAGTATCTGTTTATCACTGTCCCCGTGTATCATACGACCCATGCAGAACTGATTGGTCATCAGCCCAGACAGGCATAGAGTGGCTTTTGGTTCCCAGCACCTGCCGTTATTTAAGCAAATTCAAATCAGTTTCACAATAGGATTGGAAAATTGTACTAGAGTTTTGGACAGTGTCCTATTTTCTTTTAGAAAAATGTGTTCATGTTTAAGCTGTATTTAATTTTTGTTCTTAATAAGAGACTCATTTCATGAAATTTCTGGGAAATGAGGAAGACCATGAGATTGGATTTAAGAGGCAAGAGTTATATTTTGATTCTGTACCAATTAGTTATGCGACTATAATTTTATCTGTTGGGCCCTCACTCCCTTCATCCCTTCAGTAAAGGTCTTGTGATGAATAATATCTAGGTCTTCTTTATCTTTCATATTTAATCACCTCAAGTATATCATCATTAAGGCTGTGTCTCTTTTTTGGAGGGTTACCTGATAGATGCTTAAAAACTTCTTTCTGGATTGGTTGCTTTGAAGTGTACCTAAAGTGAATAAAATCTTGAGTGATGAGTATTTTATGAAGCTTGATTTCTTGCTGCAAATAATGGAAGTTGGCCTCAGAATTTACATAGATTGAATCATATTTGAGAATTTTGGAATGATTTGCAACATTGAATCAGGTAGAAAAATGTAAGGAAACTACTTTCCCTTTAAAGTAATGCTTGGGGCACCCAGCTAGCTCAATGGTTAAGTATCTGACTCTTGATTTTGGATCAGGTCATGATCTCAAGGTCATGATATCAAGATCATGATATAAGGGTTGTGAGATCAAGCCCCATTGGGCTCCACGCTAGGCATGGAACCAGCTTAAGATTCTCTCTCTCCCTCTGCCCCTCCCCCACCGGTTTGCCCATGAATGCACTCTCTCTCTCTCTCTAAAAAAAAAATAATCAAAATAAACAAAATAAAGTCATGCTATTTTTACTTATAGTGATCAACTGGTTGTTTTAATTTTTAAATAACAGGATTGTGGCAAATAAAATGATTCTATTTTCTGTTATGCTTCTTAGGGATAGGATTTAACCTGATGTGGTTTTTCAATAATCAGACTTTCCTTTTTCTGTTTTTCTAAACTTGCTTTGTCTTTAAAGTCAGTCAGGCTTATGATTTAATTTAATCATGTAAACTTCTAGTGCATACCTTTGTTTTAGTCAAGGATGTTTTTAGCACAGTATTCTTGTGTATTTGACTTGAAGAGCAATAAAACAAATGAAGCAAGTTTCTCACTCAAATGTCTGTTTCTGTTCATTTTTTTTTCACATGTTAACTTTAGTTTCTAGTTTGTGTTGAACACAATCTTAGAATCATGTAAATAGAGTAAAACCTTAAAAACATGTGTTATTTGTGATTGTGCCTATGAAAAGCAAGACAATCAAGAACAATAATGTAGGAAATGTTTTGGCATGCATAAAAAGCCTCATCTAAGTGGGGTCAGGGTGACTTCTCTCTGCCCAAATGCATCTTTGCCCTTAAGAGGTAGGGTCATTCCCTTACAGGTCCTTCACTTAGTAGAAAAGCTCATTGAACTTGATAGATGTGGAAACATAGGGCCAAATTAATGAGATTTTTGCCCCATGCATAGGCTGTGTGAAGGGGCTCTATCCTGAGAATCAATTTCTCTGTGAACTTGGAAGTCATTTCAACTCTCTTTGTCTAACATTCCTGTCTATAAAGTAGAAATTCTTGGTGTTGAAATCGATCCATTTTTACAGTTTAACCTTCAAAGATTGAAAACCTTATGTCATACCCAATTAAGTGGTTGTTATGTTTAAGTCCTTTTTGTGATACAAAATTGGTTTACTATCAAATGAAATGCTTTACCAATGGATAATTCTCTTAGAAACTCTTCATTATATTGACATATATTATCCCATAGCTTTTATGCTTTGATTCTATTTACACCCTGATTCTACACAAAATGGAGTTAACTCTTCTAAGGGACATTCTGATATTTGAAGATGCTGTCATATATCCCCTCTTTTTTTCTTTTTTCTTTAAGAGATCTTTCAGTATTTTCTTATATAATCTAGAAGCCTTTCATCATTCCAGCATATACTGAAACACATTGTAGTTTGACCAAGTAGGAGTATTAATAGGTGTCAGTGGACCAGCACTAAACTACAAGATCATGCCATCCCTCCTCTAAGCACTTGCATGAATATAATCCATGCTTACATAGACTTTTTTGAGTGTCTCTATCATACAGTGGATTCATGTTCTAAATCCTTCAAAGATTTTTCTTTATTTGGTTTTATCTGTTGTGTCTGGAAAGTCATATCACCTCTATTATTTGTTCACTTGGGTGGTTTTGGACCAGAAAATAGGACTCGGGTTTATTACCATCAAATTTAACGTTGTCAGGGTCAGCTCATCCTGTCAGCATAACAAAAATTTGTAGAATTCCAAATTTTTCATTGTACTTTCCCTCAGAAAATTAGATGAGCAAAAACTGTGTTTTTATCTAAATTATTGAAGGTATGAAAACTGAATAGGACTACAATCCAATGGCATCCTATTCAATCTTTTCCTGCAATTGTATAGCAACACTAAAACAAATTGATATATAATTTTAGAAAACTCTTCCAATTTTTTAAGTTTATTTTTTAAATTGTCTCTCTATGATCAAAACATCTCTGTGATTATAAAACTTCCTTCATCTTGGCATTGACCCATCAGTTAACACCTTTAGAGTATGGTCTTTCAAACAACTATAATTGTATCTATGCAGCCTATATATTTCTTTCTAAATGTTGTGAGGTTCTGAAGAGCAAATAGCATTAAGGGATATTAATATGCATTGAGAAGTTTATTTCTGAGACATATTTGATATTATTACTATTGCTACTATTTTAGTTTTCAGTAATAAACTTAGCATTGATAGGAGTATTGTCTTGCTCATATCACCCTATTAACTGGGACAATAATACTATGCCTGATGAGCTTTTTCTCAATTATCCATATTATTTAAATTAGATTATTTAAATTATTTTATTGAAATACAGCAGAAGTACTGAGAAATGCATATGTTATAAGTGTACAGCTGTGTGATTTTTGCAGTCTGAGCACACCCATAACAAAAACCCAGATCGAAAACGGAACATTATTAAGCAGACTAAATATTCCAACTGAAAGACATAAGGTAACAGAATGGATTAAAAAAAAAAAAAGATCCATGTATATGTTCCTACAAGAGACTCATTTTAGACTGAAAGATACCTGCAGACTGAAAGTGAGAAAATGATGGTGAAACATCTACCATGCAAATGGTATCAAAAGAAAGCTGGAGTAGCAGTACTTATATTGGACAAAACAGTCTTTAAAACAAAGACTGTAACAGACAAGGAAGGATACTACATAATAATAAAAGGGACAATATCAAGAAGATATAACAATTTTAAATATTTATGCACCCAACATAGGAGTATCCAAATACATAAAACAGTTAATAACAAGCACAAAGGAACTAATCAGTAATAATACTATAATAGTAGGGAACTTTAACATACCACTTACATCAATGGACAGATCATCTATTCAGAACATCAACAAGGAAACAATTGCTCTGAATGAGACACTGGAACAGATGAATTTAACAGATATATTTAGAACATTCCATCCTAAACACCAGAGTACACATTCTTTTCAAGTGCACATGGAACATTTTCCAGAATAAATCATATGTTAGCCCACAAAACAAACCTCAACAAATTCAAGAAAATCATACTCATACCATGCATCTTTGCTGACTACAAAATACTATAGACTAGAAGTTAACCATAAGAAAAAAATTTGGAAAGACCACAAATACATGAAGGTTACATAATATGCTACTAAACAATGAATTAGTCAACCACAACATCAAAGAAGAAATTTAAAAATTACATGGAAACAAATGAAAATGAAATCACAATAGTCCAAAAACTTTGTGTTGCAGCAAAAGCAGTTTTAAGAGGGAAGTTTATAGCAATAGAAGCTACCTCAAGAAGAACTAAAACCTCAAGCAGTCTTACCTTACACTTAAAGGAACTAGAAAAAGAACAACAAACAAAACCTAAAACCAGCAGAATGAAAGAAATAATAAATATTAGAACAGAAATAAATGATGTAGAAATTTTAAAATGATAGAACAGATCAAAGAAACCAAGAGCAGTTTCTTTGAAAAAATCATTAAAATTGATAAACCTTAGCCACACTTATCAAGAAAAAAAGTGAAAGAACTCAAATAAAATCACAAGTGAGAGAGGAGAAATAACAGCATACACCACAGAAAAACAAAGGATTACAAGACAATATTACATGCCAACAAATTAGACAACCCAGAAGAAATGGATAAATTTCTAGAAACATATAAAGTACCAAAACTGAAACTGGAGGAAATAGAAAATCTGAATAGACCAATTACTAGTAATACAGTTGAATCAGTAATCAAACTCCCAACAAACTGAAGTCCAGGACCAGATGGCTTCACAGGTGAATTTTACCAAACATTTAAAGTAGAGTTAATACCTATTCTTCTCAAACTAGTCCAAAAAATTTATTCTATGAAAGCCAGCATTACCTTGATACTAAAACAAGACACCACTAAAAAAGAGAACTATATAGGTCAATATCCCTGATGAACAGAGATAGAAAAATTCTCAATAAAATACTAGAAAATCTAATTCAACAATACATTTTAAGAAATTATTTACCACAATCAAGTGGGATATAATTCCAGGATGCGAGAATAGTCCAACATTTGCAAATCAATCAATGTGTTACATCACATCAGTAAGAGAAAGGATAAGAACCACATGATCATTTCAATTAACACAGATAAAGCATTTGATAAAGTTCAACATCCATTTGTAATAAAAATTCTCAACAAAATAGAGTTAGAGGGAACATACCTCAACATAATAAAGATCCATGAGAACTCAGAGCTAACATCATCCTTAATTGGGAAAAACTGAGAGCTTTTCCCCTAAGTTCAGGAACATGACAGGGACGTACACTCCCACCATTTATTTTCAACATAGTTGTTGAAGTAGCTGTATCAGACAACAAAAAGAAATAAAAGAAACCCAGATCAGCAAGGAAGAAGTAAAATTTCACTACTTCCAGATGACTTGATGCTGTATTAGAACAGCAGAAAGACTCCACCAAAAAATTGCTAGAAATGATTTTAGTAAAATTACAGGATACATCAACATACATAAATATGTTGCATTTCTATACACCAATAATAAGATAATAGAGAAATTAAGTAAACAATTCAATTTACAATTACACCCAAAAAAATAAGTTACCTTAGACTAAACCGAACCAAAGAGATGAAAGACCTCTACTCTGAAAATGACAAAACACTGTTAAAAGAAACTGAAGATGACACAAAGAAATGGAAAGACATTCCATGCTCAAGGATCAGTAGAACAAATACTGTTAAAATATCTATACTACCCAAAGCAATCTACTCATTTAATGTAATCCCTGTCAAAATCCCTGTCAAAATACTAAAGTAGAGATTAGTTTTGCTTGTTTTTAAAAATTTTATATAATGGGAATCATAAGACATACTCTTTTAAGTCTGGCCATCTTTTTTTCCTCCTTCCTTCCTTCCTTCCTTCTTTCTTTCAGAGAGAGATGTGGTGAGGGCCAAGGGGGGAAGAACAGAGAATCTCAAGCAGGCCCCATGCCCAGTTTGGAGCCCAACATTGGGCTGGATCTCACAAACCCAAGATCATGACCTGAGCAGAAATCAAGAGTCAGATGTTCAACTGACTGAGCCACGCAGGCACCTGGCATTTTTCTTTTTTACTTAACCTTATTATTGTGAGATTTATTTATATTTTTGTTTGTAGTTGAAGATCATGTAGTTCCATTACAGTTCCTTTGTGTAACTATAACTCAAATTATCCATTCGATAGATTGACGTTTTGGTAGTGTTTGGCTTGAGGTTATTTTGCAGTCCTGCTACAAACGTGCTGGTATGTTATTCTGACCATCTTTGTGTGAATTTTCGTTGAATGTATACTTACAAGTGGAATTACTGGAAGGTAGAGTATGCAGAGATCCAGCTTTAAAAGATGTTGCCAAACAGTTTAAAAGTAGTTCCCACCAGTAATAATACGAGAGTTCTAGTTGTTCCATGTCTTCACCAACACTTGATATAATTTGTCTTTGTCATTTTATTCATCATAGTAGAATGTATTGATATTTTACTGTGGTTTTAAGTTGATTTCTCTGAAGACAAAGCTGAACATCTTTTCGTATGGATATCCTGTTATCATGGAAAGTCTGTTTATGGATTGCCTGTTTTTTTCTGATTTGTCTGTTTTTTTTCTTATTGGTTTGTATAAGTTCTTTACATACCCTGGACATAATTACTTCTTGCTATATGTATTGCTGTAAATCTAATTTCTTTCTCTCTCTCTTTCATTCTTTCATAAATTACTGCCTGGGTTTTCTTCTAGGACTTTCATGGTTTTAGGTCTTATATTTAAGTCTTTAATCCATTTTGAGTTTATTTTTGTGTATGATATAAGAAAGTGGTCTGGTTTCATTCTTGAGCATGTAGCTGTCCAGTTTTCCCATCATCATTTGTTGAAGACACTTTTTTCCCATTGTATAGTCTTGCTTCCATTGTAATAGATTAATTGATCATATAAGCATAATTTATTTCTGGGCTTTCTATCCTGTTCTGTTGATCTGTGTGTCTACTTTTCTGCCAGTACCATATTGTTTTGATTATTACAGCTTTGTAGTATATCTTGAAATCTGGGATTGTGTTACCGCCAGCTTTGTTCTTCTTTCTCAAGATTGCTTTGGCTATTTGGATCTTTTGTGGGTCCATATAAATTTTAGTTTTGTAAAAAATGTTGGTATTTCATTTCTTTTTGATGTTTATTGTTTTAGCACATATTGGAAATGCACAAAATATTCAGGACTTGTATTTTAAAATGGAAAGAGACCCATTCTTTACATGTTCAACAGGAAAGCATAAATAATTACTCACTATGCTGCTTCTTACTTGCATATGACATAGCACAAAACTTAATGACAAAGATTATACAGCAACAGACAAAGAGTTGGAGGAAGTATAATCCTCTTGTCTTATAAAAAATAGAATTATTTATGCATTTTTATATAGAATACATATTCTTTCATAAAAAAAATAGCAAAAATATTTTTCCTGTTTAGATTCATGTCTCATTTATGGCTTTTAGAGGTAATGATATGTACTACATTGAATTTTTCCAAGACTTATATGGTTGCCTTTAATGCAATTTGAATTACCTAAATTTTTTAATTAAACAATACAAAATGAGTGATATTTTCATTTTTAAGTAATAGAAACATCTGGTGTTAAATGTCATCAACACACATATAACTTCAAAGGTTGCCATCTAGTGAATTGCAAACTCTTTTTACTATTTTTCCTTTTGGGTTTGCTACATTATATGGCAAAGGAATCCTTTGTCAAGATGCATTGTGAATTATGCTGATTTGAAATGACATTAGGTCAGTTGGATAAAATGCTACAGCCTTTTAAATAAACCAAACCTCTTTACATCATCCCCAAACTTTGCTATTCTGTTATTGAGTTATTTGAGGGTAGTCAGAGGCTGGGTGCCTGGGTGGCTCAGATGGTTAAGTGTCTGCCTTCAGCTAGGGTCATGAGCCTGGGGTCCTGGGATCGAGTCCTGCATCAGGTTCCCTGCTCGGTGGGGAGCCTGCTTCCCCCTCCCCCTCCTCTGCTCCCCTTGCTTGTGCTCTTTCACTCTCTCTCTCTCTCAAATAACTAAATGAAATCTTTAAAAAAATAAAAATAAAGATAGTCAGAGGCTGAGTTCTTGTCTGCTTCTGTTCCTGGCACACTTTCTGAACTTGATAGTCATTTAAACTTAATAGGTCTGAAATATTTTTTCTCCGAATTTGAATTTAAATTACAGGTAGTTAACACACAGTGCCATATTACCTTCAAGTGTAGAATTTAGTGATTCATCACTTACATACAACACCTGGTGTTTATCACAAGTGCCCTCCTTGACACCCACCACCCATTTAACCCATGCCACCTCCCCTGTAACATTCCTCAGTTTGTTCTCTATAGTTAAGCGTCTTTCTTGGCTCACTTTCTTAATAATGTAAATTAAAGGGTTAGGCCAGAGAAGGGTCTCCAAAACTTTCTGTGGCTTAGAGACCCATTTTAAGTACTCAGTGGGGATGAAAATTCTGCAAATATCATCTTCAGATAAGTGGACTTACCATATATGAACTGGAATTCATGTGACTACCTATCATTTAAGGACCAGAACAATGAGCAGAGAGAAGTGATTTGAAAACTTGTAAATTTGTAAAACACTGTCCCAGTACACAGAACCCTGCAGTCTTTCTGAAATTCTGAAATAATTGTAAATTTTATTCCTATTGATTATGGCAACCATTTTCTAAGGACTGAAACCTTTACAAGATGAGAAATTCCCATGGGATTATATAATGCCAAATAGGGCTTACTGTAGTTGGTCAATTTTCATCTCATTAGCCCTCTTCGCAGCAGTAAGAATTACTTTATATCCATGGCTTTTCCAAGCCTGGAATTTTTCTCTTTTATTTTCATTTTTTGCCAATTTCAGGGTTACGACATGGGATTTGAACATAATCTGGTTTTTGCCTTTCCCAGAAGACTGATAGGATTGATCATCTTTTCATTTATTCTGTGAAATTACTGTGCTTTTCTTTTGCCTACTTTCCCCTTGCTCATCTTGTTTCATATTGATTTATCAAAGTGCTTTACATACCTTGGATTGTAGTCCTTTTTAAATAGTATGGTATAAAAATATCTTGGGGGTGCCTGGATGGGTCAGCTAGTTAAGCATCTCCCTTTGGCTCAGGTCGTGATCCCAGGGTCCCTGGATCAAGCCCCACATCGGGCTTCCTGCTCAACGGGGAGTCTGCTTCTCCCTCTTCCCGTCACTCCATTTGTGCTTTCTCTCTCTCTCTCAGATAAGTAAAATCTTTAAAAACTTATTTTCTTCCAATTTTTTATATAGATTCTTTCTCTCTTTGTGATATTATTTATGAACAGGTGTTCCCAATTTTAATGTGGGTGAATGTATTGATATTTTATTAGTACCTTTTATGCCTATTTAATAAATCATTCCATAATTCAGTATCTTACTTTGTCTTACAAAAATTTTACAGATTTACCTCAGTAATTTATATCCTTGGTGCATGAGGAATTGATTTTTATAGATGATGTAGAGATTTAATTTTCCTTTTTTTATATAGATAACCAGTTGTCCCGGCACCATTTATCGACAAATCTATACTCTGCTCACTTAACTGCAATGCCTGACTTGATATAAATCGTTTTCGTATAGGCTTAGGTTTATTTTTAGTTTCATTATTTTTATCCCCCTTTTTAAAATTTATCCTAGTGTATTAATCTTCATTACCATCATTTTCTAATAAATGGGCACCTTTACACAAGAAAGTTCCTTCATCTTCTTTCTCTGGCATAGGTTGGCTATTTGGGGCTCTTTGTTTTCCCAAAGAACTCATGGAATCAGTTTTTCACATTCATTTTAAAATTTCATTTAGATTTCTAATGGAATTTCATCAAATCTATAGATCTGTTTATATATGTGTAAAACACTGTCCCAGTACACAGAACCCTGCAATCTTTCTGAAATATCTTATTAAACCCAATACTTTTCTGAAGATTATTTTGGTCTTTCAATTCACACAATAATATTTACTAATATGATTTTGTCACTTATAATCTTTATTATGCTCATATATTTTCCCTATTTTCCTATTATTACCTAGGGCTTCAAGGACAGTATGTTGATAGTAGGTGTCCTTGTTCTGATCTTAAAGATAATATTCTTGATTTCACAATAAAGTTGATATATGCTATTTGTTTTAGATTATTTATCACATTTATTACATCAGACAGGCAAGAAGGAAAACATCTACCACTCCTAATGCCTACCAACTTTGCCAGATATCTGTACATGCGTTATCTCATTTTATCTGGGAAGACTGGTATAACAAACCATTTTCAGAAACTGAGATTTGAAAAGCTGCTTAATTGCCTCCCAGTGCAGTTAGCAAGTAGCCAAGCTAGTATCTAATTTCATATTTCGATCTATTTTCTTTCCCCCTCATATATATATTTAGAAATATTTAGTTGTGCTAACTCCCAATATCGAGCCACTTGCCGTATTGAACTGACCGGGGAAGTAGACATGGACTGTCATCTTTCAGAGACAGGAATGGAATCAGGTTTGGCCACTTCATTATCCCTAAAGGCTAGTACTGGGCTTAACACTTGGGAGGTACTCAACGAATATTTTGACTGTATGAATGGGAAGGGCCCTCTAGTTTGGCTTGTATTGTCCTTGCTATGATTGTGCCTCAGAATGTGATGGATTTGGCTTGACCACTAGTCATCACTAATAACTTACTGGTAGGCAGTGACTTTTCTCGGGCTCACACCGTTGTGAAAGTCTCTAGGTGCTCATTGTTTAACTTCGTGCCATGCCTTGCCTACTTCTAGCCACTTATGGCACCGTCTACATCCAGAGTCAGGTCATCTGGTACTGGTGATCTGAGACCTCAATTTGAGCTCTGGTTCAAGGACATGAGTTATTTCACAAATGAAACAGGCCTGAGGTAAAAAACCTTTTGCCAAGGGTAAGCCCCTTTTGTCATGAGCCCTCCTGTGGACATGGTGGAGATGTTATATTCCCAGTAAAACAGATTAAGATTCCACAGTATCATTTTAAAATTCTGTTTATAGTTTATCAGAAGCTGATTCTAGACCATACTGTTTCATTTTTCTTGGCACAATACCATTATTGCCTAGGAAATTGAGGAAACTTTTGGCTTACACTCTTCCTTTGGTTAAAGTCAATCAGTGGGAGAGGATTGCTCTTTCCAAATACCCACATTTTGGGTTGATCTGTCTGACATCTTGTGGGATCCACATTGTTGCTCGTAAATATGGTAAAGACAGATATATAGAAAATGTTGAGGCTTCATTTACATGCTATTCCCATGACGATGTGCTGGAATTTTTACCAGTCTCATAAAAGCCAACCCTACCATCTGCTTGGTGAGATCAGGGAATGAATCAACAATCCAGCAGGCTCCATTAAGCTTGCTATCACTGCTCCCTCCATCCAGGGAGAGAACAAACCAAAAAGAAAAAAAAAAAAAAATGCACATGCTCTGTAGGAGATCTATTTACTTCCAGACCGAATTCTTTTTTTTTTTTTTCTTTCCCCTTACCAGATAATTTGTTATGGTTTCTCAGTGATGAAAATATTTGTCTCTTCACTGAGAAGATCTTTGAATATAAATGTCTCACTGAAAATTAAAATAACGCCTCAGTTGGATGGAGAGAATGTTGCAAACACATTGGAACCCATTGTTGCCAGCAGAGTAGAACCATCCAATATGCATTTATGGTACCTGATTCATGCCCTGGAGATATCACAGAGCTGCTTTCTCAGATCAGAGCTCTTGCAGTGATACTTAAAAATTAATTGAATTTTCAAGAATGTCAGCTTTAGCTATTGCAGTTGATGGCCCAATAGCTGAGGAGGTTTATTAAAAAAAATATACTGCCACCTACAGTACCATTTGATTCTGTTTGATGGGGCTCTTGTAATGAATGTTAACTAAACAGAGTTAATTTGGGGGGATGATTAATTTTGTTTCTGTTAAGGTCTGCTGATCTATGTAGTATATTTCTTTACTTACGCATGTATGTATCTGTTTCCCCCTAGGAAAAGAAGAATATATTGCCACTTTCAAGGGATCTGAATACTTCTGCTACGACTTGTCTCAAAACCCCATTCAAAGCAGCAGCGATGAAATAACGCTGTCCTTTAAAACTCTTCAGAGGAATGGACTGATGCTTCACACTGGGAAATCGGCTGATTATGTCAATCTTGCCCTGAAAAATGGAGCTGTCTCTCTGGTCATTAATTTGGGATCAGGGGCCTTTGAAGCACTAGTGGAGCCCGTGAATGGAAAGTTTAATGATAATGCC